>NC_090936.1:904724798-905034546 GCF_040938575.1 Ambystoma mexicanum
GTGTGGGCCTCCTTATTGTCATCCGCCGTGTGCGTGCCGTTACAAAACGGCGTGGCTGTATCCTTATGAGCGATGCTCATACTGACACATAACTAATTACTAGCTACTGCTTAATGCATACCACTGGCTCTGACGTCATTCCATACAGAATGAGTAATTCTCCAGTTTTGAAGATGTCCTCCCACTTAGTTGAATCAAAAGCATACTCTTGAGACTCCAATAATTCCTTTTCACTCTGTCAGTTAAATCTTGTGTACCTCCCAACTGCAAAGTGTGCCGGTGACACGAATGCTGTGTTATATTGAGCTACACATAATACACATCGAAAGGGGGGCATTTGCGGACTACCAGTTTGACCTTGAGGCAACCATGTGAGATTTCCTCTTTGACCCTGGTGAATCACTCAGCCTGTATAGAGTGCCCCAGCACCCAGCAGATATGAGCACATTATACACTAATTAGTGATTAGGTACCCATTACTCAATGGTTTTTATATTTCTGTTACATATCACTCATGCATTCATTAATGAATTGTCAGTGCAGCTTATTATAGCATATCTCTACTTCAGAGTTCTTGAAATCCTAAATATCCCTTTCTGGCAGGCACCAGGAAAGTGTTCGCAATCCAAGCCACGTCACCTTTGTCAGTAGAAAAAAAACAGGAAGATTGAATGGAGATGCACTGGTTTATTGAGGGTCTTGGAGCGGACTCTTGGGCATGTGGGTGCATGCTTCCACTGGGTGGCCATATCTCAGCAATGCAAGGGCAGTGCTGAAGAAGATGATTGAAAGGAATAATGGCATATTCACACCAGGTATGTGTTGCACGAGTGATCCCTGTAGTATTCCTGCAGGAATCACAAGGTAAGACGTCCCGCACTCCTGAACTACTCAATTCACTTGCAAAAAGGCAACAGCGTTTACGCACACGTACTCTCCCGAGCGTAATGCTCGCTCTACCCATCCCCACAAGTGCACGCAATACACGCCTACAGTCAAGAACCATGAAATCTGACACCAACCTAAAGGCTCCTTCCTCAGTACTGCATAAATCCCGTAGACTTAGCCACACAGCGAAACCGAGCCCACTAATTAAGGATCGCCTTGACCCATTTGCATTGGATACAATGTCTAAGACTCAGGATAACGTGTCACTCACACGATTGAATGTAATCACTACAACCTGCAATTCTTCTACCACTGCCATGCTACCTAATGATGCAAATGCCACTTTATCTGTGTCTATGACCCCAGAAAATATGCCCCCCACTGGACTGAATGTAATTACCGCAATCTGCAATTCTTCTACCACTGCCATGCTACCTAATGATGCAAATGCCACTTTATCTGTGTCTATGACCCCAGAAAATATGCCCCCCACTGGTCTGAATGTAATTACCGCAATCTGCAATTCTTCTACCACTGCCATGCTACCTAATGATGCAAATGCCACTTTATCTGTGTCTATGACCCCAGGAAATATGCCCCCCACTGGTCTGTATGTAATTACCGCAATCTGCAATTTTTCTACCACTGCCATGCTACCTAATGATGCAAATGCCACTTTAACTGTGTCTATGACCCCAGAAAATGCGCACCCCACTGGTTCGGATGTGCCACCCTCAACCATCAATGTCACCCCTGAACCGCACCTCAAATGTGCCCTCATCAACGCCCGATCCATCAATGCGCACGCGCTAGACATCCACGACCTCATTACCACACCAGATTTAGATCTTCTAATGGTCACCGAAACTTGGCTACACAAAGCCTCAGGCCCCACCCTACCCCTCGCTCTCCCACCTGGCTATGCCATCACGAGACAAGATCTCCTGACCACTGGAGGCGGTGTCGCACTCATAGCCAAAGACTTGATCACCATCAGAAAGGCGGACAAAACTATTAACAATAACAGCGACTACCTTCAATTGAAACTCACCATCTCTCACCAATGCACCATCACCCTACACCTCATCTATCGACCACCGGGACCCTTCCAGGCCTCCATCACCCACCTCCCGGTGGACAACCTTAAAAAGTCTTCCAAAGCCATTTTCCTTGGAGACATAAACCTTGGCCTGAATGACGCCAAAGACCCCGCGGCCAAAGCTCTTGACACAGCCCTAGCCACCCTAGGATTCGTCAACACCATCACTAACCCCACACACGCCCTAGGCAGATCACTAGACTGGATCGCCCACCACAATTGTCCCCTCACAGTCACAGGCAACACCCCCACCCCATGGTCTGACCACCACACCATCACCTTCAACATCCCCACCACGACAACCACTTCCCACTCCCCTCTACCCTTACCTCCAGCCCTTACAAGGAGTGCCCATCAACTGACCAAAGACAGACTCTTTCCCTTCTTACAGGGACCTGCTTTCAGAGCCCCATTCTCCAACGACCCAGAAACCCTGGCCAAAAACTATGATATTGCCATCACGGCAGCAATCAATACCATCGCCCCACTTAAACCTCGCAAAACCAAACCCACTAGACACGCTAATGCGTGGTTCACCCAAGACCTTCTAAAACTACGCATCAACAAACGAGCAGCATTAGCTCTTTGGCAAACATCCCGGGATGATAAAGACAAACTCAACTTCAAATCCCTTGCAAATAATTACAAGAAAGCCATTATTAAAGCCAAAGCTAAATCTTTTGAAGATAGAATCACGGAGGCCAAATCGAACACCAAGGAAATGTTCGCCATATTCAGGGAACTTGAGACCCCCACACCCACCCATGGTGTGACAACATCCAAACAGCCATGCGCAATAAGATCAGCTCCCTCCAAGCCAAAATCGTGAACACCAAACCAACACTTTCCACCCACATTACACCCTCCCCGCCACCACCGCCCCCCTCACCCACAGAGGCCCCACCCACCTTCTCGTTTAAAACCATCCAAGAAAAAGACATGATCAACA
Organism: Ambystoma mexicanum; assembly: GCF_040938575.1. Taxonomy (NCBI): domain Eukaryota; kingdom Metazoa; phylum Chordata; class Amphibia; order Caudata; family Ambystomatidae; genus Ambystoma; species Ambystoma mexicanum. The sequence continues at coordinate 904,727,735 of NC_090936.1, forward strand.
TCATGAAAAACATAAAACCCTCCAATTGCAAAGGCGACCCCTGTCCTGCCTCCATCATCAAAGACTGCGCAGACACCCTGGCGCCTTTCCTAACAGCCTTTGTCAACGCCTCCTTCACCACAGGGAGAGTCCCTGCATGCCTCAAGGAAGCATGGGTCCGACCCCTCATAATGAAACCCACACTTGACCCCACCTCCCCTAATAACTACCGCCCCATCACCACTGTCCCTTTCCTCCTCAAGATTCTAGACAAAGCAGCCTACCTGCAGGTCCAGCACTTCCTTGAAGAACAGAACCTCCTTGGACTGAGACAATCCGGCTTTCGCCCCTGGCACGGGACAGAGACTGCCCTACTCGACCTCAAAAACCAAATGGACGACGCAAGGGACCAAGGCAAACCTGTCCTACTCCTTCTCCTGGATCTGTCGGCAGCCTTTGATCTTGTAGACCACGACATCCTCTGCCACCACCTCTTCTCCACAGCCAACTTCTCTCAAGAAGCCACCACATGGATCACCTCCTTCCTCCAAGGCAGGACCATGCAGGTCTTCTCTGACCTAGCCACGGCATCACCCTCCATCATGCTATGTGGGGTGCCCCAAGGCTCCTGCCTCTCCCCCACCCTCTATAACATCTTCACCCGCCCCCTCTTCCTCATCCTTGATGCCATGGGCATCTCTTACACCAACTACCCCGACGATACAAAGATCCTTCTCACTCTGACAGGCGACTATGACATGGACTCTGCTACCCTCAACAACATTTACAACACAATCCAAATGTGGATGGCTATCAACGGCCTCTGCCTTAACTCCGACAAAACTGAGCTCCTACTCATAGGCTCCCCTGACACCATCAAGAAACTTGACGCACAGTTTAGTCACTTCACTATTGACTCAATCAGGATCCCAGTACTAGACACAGTAAAAACACTAGGCGTCTACTTAGACTCCAACCTATCCATGACCAGACAAGAAAACGCCATCGCCTCCTCTGCTGGTTACCATGCAAAACTCCTTAACGCAATCAGACCTTATCTGTCAAAAGAAACATGCACTAACATAGCCAGGGCCATAACTGGCTCGCGGCTTGATTACTGCAATATTCTCTTCCTAGGGACCTCCAACAAAAACCTTGAGAAGCTCCAAGTAATACAGAACAGTGCCCTGCGTGCTGCACAAGGCATTGCCAAGAGAGAGCACATCACCGCTGCCAGAAAAGCATCCCACTGGCTCCCCATAAAGGAAAGGATCTTATTCAAAGCACTAAGCATCACCCACAAATGTGTCCATCTTGCCGCCCCAATGTACCTTTCCCAGAGGATCCACCCGGTCTCCTCCGCAAGACCCACTAGGTCACCCTATGCCAGCATGCTCTCAGTACCCAGGGTAAAAAGAGCCAGAGCAGGGGGCTCCAGCTTCCCGTACCTCGCTGCCATACACTGGAACACCCTCCTTAGCTCCCTGCGCTCTGAACCCTCACTGGCTGCCTTTTGGAAAGCCTTGAAAACGACCCTGTTCATCTAACAAACATACAGGCCATGAACTATTTTCTGTCGTGTGCTGACCAAAAGCAGCATCATTTGGTGTAATATCAGAGAAAATGCAAAAGTACAACATGTTCATCTAGGCCATTTAACATGCACCGTATGCTGCATGTTTGACTAGTAAGGGCCTCATTACGACTCAGGCGGTAAGGGGTTTACGGCGGCGTAAACAGCGCTGACCCTTACCGCCTGATTCCGAGGTCCCTTAGCGCCATGGAGGTTTTAACACCTGCTTTCAGGTGTTAAAATCCATGGCGCTAAGGGACCTTGATGTTAATTACGCCACCGTAATTTACGGTGGCGTAATTAACGCCTTCCCCACTCCCATTATGCCATATGGGGCAAAAATGGGAATGGGGAAGGGTAAATGGGGATTGGGGACTTACCGCCCCGCCAACCTCGGAATGGGGCGGTAAGTCCGCCAACCACCATGGCGTAAACGTAGTTTACGCCATGGTGGTAAAGGTACGACCCAGGCGGTAACTTACCGCCTGGGTCGTAATGAGGCCCTAAATGTATACATATGAAGTTTGTATGTGTTTGTTCACAGGTGTGGGCATTTTTCACACGGTGGTATCATAATTTAGGTGACATAATGGCACGTTTTAGTTTATATGTTACAATAAACATAAGAAAACGTAAACAACTACATAATGAACAATAAACTAAGGACATTATGCAATACTATTCCACTTAAAACACACTTTTTAACAAAGCCCCTAGCATTACAGCTCTCAATCACATTTGTAATTAAGCTCATCCACGTACAAATCCTTTAAAAGAAATACGGATTGATATGCACTGTAAAGGAAATTTAAACAAGACTCCCATTTCCATTAACATTGGCTAAATGCCTGTTACGAAGCAAAAGGTGTCAAGTTCCCAATGTGTGGGAACTCCCGTGTCCTGCACACTGTCCAAGGCCGTAAAGCAGCCAAATTATTATGTCTAGGTTTCAAAGAAAATGTATAACATTTTGTGACAACAATGTATTTTTTGATAAGCAATTTTAAAGTATCCAAGTCATGATGGTACAAGTTCACTAGTAAATTCAAATAGTCAGAAGCAATATTCATTGAAAAGGGTGTTTTCTTTTAATTTGGTACCCAACACGTTTCGAGTGAAGACGCTCTTCATCAGGGGTTCTTTATGCACAGAATTCCAAACTGCCTTACAAAAGAAGAGAAGGGGAAAAAATGTCAATGTGCTGTTGACTTATACCAATGAACAGTAATTCCATACATCATAGAAAGGGTCATCCAAAGCCTGTTAGATCACCTTTTGTCTTTGGAGAGTTCGGTCAATTGCTATTATGGAGTATCCCAGAATAATTCCCTCTAAGGTGTGCTCTACCATTGGTCTTAATGACTGCAAAAATTAAATAACTCCTGATTAGTCAATGGACGTCCATAGTAAAGTGAATCTACTCATAAATCTGAATTAAAGGCAGCCTGTCATCTATAATCTTGTGTGTGAATGTCCTAACAAGGATAGAAGGGCTGAAGTGTCCAGCTCATCCTCCTGGCAAACGTAAGTCTTTCATTATGTCAGTGAAAGAGAATAGTAATGACTAAATGAATGCACATTTATGAGTAGATTCACTTTACTATGGACGGTCATTGACTAATTAATGAATTAATGTTTATTGGTAAGTCAACAGCAAATTTATGTTTTTTTTTCCCTTCTCGTATTTCCTAATGCAGTTTGTAATTCTGTACATAAAGACCGCCTCATGAAGAGCGGCTTCACTCCAAATGCGTTGGGTAACACATTAAAAGAAAAAGAAACAATGAATATTGCTTCTGACTATTTGAATTTACTAGTGAAGTTGTATAATTTAAATTGCTTATCTAAAAATGACATTGTAGCCACAAAACGGTATACATTTTCTTTGAAACCTAGACATAATAGTTTATGGCTGCCTTACATAGTGTGCAGGGGACGGGAGTTTTTGTGTGTGCATAAAACAGACTGGAAGCTTTTCTGGGTAGGGCCCAGGAGTTTTGACTGTCTCAATTCAGTGGCAATGAAGTACTACAGTCCGATACTATAAACAGACTATCATGTCCTGCCAGATCATGAGAAAAAATCGGAAAGGGGTATCAGTCACATTTTTTGTTTGTTTATACATTAAAACATGCTAGTTGAGGCGTATTAAATGACTATTGAATCCAAAAGTTGGTGCCCATGTATTTTCTTTTATACATTGGATTATATTACAGCATCAAGCCCATTTCTAAGCAGTCCTGTTTTGGCAAGCATAGGACTTGAAGCACAAGGGAGTGCCAAGATATGCCCAGTATAACAAAATGTTATCAAACATTGAAGATAGTATTGACTTTGAATCCACTTGTTTAAAAACACAGTCACTGAACATATCTTTTCCAAGCAGCACATCCATGCAGGTAAAGTGTTAAACATTGATGCCCAGGGGGTTGAAGTTTAAGAAACATTCGTTTTGGTTTCCCCAAAGTGTCCTGCACATAAAATGGTCCTGACACTGCAATCCAGAAGTTAATATTGATATTGCCCATTGTCTGCTCATTGAGGTCTGTTCTATCGGAAATGTAATCATGTTCTTTTTAGATAACTGAAGTGGGTAATGTGGGTAATGTGTGCAAATGGAAGAGAAACAGTAAATACAGATAATGTTCCTGAAAATGGTTCTTAACACTATTATGTTGTTTTCACATAATTAAAGTGTCCACATGAACCTGTAAACAGTAGATAACTGTCTAGTGCCCAATATGCTTTTCACAGCTATTAATTTAATGTTAACAAGTCTCAATTTGTGATACATACATTTTTGCAGGCTTGTAACTGAATGTGTTGCTGCTACAGCAATATTTGTACCACATTTTAAGTATCCTGAAAAGAAGCTGGCATATTCTTCATATTTACTAAGTTGGAAGTGCCACAGAATCACCCACGTGATATGTTTATTTGTTACCTTTAAATGTACAATGTAATGTACATTTTGTAATGAGCTTCAATATGTTTTTTATTTCTTTATGTTTTCCATTTGAACTCAATATAGTAGAACCTTCTATACTATACACTTTGGTCATGTTTCTAACATCAGCTGGTTCTAGAGCCTAAAAGTAATCTGACACCAAAAATTCTGATTGGAATTGTGCCAGTGGTTGGCATAACAGTTTTGCTTACTTTTTTGTGCTAAGAACACTTGAACTGGAGTAGAAGGAAATGTGTCTTTTCTCACTTTTGCACAGCAGGAGTTTGCACTGTAGGAATATAGCTGATAACAGAAACAGGCACTGAACCACTGACATATAGTACTAATAGCAGTACTAGGCCATTGATTTGTGATTTTCTTGTAGGATAACACCTCTGCAGTCCCCCAAGGCCAAAAATACCCCTGCTCCCTATGTGCAGTATTTATTACCCAATTTGATCGAATCAAATCAATCAAATGGTAGTGGCCGAATTCGGTCAGAAGTACCATTCGTTCAATAATATTCAATCAAATTGAGTAATACTGTTGAAATAGCATTAGTAGCACTTTGTACCATTAAAATAGTACCAGACACAGTAGTAACCAATTAATATGTCACTGTTAAAGTGGTACTATTGTCTGTAGTAGCTAAATGATGCGCCTGAATAACATAGCATTTTCCTTTGGGATTGCACCATTATAAAATGCTTCTATTAATCAGGCCCTATGTTTTTTTTTCCCTTTACAACAAAACTTTTCACCATTGAAATCTACTAGACCCCCCTTTGATTTGATTATTAAGTAATTTTTGGTCTCACCCTAAGTTACCAGGGGAATCCAGACGTGGAACCCTTGCTCACTGTTCTGAGAGAGGCACAGCTCCACTTCACTGATGAGGCCCGACTAGGCCGAAACACGTGTCTGGGGTTGCTGTTGGTACTCTTGTTCAGAGAAGAATTGCCTAGCATTTCGGTGCTGGACTACCCCTGGGCAGGACAAAGACTGATATGCAGGGATATTTTTCCTCTGTGAAAGTAACAGTGAACTAAAGACTTGGTTGAGACTCTCCCAGGAGCCATTCACCCAAGAACAGGTCAGTGGGCTGTGTTTGTGCTGGTAGAGAGACTCCCAGGCCCCCCTTTGATTTGCCTATTAAGTAACTTTGTGTCTCACCCTAAGTTACCAGGAGAATCCAGATGTGGACCCCTTGCTCACTGTTCTTAGAAAGGCACAGCTCCACCTCACTGATGAGGCCTGACTAGACCAAAACAGGTGTCTGGAGCTGCTGTTGGTACTCTTGTTCAGAGAATAATTGCCTAGCATTTTGGTGCTGGACTACCCCTGGGCAGGGCATAGACTGATAGGCAGGGATATTTCTCCTCTTTGAAAGGCACAGTGAGCTATGGACTTGGTTGAGACTCTCCTAGGGGCCATCCACTCAGGAACAGGTCATTGGGCTGTGTTTGTGCTGGTAGAGAGACTCCCAGACCCCCCTTTGATTTGCATATTAAATAACTTTGGGACTCACCCTAAGTTCCCAGGGGAATCCAGACGTGGACCCCTAGCTCACTGTTCTTGGAGAGGCACAGCTCCACCTCACTGATGAGGCCTGACAAGGCCATAACATGTGTCTGGGGTTGCTGTTGATACTCTTGTTCAGAGAAGAATTGCCTAGCATTTCGGTGCTGGACTGCCCCTGGGCAGGAAAAAGACTGATATGCAGGTATATTTCTCCTCTTCGAAAGGGACAGTGAGCTAAAGACTTGGTTGAGACTCTCACAGGGGCCATGCACCCAAGAACAGGTCATTGGGCAGTGTCTGTGCCAAGCCTGTGTTCCATGCAACGTGACGACTGTCCCCTCCTGGCCCTCTTCCCCCACCCTCCCTTCCCTTCACTTGAAATTTCCCTTCCTTCCCACCCCATCTCCACTTACCTGCTTACTTCACCAGCATCGCTACCCACCACCACCACTGATGCTTCTACTGCCGCTCCGTGGCTGCCAGGGAAATGGAAGAGGAGCTCCCTATGGAGCTTTGCTTCATGATCCATCATGGCCATCTTTATTAAGTCTTTTGATTCAAAGAACGGGACGGGAAAGGCAATCATTGAATCTTACTATTTCGCTCTTAGCACCCCAGGTTTCTGGATTACAAACCAGGGGTGCAAGTAGCAATAATATCAGATCCAACCTGCTGGATCACATATTATTCCTAAATTGTAAAAATGTTGTTCTTTATTTGTGAATAAAACAGTTTTTATTGTAAAGTACCATGTACAACCTTTATGGTTACATGAAAACTGTTCCTATTAAAAAGTAATATTTGTATTTCAGTTGACTTTTTAGTTGAATAAAAGCTTCTATTAAACCTTAAATAGCTGTCCTTATACAAAATAAATCATATATGTATTGCATCCATTAAACAGAATGAGTGCCTACATTAATGAAGTCATGAAATGTACAATTTATATATCCATGCACAAGTGTATGCATTATTTATGAAAAATTGCACAATTAACAGCATACGTACATGAATTCTGTTAAGTAGGTGTATGCTGTTCCAATTAAGCCTATATAAAATTTACAGCAATTAAACAGAAATATGGAATTTACACTTTCAGTGTAATATTTGCACGTTATGATCTGTTTGAGTGAACTGTTACATTTCTTTGCGGGCATATTTGTACACATAAATGGCACATACATTGTTGAAAAAAAAGTGTTGCATAACGTTTTATGTATAATTGTTGTCATTTTTCATATATTACGCACTTAATGCCAACGAGTGGTTTCTAACCACGGGATTGGGATTCAAACCTGTGTTGCACTGCAATGTCTTGCATCCAAGACAAACTTGTTGCCCCTGAGCAATCCTTCCTTTCAATGGTTGTCATTTTCAGCAGGTTGCAGGTTATCGTTTTCGAAATTACAGTGTAAACACTGCAGCACCGTATGTTAATGTTTCTATAGCAACACATCATAGTTTATAGTTCTCTACTTCCCAGCCGGTTTATCCCTTCCTTTCCCCCTCTTCTTCTCTTCTTGCCTGCTTCCTTTCCTTACTCTCAATATCAAAAAAATCTGCCATCTTCTTCCTTTCAATACTGCTAAATAAGTAATATCCTCCTTCTGGGGCTGAAGGATATCTGAGGGGCAACTCGTTTGTCTTGTAAAAAATGAACAATAAAAAATTATTTCACCACTGGACAAATGCCTCAACTTCGCAGTGTGCACCCTTTTCAACCTTTCTCAGGCAACCAAACCTCCTCTGCTTGTCACCAGATTGGTTGGGTATTTATGAAACAAAGGGCTAAGGATAAACATCTTCTCATCCTCTTCCGTACTATCCATGGACTTGCCTCACCCTGCCGATCTGCTCATTTCACTCCTGAATCTCCGCCTCACCCATTACGTTCAAGCTCGGCTCACCTCCTTGCCACAACTCGAACCCCTGTGCTCCCTCTCGTTTCTGCTCTCTCTCTCTCTCTTCGGTCCCATACTCTGGAATGATCTTCCTCTCTGTCCTACTCCATCTCTAGCACTATTTAAATCCAACCTGAAAGCCCTCCTTTCTAAAGTACCTGTTGCTTAGCACTCTACGCTACTGCATCGCCCTGGTTTCCTCTCCCTACCCTTCACAGACAACCCTACAACCCTTTTGCATCATCCCACCATCCTTATTTTATCACTTCCTCCAACATCCATTTCCTATGTCATTTTGTCTTGTCCCTGTCCCCTGGTTTATGTTGCACCCTCATCTGCAATATCTGGTCTTCAAGTCACATTCTCTAACCCAATTATAAAGGACCCATGTCCTCTCCTCTTTTGTCAATGGTACATGTTTTAATAATGTTTGTACCAAAAATGTACTGCTTTTCAGTAATGTTTACAAATAAATACATGCATAAATAAATAAAGGCATACAGAATGCATATGCAGTTATTTATTGTTTTCACATGCATATGTGGATTAACAAGTGCAGCATAGTACTTTGTAGTGTAATCGGACCACCAGTGTTTTAGTTAAACAGTATTAGCATAATTTAGCATCTAGTGTACATATTTATTTGATAGACAGTTCGTACATTTCAGTGTACATTTTGTTTCTTTTATGTAGAAGCATGGGAATGGTATACAGTGTACATGCGCACTTGTTTTTGTTCTTATTTGCATATGCTAATAAACAAGGGACAATGCCTATTTTGTCGTGTAACAACAACTTAAGTCTGTGTTCATTAAGCATTATGAGTAATTTGAAATATGAATGGCATAGTTCTTTATTAATTGTGAGTGTGTACTTTAATACAATAAATGTATGCCATTGTACTGGTTTGTTGTTTTAAATTGCATATTTTAAATATGTGCTGTGTATTTTTCATACAGTAAACATAGTTAGCTTGTGGCATTGATGAGCATGTTTTCATATGAGGAAAGTGTATTTTTTTAAGTTGTAAGTTAACTTATGAACGTAAGTACATGCTGGTTCATTATGCACTAAATGTAGCTATGCCATAAAATTAAAGTAGCTACATATTAAATTAAAATGCACACATTGTGCTAGAATGACTGTAAATATATTCATATCCCACTTTTTTTTGCTTCAACATGGACTACTTAGTATATTTCAACATTACACAAAAGTAACAATTCATGCATTTTCAAAATTGAAAAAGTAAATTTAACCAATGACGGCAATATTTTATGCAAACATATTGAAGGTATAGGTAATGTATTGCAGTAATCTTAACATGTTAAGCCCTTATGGTGCATGACGTTTCAATATGTGTGTTTCAATTATGTGTTGTGCATGTTTTTGTTCTATTGCGTAATATAGTTTTGTGTTCTGTGTAGTACATTTATGTTTGCTATTTATAGTCTGTAGTATGTATTTTTGGACACAGATATTATTTATCACATTCATGTTTATACATCATTCACTACTTGTGTACTGAATGCAATTTGAAGGTTTTGCTATAATTGCTATTGATCAGTTTGTCTTTTAGATGCTGACATTTTGTATGTGCTCAAAATTGTTCACAGTTGATGTTGGTAGTATGATTATGTTTTCTTATTATACATGTTTCCTCACTTATGTATTGTTGGGTAGATTTTGTGTGTGGTTTAGACTGTGGGTAGTTGGTGTTGTAGTGTGTATGCAGTTGCTGTATCCTTAAACTCTTAAAGTTGTTTGTATGTATGTATGTCCTTTCTGCATGTTTTGTTGCGTGTGATGTAATACATGTCCATGCATACAATAAAACAATATATTTGTTATAACATACATTTTCATTGGAAACATAATTGTCATTGTACATGCATAATATATAGATACATTTTGAAAGATTTATATCCCTGAAATGTGCACATTTCATGCAACCAATTGCTGATAATATCTAAGTTTATGCTAAAAATCTTAATAATCCATGCAGGGAATTTCGTGGGTGGGTGGTTGTTGCCTAAGAGAACTCTATGTTCAAATAATGTTAAAACACAATAAAAATAACATTTTTTAAACATGAAGCAATCCATGAAAGATCTGCACAAAATTCCATTCAGTGTCTGCTACCTCAAAGCATTACTATGGAATGAGTTATTAAGAAAATATGTTTTCTGAACATCATCTTAACCTTAACTATGACATGCCATATGTCACACCTGCCAAGTTCAAATTCACCTCAAGTTCATTAATTCAGAATCACATGGGCTTTGTTGGTATGAAAATTAGGTCAAAAGCAAACTTGTTTTACTCCCGAAAATATTATTTTTCATCAAATATGTTCATGGCATAGGTTAAAGGCCTGATGAATTATGTAAGGGGTTTCAGAAAATAACATTTGCCAGTAATGTATTTAACTATTCCACATACAATTCAGAATAATTGAAATAAAAAATGGTAGAAGCAATTAACTCTCCATGGAAAAATGCCAAATTAATTTGTCATGGATGGTTGCATAAAAATATATATACATTATATAATTACATTTAGGACACCATTTATCAAGGGTTTTCCCATAGGAAAAAGACACATTTGTTCAGCTCAAATATCTCAAAATTGTCAACTTTGATTTTTGGGATGTACCTTGATCTCATCAGGATCTGTATCATCAAAACCATTTGAGCTGCCCAATGAATATTCAAGTTTTAAAGTTTATCCATCTATCATGCATTTAAAAAAATAAAATTGCAACTTCTTGATGAAATGTATGTCTACATGTAGGAAATGTGCATACACATGCACATTTCACATGTCAAGCTTGGCAATTGTTAGATATTCAGATTAAAAGATTGATCCAAATCTCAAGCGTGCACACAATGTATGTATATCTTGTTTATGAAATGTGAAATACATTGTGACAGTCTTAGTTGTGAATTTTGATATGTACAGTAGATCTATAGGACTTTTGCATTTCATATGAGTTTTCAAACAAACCCTCATATGATACTACTCATTCAAACACTCACATGGCATACAAACCATGCACAAACCATGCACCATTCACTCACACTTCATATGTTAATGTGCCATATACTCACATGCAATACATTTGCACACCAAACTCTCACACAGCATATGCCAAACACTCACTCACCACACACTCATATGTCACACATTAATTTGAAACACACTCATACACCATACACTCATATAGCACAAACTCACATGCCACAAAATGTAGCTGTTATGCCTATTGGAGACATCTAGGAGTTGTACATGTTCTACACGTACACAATGTACACTCATATATGTGTCCTATATATATGAAAACTCACATCAAAAGCAGAACTGCATTTAATGTGAATTGTAATACTTATAGGAGAGATAAAAGCACCAAATGTTGATATTTCACACACTCATATGTGAAGCACACATCTATCACACACATATATGCTGCACACTAGTATGTACAACAGACACTCATATACAAAACACTAATTAACCATGCAACATACACTCATTTGATGTGAGTTTTTATATGTACATCTATGAAGTGTTTGAGCATATGAACAGGTGAATGAATTACATGTGCACGTGCATTTTAAGAAATTACTTGGGCAATTTTAAAATTGTAGGCTTTAAAAGGTACCTATATCTCATTCATACATACATAGAATGAATATTCATCTCCTATATGAAATGCACACGCACTTGTGCACTGTACATGTACATACACATTACATGGACGCGGTAGCGTCCATGTACTTATGGTTAAGTTGGTGTTTCCATAGGAAGAGCATTTTTTGGGTGGCGTATAACTTCGCTCCCTCTGGGCGAATCCTCACCAAACTGTGCAAAAAAAGTATATGGCCAACTCTGAATTTTTTTGCAAAGTTTGGAGAGGTTTGGTCCAGGGGGGGCAAAGTTATAGGGGGGTGCCAAAACGTTTGTTTTTTCCCATAGACATAATGGGAAAAACCTTTGCGCACGCCTACAGCCCAAACTGCTGGACGGATTTACAACAAATTTGCGGCAGGAGTGGGGGCTTGGTCCCGAAAGCGTGCTTTTGCAAATTTGGTGTAAATCCGTCCAGTAGTTTTTTTTTTAAATGACCAAAATGTAAGGCAAAAAAATTAGTGATATCTCGGTTCGCTTTGCGGACAGACTTCCTGGTTCGCTCCGCGGACAGTGCCCTGATTGGCCGAGCGGCTTGCGCGATGTCCGCAGACATCCGACGTGTTCGCTGATTGGACGGCGTGGTGCATGAAGCGCGTCAGATTTTCTGTGGCGGCCGCCATCTTGCATTCGCGGACGACCGCGGACAGCGCGGTGAAACTTGGATTAAAAATTGTATTTAGTGGAGTGTGTTGGTGTGTAAGAGTGTTTGGGGAGGGTGGGGGAGTATGAGATAGGTTCAATGTCCTGTTGTTTTATGTGCTAGACAATTTTGTTGTGTTTTATTTTTCTGCGGACAACACGGCTGTTCTGAAATGTTCGTAAATAAACAGAATGGATTCAGTGTCAAGTTGAAAGTGTTCTAAGAAGACTCGTGGGGTCCTGGAATGTTCGCAGGGGGTGTCCTGAAGACGTTGTCTGTATTGTTCGTTGCAAAGCTGAAAGTGTTCTAATAACACTCGCGGTGTCCTGAAATGTTCGTACATAAAGAAAATGGGGGTGTTCTGAGGACGTTGTCCGTATTGTTCGCTGGCAAGTTGAATGTGTTCTAAGAACACTCGCGGTGTCCTGAAATGTTCGAAAATAAACAAAATGGGGCTGTTCTGAGGACGTTCTCCATATTGTGTGCCTGCTTAGCTGTATCCAATGATGGAATGGCACAGAGAATGAAGTGGAAATGGTAGAAGGGCTGTCTAAGAGTTATGCGGTCCACGGATAGGGCGTGCTACATCCGGGGTTTTCCAGCAAATCCAGCATGGAAAGAAGACTGTAGGGATCAGCCAATCAGATGTTGAGGTTGTCGATTTGTGTTCAAAGAGACTGTGCGTAGTGAAGATGGCAGAAGTGGAGAAAGTCAGGATGTTGCTGCTCGGAGATATGTTTGTGCATGGTTTACAACAGTATGCTCAATGCAGGCATGTTGCAAAGAGTTTCGATGTTAAAGGAGAGGAGGTGGTGTGGAGCACTGTGCCTGATTGCAATATACAGGGAATTGTACAAGTTTGTGAAGATATGGGCTGGATCAACAGTCCCCATGTGGTAGTTTTGCACTATGGTGCTTTCCATTTGGGCTATGTCAGTGCCCCTACTTTGTTGGTAGATTTGGAACACTTGGTTCAAGCAGTAATGAACATCCTTCCAAATGCCAAAGTAATTTTTTCTGGATTAGTACCTAGGGCAATATGGGACAATAGTTCTGTTTTTTGTCCTCAGCAAAACAATGCTAGGTGTGTAATCAACCGAGGCATGTGTGCCTTCATGCTTAGAGCTGGTATGTTCTTCTGTAATAATGAGAATATTGATTCCAGTAATGCTGTTTATTTTAAAGAAGATGTCATTTCCTTATCTTTTATGGGAAATGCCATTCTGTTTTGGAATGTAAGGGTTTCTTTGGAGAAGGTTATGTGAAGATTTTAGGAGTAAAGTAAGAAAAATAAAAAATAAAAAATTAAAAATACAAAATAACAGGTGTCTGTCAAGCATCTGCAAAAAAAAAAAAAAAAAAAAAACGGCTCTTTTCAGAGCCAACCTCAAAGGGGAAATGGGGCACACTATTTAAATTTACATTCACCACGCTCAGATTTTCGATATGTCCGCGGACATGGCGGTAGTCCGCGGACATCAAAATCACTAGCTAGGGGTTAAGTATGTTCTATGTTACATGTATATAAAGTCAGGGATATTATGGTTAAGTTGTGCTACTAAAAACATATGAAATTCAGTAAAAAAAACTTTGTTAAAGGGACGTTATGGTTAAGTTGCGCTACTAAAAACCTATGAAATTCAGTGAAAAAACTTTGTTAAAAGGGACGTTATGGTAAAGTTGAGCTACTTAAAACCTATGAAATTCATCAAAAAAACGTTGTTAAAAGGGACGTTATGGTTAAGTTGCGCTACTAAAAACCTATCAAATTCAGTAAAAAAACTTTGTTAAAGGGACGTTATGGTTCAAAGTAAAACCGAAAAACCCCTGAAATTCGGCAGTTATGGTAAGATAAGCAACTATAACTCGCGCCACCGTGCACTGCTAACACTAACACCCAGGACATCAAAGATGACATCACAAATGTCATTGAGAGTGGGGAGGGAGGGAGAGAGCGAGGGAGGGAGGGAGGGAGGGAAGGAGGGAGAGAGGGAGGAAAAGAAGGAAGGAAGGAGTCAGGGGGTAGCTGTAAGTGATTTCAATCAGGCACACACCAAAGTCTCGTCTTTGGAGTATTTCTTTTGAGGGGCGCTTGTACAGTGTAGCACAGCATGCCAACCCAACCAGGTGTATGTACCCTGCCAGCTTGTATGCTGTGTTAGACTGTCATGAGTGGTAGGTGAAATTCAGCATCCCGGACCCAAGCCCCTAAGCTGTACACACCCAAGTCTCACCCAGCATGTAGTGCGCAAATGAAACCCTTATTGATTTGTATCTATAAGTTCAATATTCTGAATGACATACCACTCATATCACACCCTTTTCAAAATACCCCCCGGGTCACACGAAACCAGGAATCAGGCTAGTTTGCAACAGTAAATATTTATTTATTTAGAATTTAAAATCACAATATATTTTTAATAGGTAACAACAATCACCAATGGGTGACAAGAACAATGAATAATATCTTTAATGCACTGGAAATCAGGTGATGAACACAAAAAGAATGCAGCACAGAAAATAATACTTTTGGGTTTGTTTGGAACAGATAGCACTGTGGTTCGAGGTTCCCCCTGCAACACCCCTCAACCCACCAATAGGCAATTTAAATAGATGTGAGGAGAGAGCAGGTACTCTGGAATAATACAGAACAAACAGAATATCACTTCCACCTTTTCCCCTTAAACACAAGAGAAAAACAGATTTGACTTTTCAACTGTCAGGTTGGCTTTGAAACTAGCTGAGCAAAAACACTAAATTTGGTCAAAAATGCTTAAATAATTATAAATTTCTATGGGAGCCACTTTGAACAGATGCAAGCAAGCAAAAGCAATGATTTAATGAAAAGAAAACATTTGGAATCTCAAATGCAAAGTGGGTAATGATTTAAAGACTATTCACACGTGTAAAACTTTTGCAAATGTAAATTTGTGCCAAACTTTTACTATGCAATTTTTGATAAAAAAACAGGTCCATCGTACTGTTTCGCACTAGTTTTGAGTTGTGTAAAACTTTTGCAAATGTAAATTTGCGGCAAACTTTTACTATGCAATTTTTGATAAAAAAGAAGATCAATCGTACTGGGTTGTGGCTGTAGCTAAGATTGTTAGGTATCAGTGGGAATTGAAATGTAATTTCTATCGTTAAAACTGAGGGAGTTATGGAGGTTTTAGTGAAAGATGTTTTTCATAAATAAAGACACGAATTTGGACTAAAACTTCAGTTCAAAACCAGAAAATATGGCTTATGCTTATACTCATGACTAGAGCATGCAGACTAGACAGCAAGGTTGGGCCGCAGTAAGCTCCGAGACTAATTCATGACTTCAATAACAGATCCCCAGCACCTTCCCCGGTGCAACCAGTCCACACAAACACACCAGTCCACACACTCGAAGTGGGATTTTGAATGAGAGTTACACGAATAAAAATGACTATGAAAATGACGCTTTAGCAAACAGACAGAATAAGATAGCACTTAAGATTTTGACACTGTTACTGGTTATGAAACTAAGAGTAGTTCAGAGATTGGAGTGGAACAAGATCAGGCAAGGTATACAATAGTTCTCTATCATCCTGTTAATACTCACAATCCACTGGGATTTAAGATTTTTGGACAGTTACGGTTCTGGTCAATGGATTGGGTCTATCAAGGAAAGATAGCACATCAGGCAAGAGACTGGATCAGCTAGGCCGGTCACCGGAACTGCACAGGATCTGCCCTTCTTGTTTCTGGGTATTTCAAATCAGCATGATGGCGAGTTCATCAGGCAAGCCTTTGTGGTAGCAAGCCAAATAGTTTCAGGATGCTAGTTTCAGGATGCTTTCTCACACCACAACGCTTCACTGGGTTGTAAGA
This sequence comes from Ambystoma mexicanum, assembly GCF_040938575.1. NCBI lineage: Eukaryota > Metazoa > Chordata > Amphibia > Caudata > Ambystomatidae > Ambystoma > Ambystoma mexicanum. Next base: position 904,743,844 of record NC_090936.1, read on the forward strand.
ATTTGTTTGAGGATTGAGGCCTTGCTGGAAATGGTTCAGCTACTGCTTGGCCTGGTCCTTGGCATCTGGATCTGGAAGGATGTTGAATGCTGGATGTTGAATGCTGGATCAGAGTGCTTCGCTGGAATCAGAAGAGGGAGTTTCTATGTGTTGTCAGCTGTCTCTATTTATCCTTTCAAATGACATCACAAAAATAGGTGTATGGGCCGGCTTAACTAAACTCGCCACTGTGGACCGGGATTCGATCAGAACCTCATCTCTGCCTTGCATTCGAGTGATTGGATCCAAGACAGATGATGTCACGTTTATGGTTTGGCTTTTAACATCCTTAGAAACCTCCCCTAGCCACTAGCATCAAAATTGAATTTTGTCCTAAATACATGTTTATACATTTGTAACATCTATGAAAATGACAAACAAGGATTCCATATTTTATGAATATGTGTTCATCGAAATCCCGCAGCTGTGGGATCTTGTTTCACCTTTCTGCGGCATTTTGTCCATTTCTCCATGAAAACATTTTTCAAACTTTCTCCAAATTTCCACAAATATGTGTGTTTACCATAGGGATGTGCGTGTAAAGTTTAACAATTCTAGCATTAATACAGTTTCCATAAAACCACATATATTGTCATTCCTGTTCCGAATATGCTACACAGCTCCATCACATCTTGAAATGTAGCGCCAAAAATTAGACTAACAAACCTGCCCTTTTTATATTTTTCACCATTCGTGATAACAAGTTGTGAGTCTCTAAAATTGTTCATTATACGTTCTTAGCAGCAAATTGTCTGCCTTTTGTCTCTCCCTTTAGCTCATGGAGTAGCCCCCACCTTTGGGAACCTTCTACAAGCCAAGTTTACGACCTCTTCACACATCCATTTCCTGGCATGGAGAATCTGCCATTGTTCAGTCTCTGTCTGCAGACAAAAGTCTGTCCCACCCCATAATTATCATATGTCGGTGAGTATCTGCTGAGAGGAATGCCCTCCACTAAGCAGAAACCTGTTTTTCCACTTCTTGCAGCCCAGCCAGGCCAATTCTTCTTAATTTATTGACTTAAAATCCAGCAGAAAACAAACTTGTTGCATCAAATGACATAGATAAATTACTTTCTTAGATTTAAACCTGTGGGTTCAAAAACAACTGAAATCTGTGTTTCTTTCAGCAACAATACTTTTATAGTTACTAATCGGACAAGTTTTTAGTTTAGATAACTTTAAAGTCTAATCAGGAGAGCCCATTTGACAGGACTGTCATTCACAGGTAGCCCAGTGTGCTGCACTCAGATTTTTGACAGGAACTGTCATTCACAGGCAATCCAGTTTTGCTGGAAAAAGTTTTGCTCTTAACCTTTCAGGATTTTGTACATTCACAGTGCTTCCTTAGGTTAAATGAATGTTAGCGCCAAGCAAGATTTTGAGTGTTGGGAAGTGTTATGTACGGGCATTTTGGAGTTTTACTTGCAAAGTAAATGACATTATAGGCAAATTTTGGAGTTTCACTTGCAAAGTGCTGCTGTTCCCTCTGCACTCTATGGTTGCTTGTCATGGAGCCCACTGGTACTTTTTCTGCAGCGTGTGCTCTGTTCCACCAAACATGCACCATGAATGGCAGGTTGTGGATTCATCTCTTTGTGTGTTGAAAACACGGTTTTGGAGGTTTTGGTGCACACAAAGGTTTTGCCGCCATTTTAATGTTTCTTGCCCCATAGATAGCAGGGTGAGGCCGCATAGTGTAGCAGAGTGGGTCAATACATCCACACAAATCCCCCCTCATGACTTTATTTTGACTTCCAGTCAAGAGGGAGTCAAGTGATTGGGATGTTCTATTCTGTCTATGTGGAGAGATTCAGTAGCTTCTCCCGTCAGTGATTGAGGCGACACGCTTTCCTCGGCGGTTCAGGTTGGCATGGGACGATACACCAGATTCCTTGGGTTTTTCCTCCCGGTCCCTGAGTGGTCCTCCTTCGTGATTGTTGGGATGATTCTTAGTTCGAATGCTAGAAAACAGAACATAGCATGGTTATGGAAACTTTCCCACTACTGTGTCTACACATCTTCGGGGGATGTCAGCAGTTGGAAAGACACTTGCATTCCTTAACAAGTGGCAATACTCCCCACCTATTATTCAGTGATCATTGACTCATTTTCTTAGGTGTAATAAATGAATATTTAATCGTTTTCCTAGGTGTCTGGAATTCCTTCTCTGGGTTTCTGGGAAGTCCTTATATCTGCTGCAAAGTATGCCTGGGGTGGCAACTCTTTAGCTGGTTTATGCTGGACCCACTTGTCTTCCCCTTCTGTCAAACTACCCATGGGGATGCAGATTCTGTAGGTGACTGGTGAGATTCGGTCCACAATTTCAAAAGGACCCCACCAAGTTGGGAGGAATTTGCACTCTTTGGATTGGCAAGTAAACCCGGTCTCCTACTTGATATTCTTTTTTAGTTGTTTTAAGGTCATTGTGGGTCTTCATACTGCCTGCAGATCTTTCTAGATTCCGCTGAGCATAGGCAAAAGCATGTTGAAGGTGTTTTCTCAGATTTTCAACATACCCATGAGTTGTGGAGGCAATTATCAAGGTCTGCTCTTGGGTTCTGTAGAGGAGATGCTGGGGTAGCACCATCCTTCGTCCAGTCATCAGCTGAAATGGAGACATTTTTGTTGCAGAAGAAGGGGTAGATCTGATGGCCATCGGGACAAGGGGTAATAAAATTTTCCAACTTAGACCAGAAAATGCCACAGACTTCTTTTAATATGCTCACAGTTGTTTTATCGTACCTCTCAACTCCACCACTAGAGGACAACCGGTAGGAAATGTGTAGTTTCCTTTTTACCCCAAGTATCTCCCACGTCTTTGTCATCACTTCGCAAGTGAAGTGGCGACCTCGGTCTGACTCAATCATTTGGGAAAGTCCAAAACGCGAGCAAATGTGATTGATCATCAGGGCAGCTGCTGTTTCTGTCTTGCAATTTGGGGCCGGGAGACATTCCACCCATTTAGTAAACAAGCATGTAACGGTCAACATGTACTTGTTCCCCCTAGAGGAATGAATCATGGGCCCTATAAAATAAGCTTGCAAATCTGACCAAGACAGTGTCATCCCCCTCTTTTGTAGGGGAGCACAGTGTGTGAGTGATGTTGGCTGAAATTGTGCACACACAAGACACCCCTTCAAGTATTGTTCGAGGTCTTGCCCCATGTGTGGCCAGTATGCAACCTCTGGTAAGATTTCTAATGTTGTATGAAACCCCTGATGACCAGCTGTGGGCGCATCATGGGCGTGACTTAGCATCATGCTTCTGAATGAGGTGGGGACCACCCACTGGTCATGGCCAGATATGGATCTCCTCAACAACAAACCATCTTAGATTCGGAACATTTTTGTACATTTCATCAAAACTCTGAGATCCTCTTTCCCAACGTAATCGGTATCTGTCAGGGGAAGTTCTCAGGGTCCTGAATGTGTTGATAAAACTTACCAATTATTGGATCCCTTTTTTGAGCCGTAATCAAATCAGCATCTGGGGTCTCCTTACTCCATTGGGCAGTTGAGAGTTCATTGTGAGCATTTGCCTGGGACCTAGTGATAGCAGTGACCTGGATTTCTCCCAACAGTGTCTCGATCTCAAGTAGCTCCCCTTGGATGGCACTGGTTTTGGCCAGCTGATTAGCTAGGTCATTTCCAGTTTTATCTGGTCCCTCTACTTTAGAATGACCCTTAATCTTTTTCCAGTAGATGATCATCCCATTCGAGGTGACCAGATCAACAATACTTTGCATTAATTGTACACGTTTTAGTGGTTTATTGCTAGCACATAGCATGCCTCTGGTTTTCCAGTTAACCAGGTGCTCCACGAACCTGTTATGTACATAATCTGAATCAGTGATTATGACCAGTTTGTGGAGTTGGTGTTGGACAGCAGTGAGGATGGCTTGATGCACAGCCATCAGCTCTGCCACTTGACTACTACGGGACCGATTTTGTACCCAGCAGCGGGTTCTGGGGCATCATTCACCCATGCATTACCACACCAACCACAAGTTCCTTTTCCCCGTTGTTGTCAACATGGTAGGAGCACCCATCCACATAGACAGTGGGCATTCCCTTGCACTGGTCATCTTCATATACTTTGTGTGAGGAATTAAGGTATGCCTCTATGTTGTCCCTGATTTTAAGACTTTCGTCCTCGAGGCAGTTTTCTCTGGCACAATCATGCGAGTCAGCCAGACCTTGCGCGAGAGGACTCTTCTTGTTTTGGCCATATCTGACCTTGACAGGAAAACCTTACATTGACAGAATCCATGAAGTAATTTGGGAATTACTCACATTTCTGGCCCAGATTGTGTCACTTTGCAGATATTGCAGAGGCTTGTGTGGAGTCCCCACTATGATGTGTTTCCCCTGGATAAACGGGTGGTAATTCTTCAATGCTCACACCATTGCCAGGAGTGCTTTCTCACAATCGTTGAATTTTTTCTCCACAGTGGATAAAGGGCCTCATTACACGGTACGCGGTAAAAAAACGGCATTTACCAGCATGGCGCTATTAACGTGTCCGCCTTGGCAAGAGGTCGCTAATTGCGTACCATTATGAGTACACAGACACAAGCATAGCGCCATGACCCTACCGCCATGCCATTAAAGACCCCAACAAAAACCCTTAGCGGCACCGACGAAAGCGCTGATAGCACTACTGACCTCCTGCACCACGTAAATAGCGGTCACCGCTATTAGCGGTCACCGTTAAATAGCAGAACCGGAAATAGTGTCATCGGACAGGAATGGGAAAGAGCATGGCGGCCATCTTTAAAAACACAATCCATTGCCATCCTCTGCCCCCAGGAACTGTTTCGACACCAGCGACATCCCTAAGCCCCAAGGATCCACTCACCATGCCAAAGGCCATAAAAAAAAAACACAGACCGCCAGCGTAAAGAGAAATTTATGAATGAGGAACTCATAATGCTGACAGAGACCCTTGCAGCAAACTCTGATGTGGTATTTGCCAATGACATGCGGCGGGAGACCCTGATCCAGAAAAAGGCCATCTGGGCAGAGGTCGCCCTGAAAGTGAGTGCGGTGGGCACCACCACCCACATCGTTAGGGAGTGCAGGAAGCGGTGGGACGATCTCCGCCTCCGGGTCCGCAGCATACTGTCTGCGAACCGCAAGCTGGCCATGGCCACAGGAGGTGGCGCTGATTCACCAATTAAACTGAAGGAGTGGGAGGAGACCTGCGCCAGCATGATTGGCGTGGAATCCATCGAGGGAGTCAGGAGCATGGAGCATGGCATGGCCACGACATCAGATGGAGGTGAGTGTACACATGAAACAATGCACTGTGAATGGTGAGGCACCCCTCAAATGTGAGCCCAGATTCACCTCATGGATGCGGCCACAAACATACATGCACACAACCCTGCCCATGTGAGTGTCACACCCCAGCACACACACATTCACACATCACCAATGACAAGTACCACACAGACCCATGCATGGAAGATCCACTCAACAGCCCCATCACCTGAATGCCCACTAATGAAGTCCCAATGCACAGAACCGCATGATGAACTGAATCTGCATGAAGCACGTTGAACCATCACCAATGCCACCCCCCTCTTTGTCCCCCACAGGCTCACATACAGACAGCGAAGAACCTGCCACAGCGACTAAGGCTCCCCCTGCCAAGAAAAAACCCAGGGCACAGGAGACAGGAGACACCCCCACCACATCAAGGGGCACAGGGAGGAGTGAGCACGTGCAGAGGGGAAAACATTGCAAGAGCGCCACTGCACCAATACCGCAATCTACGCCAGCAACAATTTCCACACCAACTGATGTAAACCCCCCAACACAGGTTACACCCACGGAGGGCCCACTCTGCGCTGCCACAAGTTCAACTGGTGAGGCAGCAGCCACAGTGCCGCTGTCAGATGTGGAGGATCCTAGTCAGGTCACAATGCAAATGCACACCCCCACAGCCCCCAGAAAGCCCAGAAGTAGCTCCACGGCCAACACCAGGATCCAGTATCCATGGCCAGTCTGGTGAGGAGAACACGGCAGGGTGCTGGAGCCCACCGGTGGCCTCACCTGATGTCCGGGACATTGAGGAAGGTGCAGCAGCCACAACACGAGCTGGCCAGAGTGGCCATGACCTGCCCACCATCAGGCAGCGCCAGGAGGACATTACATAGCTGGTTGGGCAGCATGTGGAAGAGGTTGCCCGTCTCAGGGGGGAGGTCACAGAGAGTGCTAGGCAATCGAGGGAGGTGATGGAAGCCTGTACCAACAGGCTGTGTGTGGAGATTGGCCAACTGGGGCAGGTCCTCACACGCATAGGGGACGCGATGGACCGCCAGTTCCCACCACCACCACAGGGACAAACAGCCACCTCATCATCTGCGAGTTCAAGGCAGACAAGCCCCTCCGCCGCTCCATGTGCACCACGAGGCGCAGACCCTCCCAACCTCCTAATGGTGGTGGTGGCAATGGGAATTAGGGACAGCAGGGTCTAGCTGGCATGTGTGCAGCAGGACACCAACATTGTGCAAGCCACACATGGGGTAGTTGTGGGGGGGGAGGGTGTTTTGGGAGTGTTGTGGGGGGAGGGGGAAAGGGTGTCACGGGAGTGTTGTGGGGGGAGGGGGGAAAGGGTGTTTCGGGAGTGTTGTGGGGGAGGGGGGAAAATGGTGTTTCGGGAGTGTTGTGGGGGAGGGGAAAGGGTGTTTCGGTAGTGTTGTGGGGGGAGGGGGGAAAGGGTGTTTCAGGAGTGTTGTGGTGGGAGGGGGGAAAGGGTGCTTCAGGAGTGTTGTGGAGGGAGGGGTGGGGGAAAGGGTGGTGGGATAATTGTGGACATGCACTTTTTCATATCATTATACCTTAATACACTGGTGACTAGTTAAAACAAAGGCTTGGACTTCGTCATTGTGTGTATGTACTTTACTGGGGACAGGGTCCATTGTGCGCTTCACCACAGACACCAGTGCACTAATACCCATATCCATCCTACTGAGTTGAACCATGTGTCTCAGAATATTTGGTTGATCAGGCGCTGTCGCACATCGCGTCCCTCCTGGGCATCGCCTCTTGCATGACCAGCATCCCCGTCCCCTCCGTCCTCATCTCCATCATCATCTTCATCAGGTGGTTGCATTTCAACGTCAGGGGGCAGTGGCACATTCCGTCTGATACACATATTGTGCAGCATGACACATGCCATGGTGATCTTGGCTACCTTCTCATGGCCGTACAGGAGAGCCCCACCTGACCTGCTTATGCACCGGAACCGTGTCTTCAAAAGGCCAAATGTCTGCTCAATCACGACGCGGGTACGGGTATGTGCACGATTGTAGTCCTCTTCGTGCCTGTTCTGTGGGTTCCGAATAGGGGTAAGGAGCCACCTCTTCAGGGAATAGCCAGCATCACCTGTATGGGTGGAAGAATGGGGACCTGTTACTGTTCACCTCAAGTGCGGCTGTACATATCACACTAATCGAATTTGCATTGTGATTGACATCCACGATTCCCAGCATGCATGCAGACGATCTCTGTGACTACAATGTGCAAAGGTGAGCTCGTCCCTGCAAGTGGACATGCCCGATGCATGCCTCCGACAGTAATTGACATGTCCTGGGTGAGGCCAGGTCTTTGGTGTCCCTGGGCCCAGACAAATTTGGTACCACACTGCTAGTGTACTGCCATTCTGACATTGATGTTGCCATGCTGTGAAGCATCACTTCGGTGGTGCTATAGGTTTGTGGGTCAGTGCTATGGCTAGGGGTGATCCCTTTGCATGCATTCAAGGGCGCATAGCTGTATTGATGTTAGGCTGCGCTAATTCTGTATTACAGTCTTGACGCCATGTTGCTGATTTGTGTAATATGTGGTGTGGCATGATGTGCAATGTGCATGTGGATGGATGTGTCATATTTGGAAACCTGGATTGTTCTCAATGTTGTGCACCTACAAATTGCATGTGGGTTCTTCTCAAGTACATTGTGGCCTTCCCTGATGGACATTGGCGAACATCTGTATGTACATTTGTCCTACGGACGAAAGTCAACACCCAGGTGGAGTATGTATCTCCCCCCCCCCAATCACACCCAGGTGGAGTATGTATCCCCCCCAATCACACCCAGGTGGAGTATGTATCTCCCCCCGCCAATCACACCCAGGTGGAGTATGGATCTCCCCCCATCACACCCAGGTGGAGTATGTATCCCCCCCCCAATCACACCCAGGTGGAGTATGTATCTCTCCCCCCAATCACACCCAGGTGGAGTATGTATCTCTCCCCACCAATCACACCCAGGTGGAGTATGTATCTCTCCCCCCACCAATCACACCGAGGTGGAGTATGTATCTCCCCCCCAATCACACTGCCATGCGCTCGCCCTGCTACTCACCAAGTAGCCACGAATGTTGTCCGGCTTGTCACTCCATGTAGCATGGTATGGTTGAGTTCTGCAGGACCATTGAATCATGGGTTGATCTGGGAAATCGGGCACAACAATGTGTGATTATCTTGTTTGCTTCACATACCATTTGGACATTGATAGAGTGGAATTGCTTTCTGTTTCGGTAGACTACTTTATTGTGATGTGGGACCACCAATTCCACATGGGTACAGTCGATGGCCCTGATGCAACTTGGGATGCCTGCCAGTGAATAGAAGCCAACTTTGGTGTTTGCAATCTCCTGGGCAGTCCGTGGCAGGAATATGTGTTCACGTGCATGCTTGAGGAGGGCATCGAGAACCTGGTTCAGCGTGCGTGAGAATACTGTTTGTGAGGTGCCATGCATCTGCCCCACCGTATGCTGGTAGGTGCCTGTGGCCAGGAATTGGAGCACAGTCACCACCTTCAGTAGAGGTGGGACGGTAGTTCTGATGTCTATGAGGCTCACAATGTTGTCATGTGTCATGTCCACGATGCTGGTGATGGTATCCCCGTCCAGACGGTACAGGGTGTGTATCTGCTCAGGGGTTAGGTTAAATGAACTGGCTCTGATCCTGGGGATTGGTGGCTGCCTCTGTGGTATTACTAGGTGCCCTGGTGGTGCTTGCTGCGCCTGTCTTGCCCCCCTCCTCCTCCTCCTCCTGCTTCTCCTCTGTGCTGCCTGTTGTTGTTGGTGCTGCACTACAATCATGTCCTCCAGCCCATGTAATGCTGCTAGTATTGGAACCATCTTGGTGTGGGAAGGGGTGTGTGAAGGGGTGTGGTGTGCTCCCTTTGTGCTGCCACAGTCCCCATTGCCTCCACCTGTGCTGATTGTGTCCACCTGTGGCAGGTGGGAACACTGCTCAGTTCTCTTAACGGGTGGTTCACGATGCTGGTATCAGCACCATGCCGGTAAGGGGTTTTTGGGGCTTTGCCATGCCGCTATTTGCATGTCCGCATGGCTTGTGATGGTGTGCTATTAGCGCCATGCCGCTATTTAGGGGATGAAGGGTTGCGCATCCGCGAACTAGCCGCTATTAGTGGCACCGTACTTAGCGGTGCCGCTAATAGCAGTCATCCAGGTCGTAATTGGCATGGGTATTTAACGATACCGTATTCCCTTACCGGTAACGTTAATCCCCTACCGCACAATGTGTAATGAGGCCCAAAGTCTTGGTCGCATAGGAGATGACTTTATTGACCTTGTCATGCTTTTGATATAATACTGCAGTCAAGCATGTAATTGAGAACCCTGTCTCCAAGAAGAACTCCTTGCTTTTGACAGGGTAAGCTAGGCAAGGTGCTTGTGAGAGGCTTCTTTTGAGTTGTCTAATTGCTGCTGCTTATTCTGGACCCCACTCCCACTTGACCCCCCCTTCAACAGATGGATCAGGGGTCTTGTGATTTCTGCGTAATCCTAAATGAACATTTTACTGTAATTAGTCAGTCCAAGGAGACTTCTTAGTTCCCGCAGAGTTATGGGGTTTTTTAGTTTCTGGAGTGCTTCTACTTTCTTTTCCTGGGAACAGAAGCCCTCAGGGGTTATCTTGTGCCCCAAGAAGTTGAGACGGGTCCTGCACCATTGTGCCTTCTGGAAAGAGAGTGTTGGTCTGTCAGCCCTCAAATATGTCAGAACATAACGGATCACTGCTATGTGTATCTCCACAGTTGAGCTTTTGATTAGAACATCATCTACATAGGCCAGGTTATCCCTTTTAGCAAAGTCGGGCATGGCCTTATGCAGAAAGATATTAAATTAATTGATGTATCTGAAGGGAGTCTGGGTCCAAGTGTACTACTGCCCCCCGAAGGTAAAGGCCAGCTTGTATTGGTCCTCCCTACTAACAGGTACAGTCCAGTACCCATTGGTCAGGTCAATGGCAGTGTATACCTTTGACCCCTGGATATGGGCCAGCCCTTGGTCAATGTAGGGAAGAGGCGATTGGGAAGTGTGGACCCATTTGTTGAGCTCCCTTAAGTCAGCACAGATTCTCCACTGGCCGTTTGGTTTCAAAATCCCCAGCACCAGATTATTGAAAGTGCTGTGGACTGGCCGAATTATCCCATTGGACTCAATATTCTTCATTATTTCTGTAAGGGACTCCATTGATGTGAGAGGCAAGCGATATTGCTTCACAAACACTGGAGTCATTCCAGGGTCCGTGGGAATTGTTGTGTGGATGTCGGTGCAACCACAGTCATATGAGTCCACCGCAAAGACATCTTGAAAATCTAAGAAAACATGTTTCAATTTTTTCTTGTGCTCCAGCGTCAGGCATCAGCTAGGTTGACTCTCCCTTCAACTATCTGCCTGAAGCCCGGAAAAACTTCTGGTCTGGCTATCTCAGTGGCTTCTCAGTGGCTTCCTCCAGCTGGGTGGAGAGGTCCCTGGTAAAGTATTGACTTGGACTGATGGCTTCAGGTGGGGAAGGCAGTCCTGGTGGACTTGAAAGATCACCTCATCTCTCCTGAAGCCACAGGTCACATCTTCCTTACCAGAGGGGCAGGAAGAGTACACCAGGAAATTCCCCCCATGCCGGGTGAAGATCCTGTCTGGTGTTGTGTCATTATCGCTATCACTGTCAAAGCAGTCATTGGGGATTGGTCCTACCAGTTCATTACCTAAATCTATGGAAAAATGTCGGTCATCAACCGCCATTCCAATAAGGGTGCCTGCACTCAGAGTGATACTCCTGAGGTTGTTGTTATCCACCACTATTGGAATGGTGTGTGTCCTGTATTGACTAGTGGTGTTGGGTTTAACCTCAACCCTTGCTGTTGGAAATGGGCATTGAGGTGAACATATGTGTCAGGATTGTTCAGTTTCTGTCCTCTTTTAATTTTTTACTTTAAGTGTGAATTGTCGGGTTCATTCTGGGATGGTGACTTCCTCTTCAATCTGAATTTCAACTGCATATGTCAGCAATTGAGATTATCAAAATGCTTTCTCTGGGTCATCAAAGTCAATGGGATTACCTGCTAATAGGGAGCAGGCTTTGAAGTTTATTAGGTCCAAACTAATGGCAAAGTGATTGAGAATGTCACTGCCTAAATTAAATGCAGCAGGGACATTTTATACGACCCAACAATTATGGACTATGCTCTTGTTGCCTATGGAAATTTTGAGCATACACCTGCTAGGCAGGAGATGTTTGGAATTGGGTGTTTCCAGGGGTGTCCGGTCAAAGGTTTGAATGCAAAAGGATTGATTGCCATAGGGTCGAGTCAATAGGACCTAAAACAAAAGGTTTTTTTAAAAAAATTTTAAATGTATATATTTTTGGGGGTTTCCGTATAGAAAAAAAAGTGATTTTTACAGCAAAAACAGTGGTTGCGGGGGGACCCTCACAAAAAAAAGAAAAAAAAATTAGACCCTTTTGTTTAAGGTCCTTTTGATTCGACCCTATTGTATTTAGATCCTTTTGATTCAAACCTTTGACCTACAACCGTTTCCAGGTCCATTTCCCATTTGTCTATCAATTTAAATGTCGGAATGGCTGGATCTTTTGGGAGTTTTCAGAACATGGCCTCGCTGATGAAGCTCTTACCATTGTTCATGCACACTCGGGCGAGAACAGGGTCCTTCCCCTCATTTAACTGAATAGGGATGAACAACTGTTCTCCAATTTTCTGAAGGTCAGCCAAGGTTTGAGCTGGTTTCTCATCAGTTTCGACTATAGCAGTGGGATTTTCTGATTGTGAATTTGTGTAGACTTTCAGAGTATTCCCGTCCAGTGTGGAATACCACATGAGAATGGATGGAAGGCTGATTTTCAGAAATAGAGAGGACTTCCCATTCCCAGTTTTATGTCCTACTGCAATTAATGTCACGTCAGGGATTTGGTGGTTCTGGAAATGGAATTCAATTTGGTCAGGTTTTCGTTCAACCATGTGGCATGTGCCATTTGAACTAACATGGTTGACACTATGTTTTAATTGTATTGGTCGGTTAGTCTGGGTCCAGATGACCTTGTTTACACAATCTATGAGGGGAGACAATCTACGCAGGATGTATTTCCCTAGTAAACATGGTGTGTCCTCTGGAGTTACAACTATGACCGGGTGTTTCACCTTGTGTTGCCCAATTTTAATGTCTAAATCCCCAGTCTCCTCAACAGGAATTTCCTTTCCATTGAAGTTCTGAAGTTGTCCAGGAAGAGGGGTGAGAGGGATTTTGTATTTCTCCCCCCTTCCCGAATTCAGATGATCAAAGGCCCCTTTTGACAGAAGGGTGGCTTGGGATCCAGTGTCCACCAGTGCCAAAAATGTACATTAACCCTGTATTTGGATCAGGGCCTAAAATCTTCATTCCTTTTCCTCAAGGGGGCAAAGATAATGCGCATTTTCGGCCAATTGGTGGGTTAATTTCTTTACTTTGGATTCTGACAGGGCGGTAGTTTGGGCAGGATTTTGTTTGGGATCTTGGGAACCTGTAAGAAAAAAGTGACAGTTGGATATGAGGGGAGTTATGGACTCCCCTGGTTCTGATTCTGACCTGCCCCCCCCCCCTTTTTGGAGGCAGTCACCAGAATTGGTTTGGGCCAGGTGATTTTCTGGCTGGTCATTCTGGGGTTCAATGATGGGCGGCTTTAACTCAGTCCCCACATTTATCCAGTCTGGATTAGGATCTCTCAGGACCCTTTTTTCTTCGGGAGGCATTCCCCCATCCTTGAAGGAGAAGATCCTTTTCCCAGAATCCTCTGAGGACCCATATACTTCAAATTGGAAGATTCTAACCTCCTCCACAAAATGGGTCTTTTTAGGCCCTTTATTTCTCCTACCCACCCTCTGTTCCATAGGTTGCAGATTTTTGGGGGCAGGAGATTTTGGTTCCGGTTCATGGTTTTCCAGGGGCTTTTCACAAGTGGGAAGGAATCTTCCTCTAAGGCTTTATACCCCCTTCCACTTGTGCCTCCTCTCTGGGAACCGGTGGGTTGTCGGGGTTCTCTCCCCATCATTGTTCTGGAGTACCAGACCCTTGATTTGAGGAGTTCTGGGCCGCCATGTTTATCTGAGGGTTCTGCTGAGCCCTCAACATGCGACCCAGATCCTGTACCAAGTTCTGGACCTGGAGCTCCAGTTGGGACACCCGCTCTGGCTGGTACGGGGTTCTCTGGTCCATCCTAGGATTATCATGGGAAGGATAACTGTCCCTTCTCCCATAATACCCTTGGTTGGGATAATTCTGGTACCCCTCTACCCTTGGCCTCCCCTCTCCCGGATTGGGCTGTCTGGGCTCAGGAAAGTGGAGAAAGAAAGAAGTGTTGTTTTGAGGGTTGATGTTTAGCAGGTACCGGTGAAAGAAACTCAACCCAGCATTTGGGGGATTACTGCTCTCCTGGTGGAAGTTAGGAGGGAAGTTTCCCGGATGGGCAGCTGCTTGGTTTGACCCCCCTCTTGGGCAGGGGGAGTCCACACATAGCCCAGGATGAGTCTGCTGCCCTTGTAACGGGGGCTGATATAGTCAGAACAGTTAGGGGTCCCATTTGTGGGGTTTCCTCCCTGACTCCCTGTTTGGGATTGGCCTGAGGGCCTTCTGGGTCTCTGGTTAGGAGGATTTGGCACAGGAATGTTTTTATGCCCCCCCCCGCATCTTCAGATCTAGAATAGGGGTAACCTTCACCTCCGCCACCTTAGCAGCAGCAGGGGTGTTGGTTGGTTTGGGGTTTTTATTGGTACTTTTATTTTCTACTGGTTTCTACACTTCATAAATTGCGAGTTGCCTGTTCAATGACCCAGTCTAGTGATCTCTTCTCAAGAAAGTCCCTCACCAGCTGGGTCATTATGTATTTAGGGAGTGCATGAAAGAAGGTATTGATGAACTCCCTACTGTCTGTGCGCACCCTCCTGGTGGTCTGCACAAAGGCACGTTTCAACACTTGTACAAATTCTTTTGGGGCCTGGTCTTCCCCACATTGCCGATTGTAGGCCGCCTTGCAGGCCTCCTCAGGGTTTCTATGTATAGAGAAATGCTTTAAGATGGCCGCCATATAGGTGGACCATCTTGAGTGGTTCTGATCCTCCAGCCCCACAAAGAAGCTGGAGTATTCAGGGAAAAATGTCCACTTGTCATATTGAAATCAACTATGGCTGTTTTTGAGGATTCATTTCTCTAATTCTCCCCTCACTGGAGTCTTCCTGATCAGACAGGCTAGCCCTCACTTTTGGGAATCTGTACAGTGATGCCCGCCCATCCATTTCTGGGAGGCGCTGATCTGTCAGTCCCATATTTCCCATTGTGCTGAAGTCTACCATCCCCGTGGGCCTTGGCTCATATAAGCCAGTGGACATGAGGGTGGCAGAGTCCCCTAAATTAAAGGGATTAAAGTCCCTGATGACAGGGGTCCTGAGGTTATGCTCAGGCGTTTTTCTTTCCCATCTCACCTCAACTCTTTCAGCCCCTTTTCCTTGATAACATGCCAAAATCTGACCCTTTTGCTCCTCTATTAAGGCCTTACTGGTCTCAATGATTTGTTCCTGCACAGCTATCTGTGGAGCCTTTCATTCTTTTCACAGAGAGCCTCATTGTCTCTCTGTGCCTCCTGCCTATTTTGGAAATATTGGTCCACTTTTTGCTGCAGGAGACTCACCTCCTGAGTTTGGTCCTTATTGGTCTAATCGTTCTTTGGCAGAGAATCCTCCACACACCTGTTGTGCTCTAGTAGCTTTTCATAATCAGTTTTGATTTCACTAAACTCCTGAAGGGCTAGCTTTCTTTCCTCTAACTTTGTTTTTAAATGGCTGTCTTCCTGGCCTAAGGCATCCCTCTCCTGAGTTAGAGTGCCCCTCTGCTCAGTCAGGTTTTTTAAATGCACTAGATTTCTGGCACTCCTCATGGAACTCCTCTTGAGAGTGGATGTCTTTAATAATTAATTTATTATTTTCCTCTTTCAAGGATTATATCTGTAATTTGAGATCTTGTTCAACATTTTTTTGCTGCAAGAGAGCCAGATCTTCTTGGAGTTTGGTGATATACTGCCTAGCCTCTGTTTCTGATTCTTTGCTTTCCTGGAGCCTTTACTCTGCAGAGTCCAGATAAGTCTGGATTTTCTGCAGTGCTTCCCCTTGCCTCTTTTTTTTTTAACTTTATTTAACAGATGTGGTACATAACAGTGCAGCAACATGACAATTAAAGCTTGCATATGTCATGCATAGTCGATACAGCTTTTCAACATAACATGTGCTATTTACAGAGCAGTAATATTATCAGGCCTTGCCGGGCTACTGTTAGCTGAGTCCATTTTACTTAGGTACGCCCTGAACGGGGCCCAGAGGTCTTTTGGTTTACATGGGCTTGGTAGCGTCATCATATAATACTCCTCACATTCATTTACGTACATCAGTTCCTTGAGAAAGTGATTCACCTGTGGTGCCTGTGCACTTTTCCATTTTTGCAGGATACACTTTTTGGCTATCGCACACACAATGTTAAAGAGCCTTCTGGTCACCTCAGATCTCTTTCCTATATCCCCAAATAGGTATTCTAATGGTGTGAGATCTGCCGGTACCTGCGTTACCTCTTCTAGAATTGTTGCCACTTCCCCCCAGTATATCTTTATGTGTGGGCAGCTCCAAAACATGTGGAATGAGTCAGCCTGGTCGTCCCCGCATTTCTGACATCTGCCTGGGTCGTTTTGTGTGAATTTTGCAATTTTTTGAGGTGTGTAGTGTAGCTTATTCAGTACTTTAAATTGGATCAGCCGGAGACCTGCATTCATGGATACCCTCTTAGTGAGCTCACAGTATCTCTCCCAGGACCCATCGGTGATGGTGGCACTCAGGTCCGATTCCCAGGAAGTCCTTATCATGTTCACCGTTGGAGTATTGGCTTGTATAGTCTTGTAAAGTCCCGAAACACTGGTTCTCGATCGAGTAGACAGGGCCACCAGGCACGGGTGCGGTGGGGGCTCATCATGGAACGGGGGCCATCTGGACTTAAACGCCATTCTCATTCTATAGTATTGCAAAACCATCAATTGATCTCTACCCATCCCTGTTTTGAATTCCTCCACTGTTATACATTTACCAATAGGGAATATGTCCTTGATTTTGAATTGCTTCTCTGGATCCCATGTTTTTTGCACATCTGTATCATACGTGGGTGCTATACCTGGGAAGTTCCAGAACGGGGCCTCTGCGTGGTAAGTTGTCTCCAGCCCAATCCTGCGAAAAATCTTGGACCATGCATGTACTGTTGTGCTGACTGGGTCAAATGGGCATTCGTCCTTATGTTTGTTTTTAAAGATGATGGACCTCAGGTTGGTTGGGTGTGCTGCATGTTGTTCTAAGCAAATATGGGGCGAGGAGTCTTGCTCATCATACCAGTGTTTAACAAACTGGGCCTGTGCCACCAGGTAGTATAATTCAAAATCTGGCGCTGCTATTCCCCCTTTGTTATAGGGTTCAACCATTTTTTCCCACTTCATCCTGACCGCCCCTCCGCTCCAGACGAACTCCACTGCCATGGACCTGAGTTTATCAAAGAATTGCCTACCAGACCAAATCGGGACATTAGTAAATATGTACAACAACTTGGGGAGTATGACCATTTTCAGTACGGCTACCCGGCCAATAAGAGAGATGGGACGTTTGGCCCAAAAACGAAGTTTAGCGGCCATAGTGTCTAAAGGGAATCATGGTTATTCAAGAGTAGGGATGCTTTGTTTCCCGATACCATCACACCCAGGTATCTTATCCCGTCAGGGGACCATTTTAAACCGTGTGTGTATTTATCGGCCATCTGGTGGCTGCGGTTAAGGGAAAAATCTCTGACTTGGAGCGGTTGGTTTTGTATCCTGAATATTCTGCACATTCATGCACTGTTTCCAACACAGGCCCCAGGTGCGTGTCTGGTTCTCTGACATATAATAGGGCATCATCTGCATATAGGGAAATGGATTGGGTCAAGCCCAACATCCGTATGCCCCTCTTATTTTGGTGTTCTCTAATTGATGCTGCAACCGGTTCCACAGTGAGAGCGAATAATATCGGGGAAAACGGGCAGCCCTGTCTCGTGCCCCTTCCCAGCTCGAACCATTCAGACATGGTGTGATTAGTCAATACCCTAGCCCCAGGATTAGTATATAGTAGCTTAAAGCTTTGTAGGAAGTATGGACCTAGTCCAAATTTCTCGAGCACCCTGAACAGGTAGCTCCATGACACTGAATCAAACGCCTTCTCGGCATCCAGTGACACAGCCACTGCCTGGGCCTCCATCTTAATCTGAGCCATGATGCCGAACAACCTGCGGAGATTCAGAGCTGTGGACCTGGTAGGAATAAACCTGCACTGGTCCGGATGCACCAGCTGAGGCATGTAGTGTAGGAGTCTCGTAGCCAAGATCTTAGCTAAAATGTGTGCGTCGCAATTTATGAGGGATAAGGGCCGGTATGAGGACATCTCGTTTGACGGACATCTGGGTTTAAGGAGCACCGTTATTATAGCCTCTCTCATGGACGACAGGAGCGTCCCTGATTCCAGGGCCTCCTCCCACACAGACAGGAGCACCGGGGCTAGCTCCTCACTAAGTTCCTTGTATAGTTCAGCCCCCAGACCGTCCAAGCCAGGTGCCTTCCCGTTAGCTAGTGATTTTATCGCTTCCTTTATTTCATCGATCGTTATGGCCTGAACAAGCAACAGTTTATGTTCTGTTGACAATCTCTGGAGCATGTTATTATCTAAGTCTCCAACCTGAAGTGGTGTTTTCATATCATGGTTGGCATACAGGTCTGTATAGAATTGGGTGAATTCTTTATTTATACCTTCCTCATTTGTTGTTACCGTACCATCCCCCGCCATTATGCTAGAAATTCTGGTAAAGTGTCTTTTGGCCTTCAACAAGTTGGCTAGAGTGTGACCTGCTCTGTTCCCCTCGCCATATCTGCGCACCCTAACTGGGGTTGCCATGTACAGCAGCTCTCTAGTGGACTGTCTGTTAAATTCCTGTAAGTTATTATTAATGTCTGCCAGGACACTATCCTCATGTGCGGTCGTATATATCGCATTTCCAGCTCGCCCAGCCATTGTTCTAGTTGCTCCAATTCCACCCTGGCCGCCCTTAATAGCCCCGTGGACTTGGAGATCAGCATCCCCCTCATCCAAACCTTAGACGTCTCCCATAGGGTTGCATTTCTATTTACTGAGTCCTTGTTTGTTTCAAGGAAGAGTTCCACCTCTAAGTGTATTGCCTCTGCCACCGTGGGATCCCTCAGAATATCGGTTGGCATATGCCATCTCCTGGCCAGGGGCTTTACATTTTCCAGTGTCATGTCTAAAAGGATAAGGAGTAGTCAAGTAGAGTACGGGGGAGCATCTCACTACTGTCAACCTGGTTCATAAGGGACACAGACACCAGCCAGTAATCTATGCAGGACTCTGTGCACTGAGGAATAGAAGGAGTACTGCCTTTTATGGGGGTGAAGAGTTCTCCAAGCGTCCACTAGCGTGAGTTGCGATAGGATTTGGTGCAGGACAATAGTGGTTTTGGTGGGGTTTCTGTGTCTGGAGGTGGAGCGGTCCAGTGTACCATTCAGAATGGTGTTAAAGTCCCCCCCACCACCACGTGTTCACCACCAGTGAAGCCCGGCTCTTGTATTACATTCATGTAGAAGTCCGGATCATCTAAGTTTGGGCCGTATATGTTCACCAGTACTAATTCTTCCCCTTTTACGTTTCCCCACACTATCACATATCGACTTAGTGGGTCTATCTTACTCTTTTCATGTTGAAACCCAACTGAGGGGTGGATAAGGGTGAGCACTCCTCTCGCCTGTGAGGAGTATTCAGTATAGTATCTTTGTGGGCCCTATCCTTTCAAAAGCTCAGTGTTAACTTTCTGAAGTGCATGCGTTTCTTGGAGCATTACTATCTGGGGGTGGTGTCGACTGACATAGGTCCCCACCTTTTTTAACTTGGCCCGGTTGTTCAGAACACGTACATTCCATGTAAGGAGATTTAGCCTTGACCCTCGGGCCGTCACATTGGGATTAGCCATGTCTGTAGGACCACATCACTCCCCATATCTCACTGTTACTCATAAACGTTTCTTGTACTGCACTGTCATCACATTTTTAAAAACTTGTAGGACTCTTCCAACTGAGTCCCAACATTCCAACTCCCCACGGTCATTCCCACATCGCTCAACGGAGCTAAACATCCTGCAATACTTTAATCCCCCGCCCACATCATCTACCCCAACTTGGCAATGCTGCCCCACAAAAAACATTCCCTTAAACAGGTGGAGCTTTCCTGAGGGTCACTAGTTGCAGCCATCTTGCGCGCTATAGACTGAGGCTCACAGCCCGGAAACCAACAGCCTTTGTTCAGTTCGTCTCCGTTGCATAACTTGGTCGATCCTCAACCCCACTTTTTACTCTGTTGGGTCTCTCCTGTCATCTCTCGATTGTGGTCTCGCATTTTGGTTCGCCACTCAGTCTCCTGGGGGTAATGGGATGCAAGTCTCCACTTATGACATGGCATCTGTGGGATTCTCGAAGAAGTGAGCCCTTCCCCCATGTGGTATTCTCATTTTCGCCGGGAAGATGAGGGCATAGGGCACATTTCGCATGCGTAACTGTCTTTTCACCCCTTCATAGGATCTCCTTTGCATTTGCACGTTGGTTGAGAAGTCTGGATATATGTGAATTTTGTTTTCTTCGTGATATAAGGTTCCTTTTTCTCCAGACAGCCGGAGTATAGTGTCCCTGTCCCTATAATTAAGGAGGCATGCACTTATAGTACGAGGGGGAGCCTCTGGTTTCAGGTGCGGTGCTAGGGTGCGGTGGGCTCTTTCAATCAGAAAGTGATCCGAGAAGGAGTCGGCACCTAGGATGTCTTTTAACAGGGACTCCACTTGTCTCTCCATGGGACCTTTGCCAAAATTTTCCGATACCCCAACAATCCGGATGTTGTTTCTCCGGGATCTCAATTCAAGGTCCTCGCACTTGAGTTTTGTGTAGTTCTGTTTGGAGGTGGGCTATGTCTCGACTGTGTTGTGATATCGTGTCTTCACTTGCACTTATCCTGTTTTCCGCCTCTGTAATACGTGTGCTTTCCTTTTCCACACGTGCCTTCAGGGATCCGATCGTCGCCACTATGTCATGCAGTTTTACGTTCACAGCCATGAATCCGTTCTGCACCAGCGTTGCTAGGCGTTCCATTGGGTCAGTCTCCTGCCCATCAGGTATCGGTGGTTCCCCCCCCAGCCGCCCCCTGCGGTTGTGAGCTGGTGAAGGTGTCCATTGGGCCAATCTTTTTCCTACCTGCCCCTTTCCTCTCGGTGCGGCCCATCTGTTGCAGCTTCCAGAGAAGGATGGATTGTGTTCTCCCACGTATTGTTGCCCAGAGCCCTGCAAGGTGGCCCAGGTATGGAGAGGGGGTGTTCTTTTATTTTTCCGTCTTTACCATATGGTGCACTACCAATGTACAGGAATGAATCTTGCAATTCTGCACTGGCGGGAACCCCCCTGACCAACACTCCGGATCATATGTTGGAGGGCTTCGTCGGAGCGTCCAGCTGTGCCCAGAAGTAACATGGGAGTCCCGCTGCACCTGCGCGGTCCAGGGCCTGAGGTCACGGGTGATTATTGCACACTTAAGGATGTATGTCCCTTCACCTCCACATAAGTATGTCTTGGTGGGCCTCTACGATGAGCTGGTGTCACCCAGGGTGTAGTAGGGATGCGGGCCGCCGCCCCCGTTCAGTGTTTATTGCCCCCGTGCCCATGGGGGCGAAGCTTAGAGGGCCCAATCTGTAGTTATGGTGCACAATGCAGGGCCCCATCTGTTGTGGCTATCCCCGGTGGGCCGTGCGCCACCTCAATCTGCCTCGCACCCCTCCAGCATGGGGCCCCCCTCACAGCCCAAAGTCACTTACTCGATGGATGAGGGGGTGCGTGCTCCAGCCCCACTCGCCCCCGGGGCCAGCCCGCGTCCCCCATTTAGGGCCGTGGCCAGCTGCAGGCCCCGTTGCAAGGAGCCACGGGCCGGAGGCTGGGCCAAGCAGTAGCTACGGGCCCCTCAGCAGAGGAGCAGCACGCGGCCTCCGTGGAGCCGCGGATAGCACCGCAAGTAGCCGCCGGGCGGGAGTGGGGCCAAGCAGCTGCCACTGCTCCGCCAGCCAGGAAGCAGTCCACGGCCTCGAAGCCTCTCCTTCCCACTCCCGCAGGCCCCTGTCTCCGGAGCTGCAGTCCTCCCTAGGCGGGCGGTCGCTCAACTCCTTGTTCTTCGTGGCCAGGATGTTACGAGCCCCTCACCCTCCTCGGCTCGCCGTCAGGCGTCCACGGATCCCACAGGCAGCCCCGCAGGACCCCGCCAGCCACTGGAAATGCCGAGCAGGATATCTCTGCACCTCGGTCCCGGTTTTCCACTGTTTTTTTCCAGTATGTGTGCTGGAACCTCCGTCACCCGACTGTAGCTTCCAGTAGAGTCTGGGTTGCTCCTGACAGGATTCTTTGGTAAAAAAGGATTATGTCCGAGCTGGAGCTCTCACACTAGGCAGCCATCTTCGATGTGCACAACAGCGCCCCCCCTTCCCCTTGCCTCTTTGTCAAATCTATATTGTCTGCATGCTTTTCCTGTATGGTTCCTATGTGGAGGTACAGGTAGGCCGCTATTTTGGCAATTTTACACTGCTCCTCTTTTATTTTTGTGGCCATATACAATTCGCTAAGCGCTTGATGTAATGGACCCTTGTCCTGCCAAGTATCAAGATCGATTGCAGTGACTTGTTGTTTTATTTCCTGCAACCATACCTGTTCATCCTGTTCTGGCCACTCCCCACTGACAAGCAGTTTGTGCAGGAAGTGTTCCCTAGCAATATAAATTTCCACTGGGGTTGCCATCTCAGAAATATAAATTTCCTTCTGACTTATCTCTGGGTTAATTTGCTTTTGCAAACGGGTCCAATTCTTTGGAGTATTTCTTTTGAGGGGAGCTTGTACAGTTTAGCACAGCATGCTAACCCAACCAGGTGTATGTACCCTGCCAGCTAGTATGCTGTGTTAGACTGTCACGAGTGGTAGGTGAAATTCAGGGTCCTGGACCTGAGCCCCTAAGCTGTACACACCCACGTCTCACCCAGCATGTAGTGCGCAAATGAAACCCTTATTTATTTTTATCTATAAGTTCAGTATTCTGAATGATATACCACTCATATCACACCCTTCTCAAAATACCCCCATGGTCACACTGAACCAGGAATCAGGCTAGTATGCAATGGTAAATATTGATTTATTTAGAATTTAAAATCACAATATATGTTTAATAGGTAACAACAATCACCAATGGGTGACAAGAAAAATCAATAATATCTTAAATGCACTGGGAATCAGGTAATGAACACAAAAAGAATGCAGCACAGAAAAGATTACTTTTGGGTTGGTTTGGAACAGATAGCACTGTGGTTAGAGGTTCCCCCTGCAACACCCCACAACCCACCAATAGACAATTTAAATAGATTTGTGGAGAGAGCAGGTACTATGGAATAATACAGAACAAAAAGAATATCACTCCCACCTTTTCCCCTTAAACACAAGAGAAAAACAAATTTGACTTTTCAACTGTCAGGTTGGCTTTGAAACTGGCTGAGCAAAAACACTACATTTGGTCAAACATGCTTAAATTATTATACATTTTTATGGGAGCCACTTTGAACAGATGCAAGCAAGCACAAGCAATGATTTAATCAAAAAAAAACATTTGGAATCTCAAATGCAAAGTAGGGAATAATTTAAAGACAATTCACACGTTTAAAAATTTTGCAAATGTAAATTTGCAGCAAACTTTTACTATGCGATTTTTGATAAAAATGGGTCAATCGCACAGTTGTGCACTGCGGTGTTGAGTTGTGGATGTAGCTAAGGATGTTAAGTATTAGTGGGAATTGATATCTTTAAAACTGAGGGAGTTATGGAGGTTTTAGTAAGACATGTTTTTTCAGAAATAAAGAAACACATTTGGACAAAAACTTCAGTTCAAAACCAGAAAATATGGCTTATGCTTCTACTCAACACTAGAGCGTGCAGACTAGACAACAAGGATGGGCCGCAGTAAGCCCTGAGATTGATTCATGACTTCAGTAACAGATCCCCAGCACCTTCCCCGGCCAAACCAGTCCACACACTCGAAGTGGGATTTTTGGATGAGAGGTACACAAATAAAAAATGACTATGAAAATGACGCTTTGGCAAATTGACAGAATAAGATAGCACTAAAGATTTTGGCACTGTTACTGGTTATGAAAGTAAGAGTAATTCAGAGATTGGGTTGGAACAAGCTCAGGCAAGGTATACAATAGTTCTCTAGCATCCTGTTAATACTCACAATCCACTGGAATTTAAGATTTTTGGACAGTCACGGTTCTGGTCAATGGATTAGGTCTATCAAGGAAAGACAGCACATCAGGCGTGGGACTGGATCAGCAAGGCCCGTCACCGGAACTGCACAGGATATGCCCTTCTTATTTCTGGGTATTTCAAATCAGCATGATGGCGAGTTCATCAGACAAGCTTTTGTGATAAAAAAGCCAAATAGTTTCAGGATGCTAGTTTCAGGATGCTTTCTCACACCACAACGCTTCACTGGGTTGTAAGAATTTGTTTGAGGATTGAGGTCTTGCTGAAAATGGTTCAGCTACTGCTTGGCCTGGTCCTTGGCATCTGGATCTGGAAGGATGTTGAATGCTGGATGTTGAATGCTGGATCAGAGTGCTTCGCTGGAATCAGAAGAGGGAGTTTCTATGTGTTGTCAGCTGTCTCTATTTATCCTTTCAAATGACATCACAAAAATAGGTGTATGGGCCGGCTTAACTAAACTCGCCCCTATGGACCGGAATTGGATCAGAGCCTCATCTCCGCCTTGCATTCGAGTGATTGGATCCAAGACAGATGATGTCACATTTATAGTTTGGCTTTTACCATCCTTAGAGACCTCCCCTAGCCTCTAGTATCAAAATGGAATGTTGTCCTAAATACATATGTGTAACCTCTATGAAAATTACACACAAGGATTCAATATTTTATGGAGTATCTGTTCATCTAAATCCCGCAGCTGTGGGATCTTGTTTCGCCTTTCTGCAGCATTTTGTCCATTTCTCCATGAAAACATTTTTTAAACTTTCTCCAAATTTCCACAAACATGTGTGTTTACCATAGGGATGTGTGTGTAAAGTTTAACAATTCTAGCATTAATACAGTTTCCATAAAACCACATATATTGCCATTCCTGTTCCGAATATGCTACACAGCTCCATCGCATCTTGAAATGTAGCGCCAAAAATTAGACTAACACATCTGCCCTTTTTATATTTTTCACCATTCCTGATAACAAGTTATGAGTCACTAAAATTGTTCATTATACGTTCTTAGCAGCAAATTGTCTGCCTTTTGTCTCTCCCTGTAGCTCATGGAGTAGCCCCCACCTTTGGGAACCTTCTACAAGCCAAGTTTATGACCTCTTCACACATCCATTTCCTGGCCTGGAGAATCTGCCATTGTTCAGTCTCTGGCTGCAGACAAAAGTCTGTCCCACCACATAATTATCATATGTCAGTGAGTATCTGCTGAGAGGAATGCCCTCCCCTTAGGGGTAACCTGTTTTTCCACTTCTTGCAGCCCAGCCAGGCTAATTTATTCTTAATTTCTTGATTTAAAATCCAGCAGAAAACAAACTTGTTGCATCAAATGACATAGATAAATTACTTTCTTAGATTTAAACATGTGGGATCAAAAACAACTGAAATCTGTGTTTCTTTCAGCAACCATACTTTTATAGTTGCTAATCTGGCAAGCTTTTAGTTTAGATAACTTTAAAGTCTAATCAGGAGAGACCATTTGACAGAACTGTCATTCACAGGCAATCCAGTTTTGCTGAAAAATGTTTTGCTCTTAACCTTTCAGGGCTTTGTACATTCACAGTGCTTCCTTAATTTAAATGAATTTTAGCGCCAAGCAAGATTTTGAGTGTGGGAAGTGTTATGTACAAGCATTTTGGAGTTTTACTTGCAAAGTAAATGTCATTATAGGCACATTTTGGAGTTTCACTTGCAAAGTGCTGCTGCTCCCTCTGCACTCTATATGTGCTCGTCATGGAGCCCACTGGCACTTTTTCTGCAGCGTCTGCTCTGTTCCACCACACATGCACCATGAATGGCAGGTTGTGCAGCCATCTCTTTGTGTGTTGAAAAAGCGGTTTTGGAGGTTTTGGCACGCACAAAGGTGTTGCAACCACGTTAATGTTTCTTGCCCCATAGGTAGCAGGGTGAGGCCGCATAGTATAGCAGAGTGGGTCAATACATCCCACATGCCATGTTTGGACAATGATATAACATTCCTGCTACCTTTAATGAATGTGGTTAACATTTACAAAATAAGAATTATTGTAGGTCAAAATTGGAACTGCCTACACCTTTGGTTGGCTATACATTATATATGATGAGAAATGGTGCTAATCCATAACAACCTTGAGGATAATTAACACTGTAACCTGTGCAGATTCTGTGATAGGGCCCTGGCATTTGTTATATGGCCTGGACTAAGTGTGTGGTGCAGGCCCCAGGTACACATTAAAAACGCACTGGCAAATTTAATTGGCTTGGATTTGCAAATGTAGTTGGTAAGGCATTTTATATTTTTCATGTGCGGGTTTCATTAAGTAATTCTTGCTATCTGTGCAAAGCCATACATGTTGGCTTACAATTCACCAGAAACTTTACACAAAACGAGATCCCTTCATGCTGCATATATCACATAATGTTAATAGAATGTTTGCACGTTATGTATCATGGAAATACTAACTGTGATGTGGTTAAATAAAACCCATTCCCCGTGGTCATCACAGATCCTTTCCCTGTATTCTTACATTGTGTAACCATTGTTAATAAAGAGCTGTGCGAGGGCTTCAAATCTCGGGTCACACTGCACATTATATATGATTACAAAAGGTCCTTAAATTGACAATGAGAGTGTAGGTTTTTGGGGTACTCTGTTGATCATGAAGGTAGTTTGGGGCCATTTCCAACATACTAAGGGCAGTGTTTGACGTCCCACTAGAGGGTATGCAATGGCATCTTTTGGATTCCCCCAACAATGGCAGAGCACCGTTTGTTCAATTGTTGGACAAGTATCCCAGCAATAGTGTCTTATCTTTGGAAAGTCAATTCCATGACAATCTATGATACGCGCAGGAAGTTCACATGTAAATCTCCCTTCTTTGACTACGTTCTGTAACTGGGTGAAGGAGAATCAATCAGCCACCTTTCTCCAAACTTCCTAGCATCACACCACAGGGACCCACCGGTTTAGGTGCTGGCAAAGACAGCTCCCAAATGTAGCTGGCAAAATATTTCCATAGGTTAATTGACCAGAGGCATTGTTTTCATCATAAAGTATGGGCTATTCATACCACTCTGCCGTTTTCCTGTGGCCAGCCCTTCCAGACTTTAGGCCACACATAGCCTCATTCCCCCTCACCCACCTCACCACTAATCACTGCAATACTCTCCCTGAAACCTCTGAACTCATGCTTTGCAACCATGGTGGATGCCGACACAACGTCTCAATGTCGCTTCACCAATCAATTTTTTCAGAAGTATTTTGTTTTCAATGCAATTACTTCGAAAACACTCTTTAAAACTATTTTTCTATTTGGGGGTTCGCCCCCAAGCCTCCATTGCATATATTATTAACCTTACTCCATCCCCCTCCAGACCACTTTCACCCCCCTTAATCCTTTATATATTTCGAAGAGTTTTTTTGAAGTAAGTTCACTGAAATAAATGACTTCGTAAACAATCCTGGTGATGAAAGGATGCGATACCCGCTACCGTGTTTTGTCCTTCAGTCTTCACATTCACTAGAGCTTTGAAATGTGATCTCTTACAACCTCCACAGTTTCTCACCCTATCTCCCTTGCATTCACCACAGTTTCTCACCCCACCACCCTCACTGTCACTGCACTTTCTCACCCTGCCTCCTTCACAGTTTCCACAGTTTTACATCCTGCCTTCCTCACTCCCTCCCTCAATGCCTTCACGCTGGACTTGGTGGTAAAATGGCTGATCGTAATTTATTGCCACTTTTCACAGGCGCATCAGAAAAAAATCTCAGCAAATGATAGATGATGACCAAAGCCATCACCAGGTGGCACCCATGGTGCAGAGTCCTGCGGACAGTCTTTGAATGCTGGTGCCACTATTACCACTGGGGCAGTAAGTGGCTCTATGTCCCTTCTAGAGGCACATGCCAGCTCAGGAATGTTTTGTTTTTATCAGGTTTTCTCATGTCCACCTCCATCCGAAGGTGCCACATCAGGTCCTGATGATTTGTGTCCAAAAGCATGCGATTATGCCTCTCTGTGATGATGGGGTCTATGCGGGTCTGTGTTTATGAGGCCACCAGGTGCAGAGGCAGGGCAATGTACTACTATATCAGAGCCGTTGCTCTACAACTCTATGTGGGTATGCGGGGGAACAAGAGGCACAGAGAAGAGATGTTAGGAAGTGCTGATTTACTTTCTTCAGTGGCATCCACTGGTGACCCAGATGTTGCAGTGGACAGGAATGGCTGCTGAAGCTCATCCCATGAATTCTCCTTTAATTCTGATGATGTATGCTAAACCCCCACTCTGTATCTCTTGCCCCTCTTGGGGTGATGTGTCAGCTTGGCTGCAGATTCATGCATCCCTTCTTCACGTGGACCCCGAACAAGGTCTGTCTTGAACCTACACCCCAAATCCCAAAAAACATGTCAACCAACACCGTCATTGTCAGAGTCACGACAGGCATTTTAGCAATATCACAGTTACAACATCAAAGTGAAAAATGTATCTTCCGCATGTAAACCAGTGCAACATTGCCATTCAGCAACACATCCCTTCTTACACTATTCCACATCACGAATGTGACACAAGGGCACATCCTGACAGTTTTACATTCAACACTCTACATCAAGGATGGGTTTGTCACAAAAGACAAATCCGGTGTTCCTCAGCTGTTCCTCAGCTGCTGTCAGGCATACATTTTTAGACCGATGCTTCCAAAGCTCTGGAATGGAAAATAACTGTGCACATAGAAGCTATGAGATATGTGTATGATGTGCACTCAACCATGGGTATAGCCTATGCCAGTGATATTCTTTATTTCTTTATGCCGAACTCCCACTTGCTTATATTTTCTATTAAAATCAGTCAACATACTGCATTTTGGAAATGCCTCGCGCCCCCCTCCACCACCCGCAGACATCCTCAGGGCCCCCTCACGGGGACTAGCCCCACAGTTTGAAGACCACTGGCCTATGCAGAGGTACACCAAAGACACAACCTGTTAATTTTAGAAGACTACTTCTGGCGCAACATTGGCCGATTCATGCTCGTCATTGAATTGTACATCTGAAAATGTGTCTGCAAGTGTGTGAGTGTGCACAGTATTGGGAGGATAGCTCAGCTGCAACGTGCTCAAGCAAGACAACATGGCGCAACACAGGTTTGATCCCCGGGTTAGCCATAGAAACGTTATAAATAATCTATCATATCATATCATACACCCCAGGTTGAATGCATATATATCTAGTAGACCTGCTTGCGAAAAGCAAGCCAGATACACCATGTGCAAATTTGTGCACAGCAGTATAAGGTATGGTGGAATATCCTAGACATAGCAGGGTAGAGAACCATGCATAGACCATTTAGTTTTGTGCTGCATGCTGGGAAATATGCCTGCTTCACCCCTATGCCATCATGATGGGTGGGGAACAAAAGTTGCAACCACTTTGATCCGGTTGTATCGAGGTCATTTTTACCAAAGACAAAAAAACAAAAAACAAATAGCGATTTTATTATTTGGGGGGCTCAAATCCCCATATCCCTGTTTCCCATTTTCTTTAACCCATCCCAACCCCTCCGAAACTGTTTTAACCACTTAACTTCTGTATTTTTTCAGTATTTTGGTTTCGGTAAAACTTACTTTATTAACACATTTTTCGTTAAAATCACAGGATACCCTTTGATCCTCCTCAGCAATTATCGTCTGAGAATACCTTAAGTTTGGAAGCCTGTGAACTTATGGTAAGCAAGAATGTGCTTAGTGGATGTTCCAACTGTCTGTACCCCTGTCAGCACTGTCATGTCACATGAACCTGGGATACATCTAAGTTAGCCAGGGTTAAATATATTCTAACATGGTGACAGCCAGCCTTTGAAGGAGTTTGATAGGCCACTCAGTACAATGCCCACTTATCACACGTCAGCCCATTAGTGAAATTTTAATGAGCACTTCATGCATGTCTGGGCAGACACTTCACAATAGAGGACCAAAAACACTAGGATACATAGTCTGACGAATCTAGACAATTCGTCCCTTCTCCCCGAATGGGAAACACCCCCTTTGAGGCTAGGGAGGTGAGACCACTAAGCAAGACCCTCCCCAGGGGTAGGGGCAAGTTGCACCTCACTGGTAGTGACTCTTGTCTTGGGGACAAGTACTCCCATTCCAATCAGAACTTCCAGTCCAAAACACAAGTTCTACCTATATCGTTTTTGGAAAGACTTTGGTTTCTCACGTTATGACTTTAACAAACAAGGAGCATTCTTTCGCTGCTTTGGCTTCAGGTAATACTGAAAGTCTTCTGAAAGCCATCATCAAAGAAGACAGACACTTTTATATTATTTCTGATGATGTACATAAGGGGCAAGTGGACTGTGACCCAGGAAAAGACTCCTACGAAGGGAGGAGAGAAATCCTTAAGCAGGAACAAGCCTCTGCAGAGACATGGTGCTGGAGGGGCGGTGCTACACTCGGCTGTGGAACCACTGGTGGCATAGTGGAAGAGAGGGCTGCTACCTGGAGGATGAAAGGCAGCTGTTCTGACCGAGCGAGAGGCTCCAATCGGTAGAAGGATGAAGACGGAAGCATAACTGTCTTAGCTGGTGGAATGACCATGGGAGGGCAATAGTGGGCATGGTAACCGGCAACCAATGCCAAGTCCAGAAGAACGAAGGGAGACCGGGTCCCGAGCTCCACAGGGCAAGACCATTTGCCACCAATACGAAAACCATGAGGGAAGCGAACGCTCCCACAGTAAAAATGCCAGTGAGGTCTACGAACCTTGTTTTTCAAGATTGTAAAACCGACAAGCTTACGGAGATTGGAGTGTCACGAATGTAGAGAACCATGGCTAGGAAAGTCGATAAAAGTACCAGCGATTGAGGGAAGAGAACAGACTCACACCCTATGCAAAACAGAGCGAAAGAGATACGAAAACCTTATGCCAAGGGTGGAAACGCCGACAGAAATGCAAGAAGTCTTGGCACACCCCCTAGTACAGCCTTTCTGACAGCCCAGGACTTCTATATAAAGTCTGGTCCTCGGCGAAGTTCTGGCAAAGTCCGGCAAAGTCTCCCACTGCTATCTGCAGCTGTCTGTCTAGTCATCTTTTAGTAGCCCTTATGCTGTGCTTGGTAGCTCTACCAGATCTTTCAGTAGCAGCACATCCAGCATATTAATCTGCAGGTTATTACTTTTTTACCATTGTTGTGCTCGCACCATTGTTCTTCCTTTTTTCTGTCTATTCTGCTTTTCATCAAATCAATGTTATGCCGCCTGCATTTTCTGCCTATTCTTCTGACAGTCGTTCTTATTCTGCTTCTTCTCGAAAATACTCTAATCTTCTCAATCCTCCTTGCACCTCTCACTTTCCTTCCATTGACCTGTCTCTATGGAATGCCTGATCTCTTTGTAATAAGCTTTCTTATGTTGTAGACTTATTCCTGCATTTTCTTTGTATTACTGACACCTGGATCACATCTTTAATACTGCAACCCCTGCTTCCTTCTCTACATCTCTTGCTTCTTTTTCTCAAATTCAGTGCCCATCTGCTCTTCGCAGGGGTGGTAGAATGTTTTGCCATTCTTCTTTTGTACTTGCACTTACTGTTTTGTCTCTTCCATTTGAATTCTCGTTTATTTCTTTTCTAAGCCTTACACCTAATCACGTTTACTTGTTTATCGTCTGTTTGTGGAGATATTGACACATTGCTTTCTTTTATTCTCTCTTCTACCACTCCATTTAACCTTTTGGGAGACTTTAATCTTTATTTGTCTTCTTTTCATTTAAGAGTAAAAACACTCTGCAACAAGGTTGGAAATGCCAACTAGGTTACTGGAACCTAGCACTCCCAAGTGGACACACTTCCCACAGTATTAAGTTGACTGAGACCCAGTATGCCTACCAAGGAGTCATAAGGGAGATAACTCAGGGGCAACATATTTGTATTGGAAGCAAGACAATGCAGCACAACACAGCTTTGAACCTCGATCCCATGCTTAGAAACCAATCTCTGGTATTAAGCACATTATAAAAGACCAATTATTATAAACCTTTGGGGAGGCCAAGTTCCTCGAAGGTTGGGCATAGAGAACTGTGTTACAAGAGATGCTGCAGGGATTTTAACACTTGATAAAAAGCTGCAAAAATGTGAACATTTATCTAAGGAGACCCTTTCTTTTTCAAGGAGAAGATACAAAAATGCAGAGGATGTTTGTCTTTTTACTCAACAGAATCTATAAAAAGACTGTGAACTGTATCATTATCTTTGGAGACTGAAGGTAAGTCATCTCTAGCACTGGGTCAGCCAGAAGCCAATGACAGAGGTAATTTCCATGGCATTCTTCTTTGTAAGTTTTTCTTAAGTGGTAGGGCCAGTTAGTCGTTAGGATTCAGACTGAAGACTATGTTCGTTTGGGACTTGATGAGCACTATTAGTTTTAGTTTGTTAGACAGGGCACTTCCCTTATAGTGGTAGGGCCAGATTCACCTTTTTCTTTTATTATAATAAACACCCATGAATCATGACCCACTGTAGTCTGAGTCTTTCTTCTTGTACCGCACAGTAGCCATGTACAGGTCATGCACAAATATATTTCCTACATCTGCACAGCAAGACAAGTTGTGAACATAGGCCCTTCAAATTCAGACTGACATTTCATGCTCTCTCTTTTCTTCGCTAACATCTGAGCACCCATGAGCATGCCACCTGTGCTGCAGAGCCTGTAGCAAGGCAGGTCCCGAAAGAAGAGACATTTGTCACCAGTACACCATCTTGTACACATGTGTTTAAGCCCTAGACAGTTTGTCTAGTGAGGGTGAGGGCCATGCAGAACCTGCACAGGATCCTAGGTTTCCGTTCCTGATATAAGTATCCTTGTACTGACTCTGAATCACAGCACCTTCCTGCTTTGCCTTTACACACACACATATAGATCTTCTTAAGAGGACTCTTTGGAAATCCACCCCCACCACAGTGCCTTAGTGACATGACCAACATAGCATTGTATCCTTCTGATGCCAATAAATCAGGTGGCATCCAAAATGTGGAAAATAATACCATTTGTGTTAGCACTATAAACTGGAGGTGTCCGACATTAAGCACTATATAAGGACTCAATAGGTATCATTGTCTGACTATTATATTACCATGATCAAAACTTGAGTCTGTCGTATCCAACCAATCCATAAATGCTACATTGGGGATCAGCAGTGAGTAGACTTTGAAACAACATTGAGACTTGGTTGTGAATCTCACCAGCAATAGCTTTGGGCCACTCAAAGTAATCAACCTTGTTGTACTTGTATGGGGTTGCTGTTGGTACTCTTGTTCAGAGAGGAATTGCCATAGCATTTCGGCGCTGGACTGCCCATCAGGGCGGGACAAAGACTGATATGCAAATGGATATTTCCCATCTGTGAAAGTACCGTGAGCAAAAAGCGTGTGCTGCAAACTCTCATTTCAGAACAGGTTATCATGCCATGTTCTTTCTGGAGAGGAGCGCCTGCTAACTTTTTTGAAATATTTGCAGGGAACTTGGGGTTGGTCACCCTGAGTTACCTGGGTGCAACCAGACGTGGACTCCCTGCTCACTGTGCTCAGAGAGGCACAGCTTCACCTTACTGATGAGGCCCAACAAGGCTGAAACACGTTTATGGGGTTGCTGTTGGTACTCTTGTTCAGAGAGGAATTGCCATAGCATTTCGGTGCTGGACTGCCCATCTGGGGGGGACACAGACTGATATGCAAATGGATATTCCCCATCTGTGAAAGGTACGGTGAGCAAAAACCATGTGCTGCAAACTCTCATCTCAGAACAGGTTATCATGCCGTGTTATTTCTGGAGAGGAGCGCCTGCTACTTTTTTTGAAATATTTGCAAGTAACTTGGGGTTGGTCACCCTCAGTTACCTGGGGGCAACCAGACGTGGACTCCCTGCTCACTTTGTTCAGAGAGGCACAGCTTCACCTCACTGATGAGGCCCAATAAGGCTGAAACAAGTGCATGGTGTATGAGGTTGCTGTTGGTACTCTTGTTCAGAGAAGAATTGCCATAGCATTTTGGTGTGGCACTGCCCATCTGGGCGGGACAAAGACTGATATGGACATGGATATTTCCGATCTGTGAAAGGTACAGTGAGCAAAACGCGTGTGCCTCAAACTCCCATCTCAGAACAGGTTATTATGCCATATTCTTTCTGAAGAGGAGAACCTGCTACCTTTTTTGAAATATTTGCAAGGAACTTGGGGTTGGTCACCCTGAGTCACCTGGGGGCAACTAGACGTGGACTCCCTGCTCTCTATGCTCAGAAGGGCACAGCTTCACCTCACTGATGAGGCCCAACAAGGCTGAAACATGTGTATGGGGTTGGTGTTGGTATTCTTGTTCAGAGAGGAATTGCCACAGCATTTCGGTGCTGGACTGCCCTCATGGGCGGACAAAGACTGATATGCAAATGGATTTTTCCCATCTGTGAAAGATACAGTGAGCAAAAAGCGTTTGCTGCAAACTCTCATCTCAGAACAGGTTATCATGCCATGTTCTTTCTGGAGAGGAGCGCCTGCTACCTTTTTTGAAATATTTGCAAGGAACTTTTGGTTGGTCACCCTGAGTTACATGGGGGCAACCAGACGTGGACTCCCTGCTCACTGTGCTCAGAGAGGCACAGCTTCACTTCACTGATGAGGCCCAACAAGGCTGAAACACATGTATGGGGTTGCTGTTGGTACTCTTCTTCAGAGAGGAATTGCCATAGCATTTCGGTGCTGGACTGCCCATCTGGGCGGGAGAAAGACTTATATGCAAATGGTTATTTCCCATCTGTGAAAGGTACAGTGAGCAAAAAGCGTGTGCTGCAAACTCTCATCTCAGAACGGGTTATCATGCCATGTTCTTTCTGGAGAGGAGCGCCTGCAACCTTTTTTGAAATATTCGCAAGGAACTTGTGGTTGGTCACCCTGAGTTACCTTTGAGCAACCAGACGTGGGCTCCCAGCTCACTGTGCTTAGAGAGGCACAGCTTCACCTCACTGATGAGGCCTAACAAGGCTGAAACAAATGTATGGGATGCTGTTGGTACTCTTGTTCAGAGAGGAATTGCCATAGCATTTCAATGCTGGACTGCCCATCAGGGCGAGACAAAGACGGATATGCAAATGGATATTTCCCATCTGTGAAAGGTACAGTGAACTAAAAGAGTGTGCTGCAAACTCTCATCTCAGAACAGGTTATAATGCAATGTTCTTTCTGGAGAGGAGCGCCTGCAACCTTTTTTGAAATATTTGCAAGAAACTTGGGGTTGGTCACCCTGAGTTAACTGGGGGAAACCTGACGTGGACTACCTGCTCACTGTGCTCAGAGAGGCACATCTTCATCTCACTGATGAGGTCCAACAAGGCTGAAACACATGTATGGGGTTGCTGTTGGTACTCTTGTTCAGAGAGGAATTGCCATAGCATTTCGGTGTTGGACTGCCCATCAGGGCGGGACAAAGACTGATATGCAAATGGATATTTCCCATCTGTGAAAGGTACAGTGAACTAAAAGCGTGTGCTGCAAACTCTCATCTCAGAACAGGTTATCATGCAATGTTCTTTCTGGAGAGGAGCGCCTGCAACCTTTTTTGAAATATTTGCAAGAAACTTGGGGTTGGTCACCCTGAGTTAACTGGGGGCAACCTGACGTGGACTACCTGCTCACTGTGCTCAGAGAGGCACGTCTTCATCTCACTGATGAGGTCCAACAAGGCTGAAACACATGTATGGGGTTGCTGTTGGTACTCTTGTTCAGAGAGGAATTGCCATAGCATTTCGGTGTTGGACTGCCCATCAGGGCGGGACAAAGAATGATATGCAAATGGTTATTTCCCATCTGTGAAAGGTACAGTGAACAAAAAGTGTGTGCTGCAAACTCTCATCTCAGAACAGGTTATCATGCAATGTTCTTTCTGGAGAGGAGCACCTGCAACCTTTTTTGAAATATTTGCAAGGAACTTGGGGTTGGTCACCCTGAGTTACCT
Organism: Ambystoma mexicanum; assembly: GCF_040938575.1. NCBI lineage: Eukaryota > Metazoa > Chordata > Amphibia > Caudata > Ambystomatidae > Ambystoma > Ambystoma mexicanum. The sequence goes on from NC_090936.1 coordinate 904,779,621, forward strand.
GGGGGCAACCAGACGTGACTCCCTGCTCACTGTGCTCAGAGAGGCACAGCTTCATCTCAATGATGAGGCCCAAAAAATCTGAAACATGTGTATGGGGTCGCTGTTGGTACTTTTGTTCAGAGAGGAATTGCCATAGAATTCCGTTGCTGGACTGCCCATCTGGGCGGGACAAAGACTGATATGCAAATGGATATTTCCCATCTGTGAAATGTACTGTGAGCAAAAAGAGGGTGCTGCAAACTCTCATCTCAGAACAGGTTATCATGCAATCTTCTTTCTGGAGATGAGCGTTTGCTACCTTTTTTGAAATATTTGCAAGGAACTTGGGGTTGGTAACCCTGAGTTACCTGGGGGCAACCAGATGTGGACTCCCTGTTCACTGTGCTCAGAGAGGCACAGCTTCACCTCAATGATGAGGCCCAAAAAATCTGAAACATGTGTATGGGGTCGCTGTTGGTACTTTTGTTCAGAGAGGAATTGCCATAGAATTCCGTTGCTGGACTGCCCATCTGGGCGGGGCAAAGACTGATATGCAAATGGATATTTCCCATCTGTGAAAGTACCGTGAGCAAAAAGCGTGTGCTGCAAACTCTCATTTCAGAACAGGTTATCATGCCATGTTCTTTCTGGAGAGGAGCGCCTGCTAACGTTTTTGAAATATTTGCAAGGAACTTGGGGTTGGTCACCCTGAGTTACCTGGAGGCAACCAGACGTGGACTCCCTGCTCACTGTGCTCAGAGAGGCACAGCTTCACCTTACTGATGAGGCCCAATAAGGCTGAAACACGTTTATGGGGTTGCTGATGGTATTCTTGTTCAGAGAGGAATTGCCACTGCATTTCGGTGCTGGACTGCCCATGTGGGCGGGACAAAGACTGATATGCAAATGGATATTCCCCATCTGTGAAAGGTACAGTGAGCAAAAAGCATGTGCTGCAAACTCTCATCTCAGAACAGGTTATCATGCCATGTTCTTTCTGGAGAGGAGCGCCTGCTACCTTTTATGAAATATTTGCAAGTAACTTGGGGTTGGTCACCCTCAGTTACCTGGGGGCAACCAGACGTGGACTCCCTGCTCACTGTGCTCAGAGAGGCACAGCTTCACCTCACTGATGAGGCCCAATAAGGCTGAAACAAGTGAATGGTGTATGAGGTTGCTGTTGGTACTCTTGTTCAGAGAGGAATTGCCGTAGCATTTTGGTGCGGCACTACCTATCTGGGCGGGACAAAGACTGATATGCAAATGAATATTTCCCATCTGTGAAAGGTACAGTGAGCAAAACTCGAGTGCCTCAAACTCCCATCTCAGAACAGGTTATCATGCCATATTCTTTCTGAAGAGGAGGACCTGCTACCTTTTTTGAAATATTTGCAAGAAACTTGGGGTTGGTCACCCTGAGTTACCTGGGGGCAACTAGACGTGGACTCCATGCTCTCTATGCTCAGAAGGGCACAGCTTCACCTCACTGATGAGGCCCAACAAGGCTGAAACACGTGTATGAGATTGCTGTTGGTATTCTTGTTCAGAGAGGAATTGCCACAGCATTTCAGTGCTGGACTGCCCACCTGGGCGGGACAAAGACTGATATGCAAATGGGAGCGTGTGCTGCAAACTCTCATCTCTGAACAGGTTATCATGCCATGTTCATTTTGGAGAGGAATGCCTGCTACCTTTTTTGAAACCTTGTTGTATGTGTCTAAGGCCATATTAGTGTGTACCTCCAGCTTGAACGGTCTGATGAATGCAATTATGTGGCCCTGCATGGGGTATTTTCTTCCGTAGTCAATGATATCCTTTTTCTTCCCCCGTGGCTGCAGGAAAGATATGTCCACTTCTTCCTGCATGCCTAGACCTTGCGTTTAATAAACAACAATGGTGTTGACCTTATTAGCAAGGATCAGCCAGTCTTGGCTCACTCCCCAACATCTTTGGGTCATATGCCCCACCATTTTAGGAATATTATAGTACATGAAATCTGTCCCAATGGGTTAAACCTCCTGGTAGCTGAACGTGGGGTTACATTCCTCAGAAGGTGGGTTTTGTGAAGATCATGAATACAGAATTGTGTGTTTTCGCTTCCAGTAGGTGCCTGCTTTTAACCAAGCAGCTGAACTGTCCAGCCCAGGGCCTGATAATCCAGTGGTATTATATCCCTCTGCGTCTTGGTTAGATTGGCACATTGGTTGTGTTTTCTCAGTTGCTTTCTGACTTCCACGGTCTCTGTTTGCTGCACTGTGCTGACCGAAAGACTCTCTGTGCCCTCATCTGCTGAAAGAACGTGGCCTCTGCTGGTGTGTCACTTCCCCACTCGAACCTTGGGTGTCAGTAGCTACCATGGGTTAGTGGCTGTGTGTGTGGTATAGTTTACCTCGAATTCACTGGCACTCACATTCACTGATCTCCCTGTAGTAGTCTATGACAGTGGGCATGCATAGTATAGACGTGACTTTCATTCATGTTCAGCTGGTATTTTTGATAGAAATGTGTTAACCACCAATCATTGATATCCTCAATCGGGCATGATGTGGCATTGCTCTGCCACAAAGTTGCACATGGGGCCATGTTGGTCCAACCTGCAAGGAGATGCAATAGATGAAAATGGTGTATAATGAGCAGCCACTTTGTCTGCAGCTCGTAGTGATTGATAGCCACTTGGCACTGGCATAGCCACAAATTCACAGAGCAAGCCAATCCAATTTTACATGATGCAATGTGTGGTCTTACAGGGCGGTACTGTGAGACGGCTACAACATTTTAGAGCCACAAGCACGCTCATGCACCTGGCTCTATGTTTCTGGCATTCCTATTCATGCATAATGTGGAGGACCTGAGAAGAGTAAATTTTCACTGCAGATATTGCATTATCATGTGAATGATATACTCAAAATGTAGGCCATATAGTATAGAGCATCGTCCCAGGGGAAGGGGAACCTGGCGGGACATTGCATTCTGGGTTAACACAGAACTTTAAGGAAAGAGTACTATCAACACTGACAGTGCTTGTCATGGACGTAGTAAAATGCATGAGAGCAGTATTTCTGGAAGGGATGCGACCTCTGTATTAAATGTTGTGAACTGTCATGCGAATGCAGAAGGTGTTTGCATAAGTAAAAGTGCATGAATCAAATGAACCTGCAGGTCTGCAGTTATTTTATTATGTACAAATGCTCACACATCCATGTTGCAGCTGTGCGAAGTCGATCATCCATGGCAGTATGCTATTGAGGACTTTTATTAAGTGAATTACGCACAGAAAGCACTGTTCTATTGTTTGGTGTGTGTGTGTGTGGTATGTGGATTTGAGATATTCATCAATGGAGTGGTATGGCAACCTTTCCAAGAATGTTCTAGGAGACCTGTCCTATCCACTCTTTCTGCTGCCACCACCTCCCCATCCCCTTCCACCTCTCTAGCCTCTGCCATCTCTGCAGCCTCAACTTTTACCACCAGTATCCAGTCTACAGCCTTCTTGAAAGTTGAGACCTCGGCACCTGCAACTCACAACCAGTAACTGAGACTGAATGCATTCATGCTCTAGTCCGCTCTCCTCAGGCATATGTTTACTCTGAGGGCTTAAACCTTTGAGTGATCCAGGAATGGTTGTGGTAAGCTCCTGGGAAGGTTCATTGGAATAATATGGGCTCAGGGGGTGGGACCAAGGTCATATCTGGACAGTCCTCCACCCTACCTTCCAGACCGGTGTGTCACATAGTCCTGATGCAATGTGTTATGTGTGTGGTGTTTTTTGGGAAGGATGGACCCAATCAAAGTGTGGCCGGTTATGCAGTCATGGGAAGTACTCCATGAAGAAGGGTACAAGTGAGTTTATCACTATGTGTATGAGACAACAATGATATGTTTTGACTGGTGCCTGAACACTGCAATTCGTTTCAGATTTTCCACATGGACACATGGTATTACTAGTCAGGCTATGAGGCACTGTTTCGATGAATCGGCAAAAAGTGGCCTTAGGAAATGTTGCAATGGGGATATGCCGATGTGCTAATGATGTTTGTCGTGGACAACAGCGCTAGAGACAATATTCCATGCTTCCATATAGCTATGTGAAGGCATCTTGCAGTCTTTTTGGATATATTCTGTATATAGGGCTTGTTTTTTGTCAAGAAACTTGCTGCATACAAGTGCTGTCTGTGCTCAGTATGGGAGTTGTATGCCCCATTGCTTAATGATGTGCTAAAAGATGCATGTTCTTAGATTGTGCATAGTTATATCTAGCGCCCTAAATATCGCATAGTGTTAAACGAAATGTGAATTGAGTCCTGCCATGGTTTCCAGATCCTCTTAATGCGATGGATTTAGACCTAGATTAATCGTTCTTAGGTCCATGCAAATGAAAGACATACTGGAAAGCTTTGCTCACAGTAAATGAAGGGGCATCCGTGTCTCGGCCAATTGTCCTCCAACTGGGACTATTTTTTTCCAGGCTACCACCAAATGTCAGTTTTTCCCAGAGCTGCCCTGGAGTTGGATTTGAAGCTCCCCAGTAGAAGTTGAAGGGAGGTGATTTTCGAAAAGTCACACGTAGGCGTCCCAGAATCTATTGTGTCAACCTGGAGCACAGACAGAAGTCTGACGAGCAGGTGACATTCTGCTTCCTGGACCTCTTCCTGCTCCCACCTGCAAGGCTAAAAATCTTGGGGTCATCTTTGACTCCACACTCTCCTTCTCTCCTCACATCTCTGAAGTTTCTAAGAAGTCACATTACCAGCTGCACCTCCTCAGAGGTATTCTTCCTTTCCTCTCCTTCCCCCAGAAGCTTACTGTTTCCAGAGCCCTGGTTCTCTCTGGGCTGGACTACTGCAACAGCCTCTTTCTAAATCTAGCTGCTTCTACTCTCTGCCCTCTGCAACTTATTCAGAACAAGACTGCGACACTTGTCCTTGGCCTCAAGCCCAGGGATTGTATCTCTCCAGGACTGAAATCTCTGCACTGGCTCCCAGTGGCTGCAAGGATTAAGTTCAAAACCCTCTGCATCGTCCACAAGGCCTTCTGGGGCCTGGGGCCTCAATACCTTTAACTCTCTCTTCCTAAATATCTTACTTCTCGAGCTTTTCGCTCCTCCGCATCCAACTCCCTCAGGGTCAGTCGCTTCTCCAAGCAACGAGCTGGTGGTAGATCTCTTTCTTCAGCTGGTGCCTACCTCTGGAACAGCCTCCCTGCCTCCCTTAAATTTGAGAACCATCTCCGGTTCCGGAAGCACCTCAAAACCTTTCTCTTTGCTTTTGCTTTTTCTCCTTCTCTCCTCTGCTGACCTCCTGGCTGTAACCGGAACTGCACTGGCTTACTGGAACCCCCCTCTCGATCTCGGTCCCATGTCCTCCCCCGCCAGCATCTCACACCTGCACTGCCCACCAGGCAACACCCGCACTTGGGGCTTGTTTCTTTATCCCTACAGTCCCCCTACCTGCCCTCGACACCTGTTGTCCGCCCTTACCCATGCACTTGCCACTTGCTGGCCGTTACTTACTTATTGTTTTATACCATTGTACTGCACTGTCCCTGCCCCCTTCCCATGCACTTTACACAATCTAAATGACGCCTGGAAAGTAGGATCGTTTATCCATCCTCCCTTTGTTAACCCTCACTTGTCTCGTCGCACCTTGAAACACTTGTGTATAGGTGCGTTACAAATGCCATATCATATCATATCATATCATAGCAAAACTTGCAAAACCTGCAAACTCCACATTCTCCATTCACTCCTGTTTCCCCATTCTGTCTCACAATGTGCCACCCATCTCCCTTTCACATGTCTCTCACTTTCTTGTCCACATACCACCATTCCAATTTTTCCATGAACTGAACACTCCCTCAGTACCAGATGTCACTTCCGTTCAGCCCTCTGGAACCTAAGTGAGCCTTGTGCGCTTGCAGTACAGAGACACAATAAAGACACTTTCACAATGAGTAACAGAGCTTCTTCGGCCTGACCTCCACCAACCCTCTCTCATAGAAGCAACATGAAACACACACACACATCCCAGCTCTGATGTGCACCCAGCTCCATTGTGAACGAACAAGCAACCCTATTGCCAGCTCTACATCTCTTCATTGGCCCTTGCCAGACAGCCTTGAAGTGATGAGGGAGATGCGATGCTTAAATCAGCAGTAACCTGCTACAAGCATAAGGAAGTGAGGGTGTCACTCACAATATCCCAGGACACAACTCTCCACATCCAGATGTCAAGATGCTGCCTACGCACCAGTCTGGATCTATGCAAACAAAAACATTAAGGGCCTGAATCACAGATGTGTTTTATAATGGCACAATCTCACTGGAAAACGCTTTGTGAATCAGTGCCTGAACAGAAAGGTAGAGTGTCCAGACAAAAATGGAGAGACAGGTAATGGCTGGAGATTGTATGCATTCATCTGGCTCCCAGTTCAACAGTTGCATTCTGTAACAGACTGACTGGCAGAGGTTGCCACACATTTTGTGCTGGGACTTCAGGGCCCTGCCCCACTTAAGGTCTGACGGCTCGTTTCTATGTAGGATGGACTGTGGAATAGGAGTTGGTAAGAGCAGTCCTTGTAGCACTTGAGCAGTTGATGGCATCACTGGAGCCAACCTACACACTACATGTAAGGGCCCTTAATATAATAAATTGCCTTCCCATTTGTAAATGTCTGGTATTGTGCCTGTATTTGTATCTGGCTCAGTTGACCCCAGGATTGCAATTTGGCCGAAAAGGTGTAAGGGAGAGTGGTGTGTCAAAACCTATGATTTTGATGCCCCTTTTTCACCCACGCTCACAGACATTGCGGAATGTGTGAACATGTATTTCATGTAACTATAAAGGTAACAGGTCATCACCCCTTATTGTCCTAAATCCCAGTGTATTCTCTATTATCCTATTTGTGTGTGTGTGTGGTGCATGTGGGTGTGTGTTTTATGTTGAAACTGCCTCTCAATTTTATTCTATATCTGATTACATTGATGCCTCTGGATTGTTGTGCAGGGCTGGGCTATCATTTTTGCAAATGCAATCATATTCCATGAGCTAAAGTTAACATGACTCATTTCTTATTTTGTGGCTTGGACCAGTGTCCGAGTAGGCTTTGAGTGTCACACTAGATCCCTGCATGTATACCTGTGGGTATGTTGTTAGTGTTGTATCAGATGAATACAATCTGTGCCTTTCATGGTTTCACATTATTTTCTAACTGAACACTCCACTCTGTGGTGAACTTAGTTAGATGCATCCATTTCTAGTGAGAACACCAATGTGACATCAATTATTGTCTAGTGGCGCCATGTCCTTGCAACCCTTTTATTTCCAACCTGGCCTTACAAATGTGGTACATGATCCTGCACCGTGAAGCAGACGCTACCAGGCGCACATCTTGCATACTTGTATGATCAGGGGGTTTGGTGGAGGCCAGGCCGAGTTAGTTCTGTTGATCATTGTGAAAATGTATTTGTTGTGTGTGCATGTCGCAAGAGGACAAAGGTCACTGAGGTTGCAGAGAAAAGACAGGAAGCTACCTTTGGCATTGAGGGAGTGTTGAGTTGCTGGAACAATAGGAACAGTGGCATTTAGACACTGAACTGAGAGACTTGTGAGAAGGCGATATATTGCACATTGTGCGACAGAACTTAGAAGTAGGAGTGGATGGAGAATGTGAAGCTGTCATGTTGTGCACATATCGCTTTGGTTTACGAGTCTCCTGTAACAAACTGACTGGTGGGGTTGTCAGACATTGTGTACTGGGACTTCAGGTCTCTGCTCCACTGAAGGCCTGAAAGCTAGTTTGTGTGTAGCATGATTGTGTGAATACAAGATTTCATTTTCACCCATGTGGTGTGAGTAGGCCTTGTAGCACTTGCACAGTTGGTCGATTTGCTAAAGTTAACCTTCACACTACATGTTAGGGGCCTTTCTATACTAAATTGCCTTTCAATTTGCGAATGTCTGGTATTGTGCCTGATTTGTATCTGTCTCATTTGATCTCGTGGTTGAACTTTGCATGCAGAGGTGTAAGGAGGAGTGGCATGCCATAAACCATGATTTTGCTATGTGGTTATGTGCCTTGTTGACCGCCCCCCCCCACACACACACATTGAAGAACGCATACAGCTGTACTTGATGTGCATGCAAAGGTGACAGGTCCTCAACTCAATGTCTTCCGTAATCCCATATCTGTATGTGTGCTTCTGTGTGAAATATGTACAAGCATTATGGCATGGTCACAGTAACAAGACTAGTGGTGGTGAAGGTCATGCAACAGTTATGTTTGCTTTCCTTTGAACTGCTTGCTGCTGTCAGTGCCTCTTATCCTCAATCTGGATTCATCCAGAATTAGAGCCATGACGTCTTGCTCCCTGGTGATGAGCCTCTCCAGATTGGAGTGCAAGGGTCTGGAGTCCCCCATGACATTGACCTCGTCAGTTACCCTGTGCTTGACGATTGGTCAGTGTCCTAGCAGATTGCAGAGTTATGTGTTGTTCTCCAGGTAAAACTTGACTAGGCTGTCCTGCTCAGCCGTAGTACGATTCTGTTTCACCTGGGAGTGCTTTTGGTGAATCCTGTTCACTAGCCATCACAGAATCACAGAAGCAGTTGCTCTAACTTGTGGCTTCTGTAGCGTTGGAGTCATAAAGTGTGAATGTTTGATGGTATGCTTGTTGGGCTGTGCATGGATCGTACAGGTTAGCTTTAGAGAATTGCATTATCTAGGAAATATACTTGAAACAGGTGTTGACCTATTTGGTTAATGTATGCCCGTTAGTGTGAAAAGGCACGTTTTCCTTTCAGCAAATTAGGATTCCCCTGTGCTGTTGGTGTTGTCAATCACCCAGAAAGGGTGTAAGTGTGAGTGTGCCCTTGATTTTCCATGTTTGTCTGTTGGTATTGTACGATTTGACCGTATCCAAAAGGTTGCATGTACAAAAAGTCCTAAACATTCTACCACCAAAGGTCCGAACACCAAATGTTTGAACCTTTGGTGGTAGCATTGTAGGTAGGTAGTAACAAAAAAAAGACTGTGGGGGCTATTGGGGTGTCCTTCCGAAACACCCCATTCACTATACTTTACAGTATAGTGTGTGGGGCGTTGCGGGGGACACCGCCGCAGCACACCCTAAAAAAGGAAAAAAGGCTGCAGGGTTGTCCCCCTCAACACCCCGCTCACTATACTTTTGAGTATAGTGAGTGGGGATTGTGGGGAAACCCCTGCAGCCCCCGTATAAAAAAGAAAGAAAGAAAAGGACCCTGTGGTGCTGGTTCACGATCACGGAAGTGAAAGGGAACTGGTGCCGCGGGGGACTCAGCGTGAAGCAAAAGGTAAGTAGGGTATGTTTATGTTGGGGATGTCGGTGGGCGTGTGTTGAGGGTATGGGTGGGGGTGGGGGGGTGTCATGGGTGTGTTGTGGGTGTGGGGGGGGTATGGGTATGTAGGGGTTGTGTCCGTGTGTTTGCATGGGAAATGTGCAAACCTTTTGTGCTTCGCACATTTCTCATGCAAGCTTTCCGGCTGCAGGAAAATCAGCCGTGGTCGGATCACGTAGATCCTGTCTGTTGGCTTGTCCATGATTTTGGGGTGTGTCTGGAGAGTGTATTCTCTGCTTTGTGGGTGAGTCAGTGAGGTGGCAGTGCTAATGGTTGACACACATCTCGAGTAACACTTTGGTTGTATTCTCTGAATTTGCATGGGGCTTAAATTACACATGGGTGTGTGGGATGGTGTAAGTACGGTGTGTAAAATGTGAAAGTAAAAACATGTTGTAGAGGTACTTGGTTCTGTGCAGTAGGTAAGGAAGTTTGTTTGAAAACATTTTTTATTTGCAGACATAAGAATTTTGGGGGTTTTGTAGTCTAATGGTGACTGCCATCTAGGTTGGATGGTTGACATTGTGACTACTATCATGTTTTAGTGGATCTATTGCATGTGTTTTCTTAATGAATGAGATAGCTCTTATGCCTGAACTGGACCTGTCATAACCTTCACCAGGTATCACTGTCAGAGTCCTGACATGGTCCTGGTCCCTCTGGTAATGCTGGTGCTCGTGTCACTTCCCCAACTGTCTTTGCCCAAACCAAGATGGGCCTCGCACAGACTACCTGCTCAACGTTCCTCATGATGTTGAGCTACAAAAGATGGCAGCCACTGACGGATCAGTTGGGAACATGGCCGCCATGAGTCAAAAGCATTTAAGCCCTGTGAAATGCTGGTTTCTGCATTTGGTTTGCTCAGGTGAGCCTGATGCTTCTCTGTGTTCTCCTTTCTGCCCATCCATTCTTGGTTCCGGCCCTTTCTTTATCTCCCTTTTCTTTTCTTGCCTTCTATGTCTTCCTCCTCTATGTGTTGCTCTTCTGGGACATGCTGCTTGTGGATTGCCTCCTCATGACTCCCTCCACCTGGATCGTCCATCCGGATCCTGCTAAAATTACACTGTCTTCTCCTCAGGGTTTTCGTCCCCCTCAGTGGTTTCCCTTGGGAGTCCCCTTTTGGGAACACAACCTGCCTAGTCCATGTATGTCAGCATGTTCTGATTAGGTGACCTCCTAATCATCAGTGGATCCTGCCGTTCTACCCATTCTTCTCTGCTGTCTTCCAGTTCAGCTGTCACAGCTCAGTGCCTGTCCAACAGTAAGCACATCCTGTGCTATGAACCAATTACGGCAGTTAGTTGTTCAAGCCATGACCGTTGAGGTCAAAACCTTCAAAATGGAAAACACAGCCTTATGACAGATGGTTGCTCATCGCAATGCACCTCCACATGAGGTAATTCCTGGCCCACTTCATGGAGGGAAGTGTGATGGAAACCCTAAAAAATTGAAGGAATTCCTTGATGCCTGTATGGAACAATTCACCTTCATACCAACTGTCTTCCCTTCAGACCGTACTAAGGTGTGAAACATGATCTACAACCTCTCAGGGAGTGCCTTGGCTAGGGCTACTACCTTCGTTATGACCAATAACCAGGTCCTCGATAGTAATAAAGGATTTGTGTACAGCATTAAGGAAATGTATTGTCGAATGGAATTGACTATCTCTTCACAGGAAGCCCTTTTGGATTTAAAACAAGGAACTCGAGACATTTGTCCTATGTAACGCTATTTAACCAGATGGCAGCAGATACTGCTTGGCCTGATGACACCCTGATGGCTCTGTTCAGAAGGACCTTCACCGATGAATTGAAAGATGACATGGCACAAGGTCTCTGTCCCACCAACCTGCCAGAATTGATTTCTGTCATCATGCAAATGGAATACCGCATTCAGGAACAGCACACTGAGAGAAAGAAGAACTGTGCCTCAGGACCAGTCCCTGAAACAGTGCACGCCTTAGGGAAATTTTCGAATGAACCATAACCCATGCAAGTTAGAGCCACCCGGGGTCCACTTTCATCAGAAGAATGGTATCACAGACGTGCGCAAGGCCTAAGCTTATATTGCGCATCTCAGCAACAAATACTCTGGGATAGCCCAATTATTCTTTCTCACTGCACAGGAAACTCCACATCCTGGTCATAACACAGGTGAACATTTGGGACTCCACTTCTAGCCCCTTACTTGATACCTCAGACAATGAAAAGGCCATGATAGCAGTCCTTAAGGTGCCGTAATTCAACAAAAAATTTGATATTATCAAACATTCTGGCTTCTGTACACTGTAGAAGCGCAGGCAATTTCCTGGACGATGCTTTAGCCAAATGCTGCGAGATACCATAAAAACCTAGCATACACGACATATCCGTGGAAGAGGCTGATAGACAACCACTTGTTTTCTGGCCCTATAAAAAAAACAGTCACTTGCCTTAACCATGGCCATTGTTTCCCACAAGAAGTCCTTTCAATTCAACAAGACCGCTCACTACACTCTTATACTAGGATTGCCCTGGCTCAGAAAACATAACCCCTTCATCAACTGGACTGTCGGTACTCTGTTCTTAGGGTCTGAACACTGTGCAACACAATATCTCCATTAAGAAGCCATTGGGCTGCATTCCCCCACCTGCACTGATGAAAAAGCTCCATCCATAATGAGAGTGGACGCCATCCATATAAAATGTGACCAGTATCTTAATTTTCAGGATGCGTTTTTGGACTATGACCACAAAGAATTGCCCCCTCATCGACTGAATGATTGCACTATCGAACTCATACCACAAGCGAATGTTCCCTTTGGGAAGACGTATATCCTTTCTGGACCAGAAAAACAACCTCTCCATCAGTATCTGCAGATCAATCTACATAGCGCTTTAATCTCAGAGTGAAAATCACCAGCCGGGTCTTCTCTATTTATTTTCGTCCTGAAGACGGACAGTTCTGAATTACAGTCACGCATTGACTGCTGTGGTCAAAATAAGGTCACTGTGATGGATAAGTACATCTTACCTCTTATTCCTGGCATCTTGGAGGCCGTTAGCAGTGCTAAATTCTTCACAAAGTTGGACTTAAGAGGCGCATATAAATTACTTAAAGTGCGCCCTGGGGATGAATGGAAAATGGCCTTTCAGACTCTCTTTGGCCATTATGAGTACTGTGTCGGACTGGCAAATGCACAATCCATCTTATAGCGTTTTATGGACCACATCTTTTCATATCTCCTTCTACACTAGTGGTCTACTCAGATGACATTTTAGTAATGTCTAAATCTCTGTAGGACCACAAACAGCATGTCCGAGAGTCATTGAAATACCTACGAAGCTACCACCTACTAGCTAAACTGGAGAAATGTGCCTACCCTCAGAGCAGCATTGCCTATCTAGGGTATATTCTTTCAGCAGAAGGAACTAGCATGGACCTCAAGGAACCTCAAGAAGATCAGGGTGGTAACTGACTATACCCAAGGCGGTATAAGAGGTCTAGAGGTTTCTGGGATTCTCCAACTTTTACTGGAAATGTATTCTGGGTTTCTGTAACAAGATTCAGCGCATAGCCAAGTTATTAAAGAAAGGAGTACATTTCTTCTGGGATGATGCTGCCAACCTGGCCTTTTTAGACCAAAAAAAGGCGTTTACTACTGCACCTCTATTAAAACAACCAGATCCTCTGAAACCATACATCGTAGTATCAGACACCTCCATCAGCACAATTGGAGCAGTAATAAAGCAACGTCAAGAAGACAGAATGGAAAATCTCATTGCTTACTTTTGCCGGTCTCTGACATTTTCTGAAGGTAACTATACGGTACTGGACAAAGAGTTACTGGCTATGAGACAAGCATGCAAAGACTGGTGGTACCTTTCGTTGGGCCCCGGTTCCTGGTAGAAATTGGAACAGGCCATAGAAACCTTAATGTACTGCTGCATTCAGAATGTCAGAACAGCCGTCAGGCCCATTGAACCTACTTTTTCTTGTAGTATGATCTCCTGTTTACCTATATTCCTGGTAAGACTATTATCCTGGCTGACACGTTGTCCCGCAAATACCATAGTAAACCCTAAGGCAACAGTCCATAGAAACGACTTCCTAAGGCTACCTTTGTCTTTTGCGTAACTGACATCCTTCAGCAGGAGCTTTCAGTCAGTAGAGACATCCACAAAGGTGATCAGCATGATCCTTCCTGAACAAAAGGCTTGTTGTTTCATGGCCAGTGGTTATTATTTCTACCGAAAAGCTGCAGAAAAAAGTTCTTCATATGTGTCATTACGCCATGGTAGCTCGCCACAGAGGAAACAACGTCCATGAAGTTGATTTCCAGACATTTCCGGTGGCCTTGTTTGGAGAACGATGTCACTGATTACGTGTCAGCATGCACCATATGTCTTCAAACCAAGAACATGAGCCAACTACCCTTTGGGCTCCTTCATCAGCCTGTCTTACCCTCCGCTCCTTGGCAGGATATTTCTACGGATTTGATTGTAGGTCCACCAGATCCCTCAGGACACACCACCATTATGGCTACCATAGATTCCTTGACAAAAATGGCTCATTTGCTTTCCATGCCACAACCCCCTACTGCCCCTCAGATAGCTGACTACTTCCTTCACTCTGTTTTTCCTCTTCATGGCCTTCACAGGGAAAATCAGACAGGGGGCACAGTATACTACCTGTTTCTGGGCTGTAGTTTGTTCCTGGGAAGACTACTTTGTCCCACAAATACTGTACAACAGTCCAGAGAAGATACTTCCTAAAGCTACCTTTAACTTTTGTGTAACTGATGTATTTCAACGGGTACATGCAGTCAGTAGAGACATCCACAAAGGCGATCAGCATGATCTTACCTGAACAAAAGGCTTGTTGTTTCGTGGCCAATGGTTATATATTCCTATGAAAGACCTGCAGAAAGAAGTTCTTTGTATGTGACATGACTCTGTGATGGCTGGCCACAGGGGCATACAGACTATCACAGAGTTGATTTCCAGGCATGTCTGGATGCCTCGTTTGGAGAACGATGTCTTTGATTATGTGTCAGCATGTGCTGTGTGTCTTCCAATCAAGAATATGAGGCCAAGCAACTACCCTTTGGTCTCCTTCAGCAGCCTGTTTTACCCTCCGCTCCTTGGCAGGATATTTGTAAAGATTCCATTGTAGACCTACCACATTCCTCAGGGCATACCACCGTTATGGCTACTATAGATTCCTTGACAGAAATGCATAATTTTCCTTATATGCCACAACTGCCTACTGCCCCTCAGATGGCTCAATACTTCCTTAGCTCTGTTTTTTTTTCTGATAACATCAAAACCAATACCCTCACTCCATATATCACAAAAACACAGGGACATCTCCATCAAATACAACAGAATACAGAAGAAGAAATGGAAGAAATCACAAACCCAACACACAACCTATCAGACCTACTCAACGATGAAAAAGACCATCCCACAACATCCCAAGACAAAGCTGATACTAACAAAAAACAAAACCATGCCAATAAAATCCACTGCAACCTAATTAACAGAATATCAATGTCTAAGCATGCCACAGAGATCTATGACCTGTTATGCAACAGCGGTACAGACGTCTTATTCATCACTGAAACATAGTTAGGTAACAACAAACAAATCACACTTCACAGCTGCCTACCCAACAACTTCAAGTGCTCACAAACAAACAGGAAAGAGAAAAGAGGAGGAGGATTATCAGAAGCATACAAAGAACATCTGAAAATAAGAACAGGCACACCTTTAAACATTGAAAGCTTTGAATGCCTAATCCTTCACCTGACAATAACCCCCCAGAACAAACCTCAAATTTATACTGGTTTACAGACCACTGACATACGATGCAGCAATTGTTGACACCTTTGAATTTATGGCCCGTTATAGGTAGCATATATTGCAGTAGGTGGGATGCAGAGTAGCTCTTACACCAAATAATCAAACTAACTCAGGAAGATGGCAAAGTGTGTTTTTTACTGTTTTATTATCAATTATCTAAAATAGGGAGTTACAACGGACATCAACGGACGTCGCACAGCATATCTCTCAAAGCATTGTATTAAAAACATTTGTATAGCAAAATCTTGTAGTATGAGACATCATACTATGTGGCAAATAAGAAAAACCTACGGGGGGTTGTGGTTGGCTTAGGGGGAACATCTAAGTATACTTTCTATAAGGGATCGAGTTGTGATTGTGTCTCTACAGTCAGATGGTTAACGCATGGCCATCCCTAGTTCAAGTCATCTTCATTAGTAAACAGATACAAGGTTCACCATTGGCTATCAAACTATAATGGTCTTCTATGTGTAGCTTTCTATGATTGGTTGGCATGCTTGTGCCCTTCTAGAACATTCCGCTCTCTAGCAGCACGTAAGCTTGTACATCAGGTGTCAAGGGGTAGACTTGACCATGTCTCCCCACCCAATTAGCCCAACATCTCTCATCACCTTTGACTTCTGCCATGCAAATTGTGTTTTAACTTGTCCTTTCAAAGTATCATTGCTCTAGGGAATATATGGGAGTGTGAGCACATGCTATCTTGGTTCTGGACTGCATGCCCAACTTCTATTTCCATCCTTAGCTCACATGACAGGAGACCGCAATTCAACCCTTTTCCTAGCATTTAATTGTATTAAATGAATAAACTTGGCACACATGGTGTTCCCATTTTGCACCTTAACAAGGTATGATTCAGCGTCTCATGCTCACTGTTCTTCAGGGATAGATAACCAGTTCTTGGCTGCTTCGGTCTTGACACCAGGCCAGGCAGTTCTTCTCTGCCTTTCCACAATTTTAGCTGGTTGTTTGCTGCGACACAGCTTCAGCCTTTTATCCATGGGTTTGAACATACTAAATTGTGACACTTATGTCCAGTTTCTATATAATGGCGGCAATGCCTGCAGTCTATTAACTACATATAGCTAGCCTCTAAGATTACTTACTCTACTTACGTTGCTTCATCTGTACAGTTATAAAATGACTTGCATTTTCTGCAGTGCTCTTCACACGTGCAAACCTTGTCTCGTATATGAAAGTTTACTCAATTCTTTACGTCATCATCAGTTTCTATGAGGTCCAAATATTCTCTTTGTCAGCTAGTCTTCTCAGTGTGTCTCGCTTGCTTCTTGTGATGTCATCATCTTCTCTTTCTTTCATCTTCATATTCCTATGAGGACCTCTTGCAGGAGATAATGATCTCTACAGGGATACATCAGATGAGGTTTTCTTTGTAGATACATTTTCTCAAATACTCTCTGCAGAGTAGTCATAACCACTGGTGTTGTGCATGGCGTGATTACTGGCTTCCAGCCTATAGGAAGGAGAGGGGCAGGATTTACTGCAGAGGCATTTGCCTGCTCCTCTATACCTTCATAGAAGCAATCACCAACCTAGCCATCGGACATGAACACCTGATAATACTGGGGGCCTTCAACATCTGGTTTGAAGAGAAAAAAGCTAAGATGCAGAAATCTCTAACCAAGCAACTCACCACAATGAAACTACGCCAGCTGGTTAAAGGAGCAACACACACAGCAGGACACACTCTTGTCGCAATCTTCAACAACAAAAACCTTATCACACTACACAGTCAATACAGATACACTGGAGCGACCACCTTATCATCAACCAAATTGGCCCAACATCCCAGAAAACTCCCGACCATCGTCAAAAGAAACTGGAAGATCATAAAAGCTAGCAACTTAACAGAACAACTTGAAATGACAAAACCACTGATCAACAGCTTAGAAGAAAGTGACCTCAACAGAAAAACAGATATATAACATAGATGGATCACTGAAACAATCAACAGCATCTTCCCATAATAGATTTTCACCCCCTCACGAAAAAGAACAATTGCAAACTCCCTCCTCAGCACAATGAAAAAGAACAAGAAACTTGAAATTGAATGGAGGAAAGAATACGAAGAGACAAAAAAATTGCACTACCAACGACAAATCAGGTCCTGCGAAAAGGAAATTCAAAAAGCAAAAAAGAAATACTACAACTTAATAACCAAAGCCACCAACTCCCAAAAAGATCTATTCAACATTATAAATGAAATGAGGAACCCACCCTGCTGCAAAAAAGCACCAGAACACTCACAGAACCTATGCAATGACCTTGCAGACCTCTTCAAGAATAAAATTGGCGTCATCCACTGGATCATACAAAGCAGACCAGCCAACCAAATTGCACAACCCATGCCACCGACAGTGAAACGACAGAATAAACTTAAATATTTCCAACAAAAATCATTAGAGACTTTCATCAGGATGGTACAACATAACAATACAGCATGCTGCCCTGTGCATCCATGCCCTCCAGACATATACAAATCAATCATCACACAGGGCACACAATTGGAACCTTCTGAAACCTCTTTAACTTGTCACTTGCAACATGGGACGTACCACAATCCTTCCATTCGGGATACATTAAACCTCTCCTCAAGGACACGATAGGCGACGTGGAAGACCTCTCCGAAACAGCTAGAAACCTACATCTACAAACTATCACATTCCAACACCTGGACCAAGCTCAAGTCGGCTTTAGACCCACGTGGGGGAACAGAGACAGCTCTCTTATCAATATGGAATGACTTAAAAAAACAATGCAGGCTCCGACACAACCACTGCCCTGATACTACTCAACCTGTTTGCAGCGTTCGACACAGTCAGCCATGAAATTCTCTTCAAACGGCTAGAAGAAATAGGAATAGCCAAATTAGCCCTGCTCTGAATTGAATCATTCCTAACTGATAGAATGGAAACAGTCTGCATGTCACCCTTCATGAGTCACTGACTGTGGAGTACCACAAGGATCGTTCCAATCCCTGTTAGTCTTTAATATCTACCTGACCCCACTAATCCAGCTCATCAAAAGGCACATCCTCACCTGCGACAACTATGCTGATGGCACACAGATAATGTATAAAATCAAAGACCCACAAGAAGAGAACACAGCACTAGAGGATTACCTAAAATAACTCTACAAATGTATGAACATAAACATCCTCAAACTCAATCCAGGCAAGACAGAAATCATGAGTGTCTCCAAAAACTAGGAAAATAGCCAGTACCTCCCCTGCCCTGGAGAACTAGGAACAGCACCCACACTATCCAAAATAGTCAAAAACCTGAGGGTCCAAATGGACAACGCGCTGACACGAGAACCTCAAGTAAAAACAATTATCAAGAATTCTTCTTCCTCCTACACATATTAAAAATAATCCTACCATTCCTCTTGTTCACTCATAAAATACTGACCATCATCCAACTCATCCTGTCCAGGATAGACTATGCCAACAACCTTTACCTCGGAATGCCATCAAATCTACTGAAGAACCTTCAAAGTATCCAAAACAAAAAAGTTAGACTTCTCCTCAAACTATCGTGAAGATACCACATCATCTCAGCGCTAACAATGCTACATTGGCTGCTAATCAAACAGTGAATTACATTCAAATGAATGTGCATTACGCACAGAGCTATTCATGGTGAAGGAGCAGAATTCCTACAAAAGAAGATAATCATTTACCTACCCACAAGAAACCTCATATCAATCAATGATATCTGCCTGGAACCAAGACCATACACAAGACAAGAAAAAATCTTGGAAGATTGTCACCCTCTCACCTGGCAGGCAAAACATGGAACACACTTTCAAAAGAAATACGTAACACAAAGGACCACGTCAAATTCAGAAAATCACTTAAAACCTGGCTCTTCAGCTCATAATCAGACTGGAATGAATAGAAACACTAAGACAGCACAAGAAATAAAATGTGCCACAATAATCGCACATGAAAGACATAAGCCAGAGACTCAGAGAACCCAGGACATACCCACCCCCAAAACACCGCCCAACTCTAAGCTGCACTAAGAACAGTGTCCCTTAATGCAGGCAAATGAGCACTAAGCCATGAAGGGAGCTAGTGGGACAGGGACCACCTATAGATCAGAGGGAGGGAATCATCCATAGTAACCCAGGGAGATGACTACAGGCAACCCCATGGAGACCCACGTATAATCCTAATGCCATACACCTCTCAACCGAAAGGGGGTAGGGGATTTTCACCTTCCCCATAGAAATTGGAGGGAGGGTACCAGCCCTAGGTCCTCTGCGAGGGAGATGACAGGCATTCCATGGTGACCCAGAACAGCCCAATACCATACACCTCTCAACCCAAGGGGAAAGGGAGTCCCAAATCTTTTTTATACACTCATATCACCTAACAGCCAATAAATATGAGCCCAATGGTGCAGAACACAGTGAGGGACTAGGTGAATACCGAATGCCCAAAGCAACAAGATGCCCAAAGCAACAAGATGAGTAAAAGCCCCACTAACCCAACTTCTAAACCTCAGCTGTCCACTCTGCATACAACTTTCAAACTCTAAACAAACACAAACAACTTCCTGCACAGCAATCTACACCGACATCAATACACTGCAACAACAAAACAAGTCACACATAGTCTCACACAACAGCACATGGGAGTCTACCGATCCATGAACTGCACCTATGCTCATTGAACGGTGCCAACCAAACTTAAGCTTCCAACAGTACATCATTTTCTTCCTCACTATACCTTTTTCCTGCTTTGCCCCACTAACAACACCCCCTCTTATCTTTCAGAGCTACAACAGTGCCACAGACCACTCCTGTGGTGATAATGCTCGGTATAAATGTTCTTAAACATTAACATTAACATCTTCATGGCCTTCCCACAGCAGAACAGCATCAGACAGGGAGCCACAGTTCACTTCTGGTTTATGGGCTGTAGTTTGCAAGACTCTGGGAGTACATTGTGCCTTAAGCTTGGGACATCACCTGCAGACTAATGGCCAGACGGAAACATTTAAACAATCCTTGAAGCAGAATCCTTGCTGTTTCATCTCTGCTACCCAGCACAACTGGTATGAGGTGCTCCCACTCATTGAATTCACATACAACAACTCTCTTCTTTCATTCACAAGGGTCAGCCTGTTTCTTTGTACCTATTTTTTTCACCCCCAGTGTTTTCCTACTGCATATCCCCCAGGAAAATGATGTCTGAGAGTTTGATGCCCTCATCACTGTCATGATGACAAGAAGCAATCTAAGGGACCTGTTTTTCATTTGGGTGATATGGTATGGCTTTCATCTCGCTTCTCCCCATTTCATCTAGTTCCTTCAAAATGGTCACCTTGCTATTTTGATGTTTTAAAAATTCTGAAACCTGTTGGACCTGTGCCCTATCGACTCCATCTTCCTGTGTCTTGGTTTCAGATCCATCCTGTGTATCATGTGTCACAACTGAAGCCTAATGTCCCTGACGCTTCTGCCCGTGCCATGAGTGGAATACCTTCTCCAGTTGTTACACCAACAGGTGTTGAATATGAAGTTTCCAGATCAGTGACTCTCTCTACTACCACAGTCGTCTCCAGTAACCGGTTGACTGGATAGGTTATGGGCCTTGTGATCCTTCATGGGAGCCTGCTTCCTCTATTCATGCACATGCCTTACTTTGTCACATTCATCGTCCCGTCCTTGGAAGCCTGGGCCCTCGGTCTTGTAGAGGCAACATACTGTCAGAGTCCTGATGTAGTCCTGGTCCCTCTGACAATGTTGGCACTTGCATTGCATTGCCGACCACCTTCACCACCTTCACCCCAACCAAGATGGCTTGATCAGGCTGTGTGCTCAGCATTCTATACAACGTTCGCCCTTTGAAACTGCCGAAGGAGCAGTTCGGAATACAGTGGCAATTGGTCAAAATCATTTAAGCCCAAGGAAATTCTGGTATGGGGTTGTCGCTTCACTCAGGTGAGCCTGATGCTTCTCTGTATTCTCTGTTCTACCTGTCTCTTCTTGGTTCCAATCTTTCCCTTACCTCCCTTCTCCCTTCCTGCCTTCTACATCTTCCTCCTCTCTGTGTTGTTCTTCTGAGACTTGCTGCTTGCGGATTGCCTCCTGATTACTCCCTCCATCTAGATCATCCATCTGGATTCTGCTAAGAGGACACTGTAATCTCCTCAGGGTTTTCTTCCCCATGAGGGTTTCCCATGAGTCCCCTTTTGGAAACACGACCTGCCCAGTCCACGTAGAGCAGCGTGTAGGTGACTTCCTGATGTTCAATGGATCCTGATGTTCTCTCCATTCTTCACTGCCATCTTCCAGTCCTGTTGTCACATGATAGTGCCCGTCCTAACAATCCCTAGATGACTTCGAGAATAACAGTTTTTGGACTAATTTGCACCACATTTAGTCGAATCTTGAACCAAGCCAAATATATGAAACCGGAAGCTTTTGTAAATGTGATCCTTTGTTTTTTTAACATTGCTGTGAGGGTTAGTCTCTCATTCTCACAGAGGTAGGGGCTGGGACGACCACCACTACCTGAAGCCAGAAAACTGCCTTGCAGCTCAGTGTTGGAGTTTAATTATTATTATGCAAGCATCTTACTAACAATACACAGGAATGATCAAGAAATCGGACTTTAAAACAGATTATTCTCCATGTTTTACAAATCCCTGACTGCACTGTTGTGATGTTATAGTTAAAGCCTTCCTTGGATATTTTAATTAAGAGTGTTTCATTGCAGAGAGTAAACCATTATCTTAACTGTGTTGTAAATGTCTCTTCTTTTTGTTTTTCGATGGTTTTGTAGCCTAGACACTGCTCAAAAACACCACCGAGACCCATTAAACGAGGATTATTAACACCATGCACAGTCACCCAGAAACTGCCTAGATGTCGGGTGTGTGGAGTTCTGAGAGGCATTCTCACCTTGTTAAAGGCTGAATTTAGCAATCAAATGTGAAATAGTGGATAGGTAATGGCAGAGTGAAAGGAGCTGAATTTGCATTTCCGATGCAGTGTTCTTAAGCGAAGAAAGTATGTTATGCTGGAATCAGCAGATTATGCTGAAAATGTTTAATGTGGCAGGCACAGCAAATCCCTAACCATGCAGTTTTGCTGGAAGTGAGCATTGCTGAAGGCCAAAAAAGAGAATGATTTGGACCTTTTTGAAATCATATCAGGATGTTATCAGTGGCAAGCAGGTTTTCACGGAATAAAGAGGTTTTCTGACAAACAGGTGTATCTGTAAATGTTCATAGAAATGTGTCAGTGTCAGTCACATGCCATACATAGATGACTCTGCCTTTAATCCATGTGTGGTCGATATGATGTGTGCCATTGTGTTCGGTGATAGACAAATGAGATGTCTTGACAGACTTGCTTCTTAATACAGGTATGAGTACTAACAGTGCGTATCACGTGTTATTCTCTTGGTTTTAACATTAAAGGAGGACAAGTAGGACAGATAGCAATGAGTAAGGAGAGGGCCTTTTTGTGGCTGCTACTCACCCTACATGACTAGGCCGTGTCAGGAAGGAGTCTTCGTTCTGTGTCTGTAGCTTAGTGGCCTGTCTTTACGTGGCCAGTACACATGGCTGCTGCTTCCAAAGAAAAGTCTTAGAAATCTTCTGCTAACGAAAGGACTTATAAATATGGGTAGGCAAGGGAATGTATTTTGTCTATGTGAATGACTGTATCCTCCCACTTTGGGCTGTGTCTGTACTTGTTGCTTGTCTAGAAATGCCTATCATTACTGGGAATCCTGCAAATGACTGTGGGCCTCATTACGACCCTGGCGCTAATGGGTTATTGGCGCCGTAAAAGGCTGTGGCGCTGTTAACCCATTAGCGCCTGATTACGAGGTCCCTTTGCGGGACCTGACCTTAACGGCTGGTCTACACCAGCCGTTAAAGTAGGGACCCGCAAAGGGACCTTGGTGCTAAGTACGGTACCGCAATTTGCGGTACCGTACTTAGCGCCTTCCCCATTCCCATTGAGCCCTATGGGGCGAAAATGGGAATGGGGAAGGGCCATGGATCAATGGAGAATTACCGCCCGCCAACCTTGGAATGGGGTGGTAATTCCCCATTGAACCTTGGCGGAACCGTTACAACACCGGCACCAACCATGGTGCTAATAGCGCCATGGTTTAGCGCCAATGTTGTAATGAGGGCCTATGTCTTTTTTGTGTGCCAAGTCCACATACATGTTGCTTGCATAGAAAATATTTACACATCTTCTTTGCCAATATGAGAAATATGTGAAGGAGAGTGAGTGTATGGAGGTCATTTTCCAGGTGAATTAGATCAGTAAATGTGGTGGTACGCTTCATCTTCCTGCATTGTTAAGTCAGAGTTGGGGAGAGGGGTGGACATAACATTTCCACCTCCATTACCTGCTCCGCTTTACAAATTCTGGTGCATTAACACTGGCATATATTTCCAAACCGGCATTAATGCAATGGATCCATATGGTGTCTGCCTGCAATTGTCACCTTGTAAAAAAGAAGGAAATATTCATCCATATAAACCCATAGTAAACGTTGTCTGCAATGCTTACTCTGTAGGCTGTATTTACACTTTTCCACTAATGTGGTGCACAATTTAAGATTAAATGTGGGTTTGCCTATATTTTAATCCACAGTTTTACACCACATATTGCAGAGTTGTCCAACTCCAGGCCACGTGGGTTGGAATCCTGACAGGTTTTTAGGATATCCCTCTTTAATATTCATGAGAAAAAATTTACCTACATTTACAATCTTTGCATGTAAATGTATCTCATGAATAATAATGAGGGACACATTAAACAATTGACATGTCTCCGGCCTTTGAGACCTGGGGTTGGACAATTGCACAACGCTAATCTTCAGCACAAAAGAGTACACGTAAGCGGACCCCTCCACACAATTAACATGGTCATGAATATAACCACCAGTTTCTGTAATTGAATACAATCTTTGTGTGGCAAGTCCAAATACATATTTCTTGCATAGAAAAGTCATGGTGGTTAATTTGAATAAAAGAGTAAATTGCACGGAAGGGACTGCCTCTGTTTGCACTCTAGGGAAAATAGCCCCCTCTGAAATGTTCCCCATTAGCACGATGTAGTGGAAAAATGAAGGGGAAAACATAGGCGAAATCGTCTTTAATCTTCACTGATCCACTACATTGTTGGAAAAGTGTAGATGCCTTCCACGTTTAATGATTGCCCAGGGTCATTTACTAAGGATTCTGATGGCACCTGTCTGCTTTTACCAGCTGGCAATTTCAGGCAGATATCATAGTAATCCGTTGGTTTTCTGCCAGTATGCTGACAGAACACCTAATGAATTTGCCAGGCGGAGCTTGAAAATCGGGACATGTAAAATCTCTCATGTCCCAATCTCTGCCTGGCAAATTGATGTAAGTCCTACAGGCCAGTGAAAATGTCGTTAAAAGTGCACTGCCTTTTTTACTGCCATTTTACCAATCCATGGGACTTGGGAAAAAGACTGTTACCGAATTCTTGAGAGGCAGGAGGAGATTATATTTAGTGGCTGTACCTGAGTTTGCCATATTAGTACAAACAAGGAGGGACATTTAGTGACCACCTTTCATGATCTCAATGT
Source organism: Ambystoma mexicanum (assembly GCF_040938575.1). Lineage (NCBI taxonomy): Eukaryota > Metazoa > Chordata > Amphibia > Caudata > Ambystomatidae > Ambystoma > Ambystoma mexicanum. The sequence goes on from NC_090936.1 coordinate 904,804,433, forward strand.
ACATGCCATTGGTTCTCAGAAATGGGAGAATAGCTTGAAAAATTAGCGGGAGTCATCAGCAGGCAGGATATTACATTTAGTGCCTGTTACTAGGTCTGCCAACTTGTGTGACCATTTCACATACTTGCTGGCTCTGTAGAAAAGCCTTAGAAATCCTTTTTATCGAATGAAAAGTCTTGGAAATATATTCGCCAATTAAAGGACTGAGCAATCTTTGTAGACAGGCAAATCTATAATTTTCTAGAACTGAGTGTGTCATCTTTTTGTGTACAGCTCAAATACTTGTTGCTTGTATATCAAAGTCTTAGAATTCTTGAGGGAGACGGGAGGAGATCATATTCAGGGCCTAATTTTGATGCCTGCAGTTAAGTGAAGGGTCATGCTGTTTATTTTGTTATTCTTATTTGTATGTGTTTGGCCATTTCTGGCTTGTTATGTTGGCAAGCAAATGTGGAGGAAATATGAATTTGGAGGCAATGGTGGCACAACTAAACAGTAGAAAAGAGTATTAGTTGAGAACATGTTGCTATATTTTCAGTAACATCAGTTTAGCACAAGCGTATTTAAACTTTTGACCACAGGATTTGTATACACAGTTCTTCAGGCATTTTCCCCCAGGTATGGGATACCCAGAAATGGTTGTTACAAATGATTCTGAACAGATTTCTGCTATTGAGGATATTTGAGTCGGATATTCTACAATCTTAAAATCTGGTAAAAGCTGGTTCACCCATGCACTTGCAAGGTAGATTGCTCTTAGCACTGGTACTGCACTTCACTAATTCCAAGAATGGCAGCTGTTTGCTCCTGCTGCATACTGTACCAACAAAGAATTCTGTAGAAGAGGACATACATCTGCAGATCCCTCTAATGTGTTCAATAGATGTGCCCACCTGTAGGACCTTAAGAAGGAGAGACAGATTGTCGACATGCAGTGAGCTTGAGTAGTGTGTATGGTTCCATGTGTTAAAATTGCGGCAAAAATGCCTGTGGACACAAAATATCACGGCAAACAGGCTGTGGTTTTGCTGCTGCAATCCATGGAAAGGATGCTTGGGACACCCCCACAAACCCGGACCATTATACCATTTAAGGAGAGTGGGGGACACCCCCGCAACCGCCGCTCCCCTTAAATGGTGTAATAGGGTACACCTTTAACGAGTCAAATCACTGCATTTTGCAGCAATCCTTTGTACAGTTGACATTTTTGCTGCAATTTTATCACTGCATACCATGTGTATTAGCTATCCTTTGCCATGCAACATCTGTGGTTCTTCAGTAACATCATTGTAGTTGCCAGTGACCACAGGAATGATTTCCTCTTGTGCAGTATCCTCATTCTCTTGCAGAATTATGGCTGGCACATTCCCTGGTACCCTTCTTCTGGAGTGTCATTTCCCAGAACTGTCCCATATCATATCTTTGCATGTTCTCTAGCTTGAGGAACACTGTTCATGCAGTGGCTACGTATGACTGGTGTATGGGTCCCTACTGCTTTGCCTTACGCATCTCTCCTACGTGAGGTTTTGTTTTGACACCTGAATGCAATAAAGCCTTTATCAAGAAACCTGAAACACCAAGTGCCATGCAATGTGTGGATCATGATATTTGCATGCATCTGCTGCCTGTTTGTTGAAGCTTACATCCTGGAACCATAAGAAAGTGTATGAGGCATTTAAAAGTAACACTCCTGACAAATCTGTCTTTCCAAAAACAGCAACACATGTGTAACTCATGAAACGTAAGTCTATTGAGGTACTCAGGTCCTGCAATATTAATGTGCCACACCGCAGACCAAAAGGCCTGGCGGCGTATGGCTGATCTCTTTATAGGCAATGGCACACTGATATAAGGATACCACGTTAGGCCTAGCAACAGAATTGCCCACGCAACACATGCTCCTCTATCCCCAAGCAATGACATTCATGGCTACTGAAATTCCACTTCTGCGGGTTGTATTTCGGTGTTAGAGGGAGGAACGGAGCTAATCCACCAATGGCACAAGTTCTTCTACATTTTGAATTTGGTAATCAATTGTAATTTACCATGCAGTCTGTGGTGGACTGAGAACCAAAAGGAGGGCCTGGAAATAATTTTCAAAGTGGCCCGAAATTACACTTTTTCCGAAAAGCCCAACACTTTTCCTATGACAAAATATGGAAATACCACACAGAAGAAGCCCAGGGTGCAGAGGCCTACTGGGGAATCTCCAGAGTTCCATATAGGCCAGTCCACCCTGTGATGGTTGCATGTAAGAATGTTGCAGTCTACATGTTGTGCTGCAAACCCAAACACACCACAAGAATATCTTTTTGAAGTAAATTTGCTTTCCTTCGGAGGGAAATCCCCTCCTCCTCCTCCAAATGTGTTCTGCTTATCTTTAGCCTCTCAGTCACACAGAAAAATTGGGTAATGAGTTCCATAAAAGAAAACAGAGAGGTCATCGTTTTCTTCTTTGGAAATATTTAAATATATTGGCCCTGATTCTGAGGTTGGTGCTAGTCATGGTGCTTATGACTAGCACCAATACCGGTACTGCCACCGACTTGGTGGTATGGGGACTTACCGGTATATTCTGACCTTTGCGGGACCGGTAAGTCCCCATTTGAAAAGCCATTCCCCATTCCCATTTGAGCCCCATAGGGCTCAATGGGAAGGGGGAAGGCGTCAATAACGGTACCGCAAATTGCCGGTGACCGGTATCCCTTTGCACCCAGGTCGTAATGACCCCCATTGACTCTCTTTTAAATATTATGTTCAATTTGCTTTCAAACCTACCCACACATTTTCTTTGCAACTAGGAAGAACTTTTGTTGCAGTCCTTTTTAATATTGATATTGTTACTGGGTGCAATGACAGCTCAAACATGTGTATAATGTATCAATTTACTCCACTTGTTATGATATAATTAATTGCAGTATTCTTTTCACCTCATCTTCTTCCTCACTCTTCATACGTGCGTCATTACTTGATGTCACTCATCAGGAAGACTAATATAAGTCTGTGGTCCTCATTACGAGGTGGGTGGTAACGGGTTAATGGTGCCCGTAAAGGCGCCGGAGCTGTTAACCCCATACCGCCCTATTAAGAGGTCCCCTTGCGGGACCTGCTCTCGATGTCTGGTTTTACCAGACGTCCTTAGCGGGTCCCGCAAGGGGCCCAGCATGCTAACAACGGGCCCGTCATTAACGTACCCCTGTGGGGGCTCAAATGGGAATGGGGATGGTCCGGGTTCCCTGAATGGGTTCCCTGAATGGGGAAATGCCGGGCTCTCCAAGGTCAGAATGGCCCGGTATTTCCCCATTCAGTGAACCTGGACCCCGGTTTGGAGGCAGCCATGCCGTTATTAAGGGCATGGCTACCTCCAAACTCGTAATGAGGCCCTGTATCTTTGACAATATGTTGAATGCTGGATGGCATTCATTTCCTGATCACTAAACATTCATGATTGATCATCTTGTTTTTACTGCTTTTGAGGACATTCTACTTTGCAGGTTGCACGTGCCCTTGTGTCCTACTTGTGTTTGCTTGCCCGGCGTAATATGATTTCTCCTGATGAGCAACATCAATTAGAGAAACAGCTGCAGAGAATAAGGATGAAGAGTAGATGGAAAGGATACTGCAATACATCCATTCATCACAAGTGGACTAAATGAATGAATTCCATAACTGATAAACACAGAAAAAACTATACAATTAAAATGTGGACATTGATAACGCCAATATCCATGAATAAGTACATCAAATCTTTGGACATTTAACAACGGTTAGTAACTAAAGAATAGGAGCAACTACAAGAGGATCTAAATACAAATATGCTTAAGATGAAGGAATTTGAATTTTGAAGATGAAACATTTCAGTGTGTATGTGTTTATATTATACATTATATATATATATATATATATATATATATATATATATATATATATATGATTGCAAGAGGCAAGAAAGCGCGCTAGGAGGAGAACATCAACTGGACTGTGGAAAGGTACATCTAGCTGGGACCCAGAGTGCGCCCCTCACACCCTTCTTTGTCAAATCTTTTAGGAGTCACGGGCTCCAGAGGATGCGGCACCGGGGTGACACATGCCCCTACTCAGGAGAGCCACACTGTTGGTTTTCCCCCCTCCCCCCAACTGGGGTTTTACACTTTGTAATTGGAGATTGAGTTGTTTCCTGGCTACTTGAATGACTACAGCAACCAGAATCCCCTGAGGCCATCACTGGTAATAACCATCAACACCTGAAAAAACACCTGAACAGACTGCCTCCCTGATGATTGCAAGAGCCAACTGTAACTAAGAGCCTTCTGGCACCTGTATGTAATCTCAAATCTCTGTATCCTCTGTAACAGCGCCTCGATGCCTTGTGGGCTGCAAGTGCGCTTAACAAATGCAAATGAATAAAATAAAATAAATAAATTATCAGTTTGCCAAAGTAAGTATAGATTTATCAAATAGCACCTCATTCATAAGCCTTTACATTATTTTGGGACCCCCTACTCTAATTTCCCCCTCTTGACAAAACCCCACCAAACTTTGCAAAAACATGTATATATAGATCTGTTATCAGTTTGCTAAATTAAGTGTAGATTTGTCAAATGGCACCTAATTTATAGCTTTTACATTGTTTGGGACCCCCTTCTAATTTTGCCCCCTCTTGCCAGAATCCCACCAAACTTTGCAAACTCATTCGGAATTAGGTTGGAAATGAAATTGCTAAATTTCATGCAGTTTTATTAAAGGAGGAGTGTGCTGAAAAATGTTATTGTCCCAAGCATGCGGGCATGTGTATTTAAGCATACGTTGATCAAGCGTAAAAACTTTTCCTATGCACCTTACTGTGGTTTTCCTCACTTTTACATATGCGAAATCAGGCAGCAGGGCACCGCCATTTTGTGCTAATCTTATCCGTTGCCGCATCGGCCTAAACTCAAGTGCCCTTTTGGCACTTAAGCATAGTCCCCGCCCCTGAAGCTGACATCACCATTCCTAGCGATATTCTCCGCTTATATCTGTGATGCTAATGTGCAGCGTAGCCGAACGCAGCCAATCATCACCTACGTCCAGACGTCAGTTGACGCAGAACCCAGAATATCAACACACATTCTTTCACAGCATATCGTGTCCCAATTCTAAATACAAAATACTATCGTTAAAGGAAACCGAAATACTCTGCAATTTAGAATGTGCTTTTATTTCACAATAAACACTCTGAGAACATCCGCCGATTTCCATATTCAACCAAATGTTTTGTTTCTTTCTTTGTTCTAGATACACAAATGTTTATCGTGAGTCACACGGTGTTCCTTTGGGTATAAGCTCATTGGATGGAGGCACTGTGATTCGCAAGGCTTTCGGCATCAGCTTGTTGTTACACCACCGTAGATGATGTCAAGGTTCTCCTTATTGCCGGTACCACGAAAGGGCATATGGGCCCAGGGCGATCATCCCAAAACAGTGTGATGGTCATCCAGCCATTGAGGTGTATCATCAACTGCCGGCTGAAGAAGCCATCAATTTGTATTTGGAAATTATGACATTACAGTTGGCAGGATATGGCTGTGTAGAAAACATAACAGAAATGGGTCTCAGTAGCCGTTCTTAATTCTATTCTAATCGATCCATTACTTATGCATCGTGTGAAAACTAAGGATGAACACAAACGAGAAACAATGCAAACACAGAGAAAACAACGTGAAATGTTGGAGTCAACAATGTGATTGAGAGGTTAGTGCTATGCAGTGTGTTTAGCTCGCAATGGGAGGCCGATGCGGAAGTTGACTGAAGAATTTGAATAACACATAGACAGCATTTTAACGTAAAATTAGCCTAGAATTGGGCGTAGGTGGAACCTGTGCGAACACAGATGTGGACTCCATGCACTTCGGTGCTGGATTGCCCACGTGCCATTGGACAAATACAAGTACACACCGGTTGTTTCTGAGTATCCTCACGAATTGCCAAAAACAACAACCAATTGCAATGTTACCCACCAACAATACCGGTCATAAAATGAATCCTTGACTCCTCTGTCTACAAATTCATCTACAGTAAAACTTACATAATAATCGGCATTTCCATTCTCTTGGCGTAACGCAAAGTGTCTATTCAGATCAAAGATTTTTCATCAAATGAAATGAAAAGTTACTTTGTCCCGTTTTGCAATGCTGACCCTTATCATGTTTGATGTTTTTACATGCCTCATTCCATTCCTTTTCTTTTACTTAAAAATCCTCCCTTTATTTCCACGGTCAAAAAACAATACAGGCTCATGCCTAGCTTGCTTTTGGTACATGGAAGCGACAAAATAACTCGGCAGGATGCGCGGGAGTAAATAGCTCAAGGCATTGACTGTGAGGCCCTCAGCAGCCATTCCATGTGTACCACTGTAGCATTAGGAATATTTATGAAAAACAAATTGTTTGCTTGCCTACACCAATGCCGCGTGAAATTTCCAGATATTTACTCATTTTATGAAAACACTCGGAATTCATAATCCACATGTCAGCTGAGCACGTCTCCAGTTTTCTGCTAGCGAGCTCCGCGCACAGGGAGCACCAACCGCCCCCACCTTTGCAAAGGCTGCGCACAGCAAACAGTGACTGCCTCCCACCTTTTCACACCAGCGCCTGTGTCAGACTAGCCTATTTGTCACGGCTGGTTCACCGCGAAGTGTTATACTTCAAACAGTGTATTGGTTTTGCTTCCACTCATAAGGTCTTTGAAGAGCAGAATGCTTGTAACCCCCACCCCTGCAATCATTTGGAAATGCAATGTGTTTGATATAATGTTTTACAGGTCGGCAGAGATATCAGTATGCTGAATCTCTATGAAAACTTGATTCTTTTCAATGCCACTCTCCTAGTCTCATTCCCTTATGGATGTGTATAATTATTATTATTATTATTATTATTATTATCATCATTATTATTATATTTTGTATTTTGGGGACCTTGCGCCTTCAGACCCTACCCCCGCACAACCTTAAAATCACCTCCCATATACCTAACATGAAGCGCTCAAACGGGCATCTCTTGCTAAATAAATTGACAAACAGGGTAGATCTGGAAAGACATTGTTTGAACGCTTTATTTGGACAATTTATACTTTTGATAGCTTTTAAATTCAAGTTACATATGTTTTCCATTGGTCATGTACAATGTATCAAAATTGTTGAACATACAAATAGCAGATACTCATTTGTATCGGGATGCTATCTGTTCCACGAGTTTTGCTTTCAGTGGAGAGGGCACGTTTGCAATGTTTAGTGGCAACGTTTGTGTCCTTGGAACCAAACCACAAATGATTCCATGAGTATGCATGTCCAAAACAGTCAAAATCAGATCTTTCACAAAATTGAATTCCATTTCCTGGTATATTGGCTTGACCACCCACTTTTTGATTATCTTTCCAAAGACCATTTTGTATCGAAGCATCCCGAATTTGACAGCAGTTCTAGATTGTTGTCTGCCTATGTTCTCATTATGCGCTAATAACGCAACTACTGTGCGAGATTCCATACCCTGAATACCGAAATGCAATCTCTTGGGCCGGTACTTTAGGCACGATCTTCTCAAAAGCTTTGTGTGGATTCTTCTTGCGTTCCTGCTCCTCCATTAAAGTTCCATGCTCACATTTGTGAAAATGTTGGTCTTATGTCCATGAGTGAACGTTGGAGCAGTGGTGCATCAATGAGTGCCATTTTTCAATTAGAATTTCCAACTGCTTTTCACCGACCCTGTAATGCTGAGGTGTCAGCGAACTTCTGTTCGCAGACTTTTCGCAGTAAAAACACCAATGTTTTTGCTTTTTGCAGCCATATCCCATCCCATCCGCATCACCCCTTACCTCTGCTGAGATTATTTGATAAGTTTGAAAAGTGAAAAGTTGTTTATTTTAATATGTTTTTACTGCGATGTCCGCGGACACCGGTCTCTGTCCGTGAACCAAGATGGCGGTCGTTTCCAAAAATCTGACGCAATTCACGCTTTTCACCAGCCAATTAGTGGGTGCGTCCGATGTCCGTGGGAGCATCCGATGTCTGCGGACACCACGTTGCCTTCTAAACCAATCGAGTACTGTGCGTGGAGCAAACAGGAAAGTGTGTCCGTGGAGCGGACATACCAATCACACATTTTTTGGGACCTACTTTTTGGTTGTTTTAAAAAAACTATGGACAGATTTTCACCAAATTTACAAAATCACGCTTTCAGACCAATCCACTGCTCCTGCCATGAATTTGGTGAAAATCTGTCCAGCGGTTTGAGCTGTATGCATGAGCAAATTATTTTCTCCATTAAGTCTATGGGAAAAAAATATATTTTTGGACCCCCCTATAACTTTGCCCCCCCCCAGACCAACCCTCACCAAACTTTGCAAATAAATTTAGAGTGGGCGATATACTTTTTTTGCAAAGTTTGGTGAGGATTCGTCCAGGGGGAGCAAAGTTATAGGCCGCCCAAAAAGTGCTCTTCCTATGGGTTTAGCAACTTAACCATAACTACATGGCTGGGCCCGCAGGCCATGTAATGCAATTGCTTTTTTTAGGGCACAAGTATTTCCAGTTTTCTCTAAAAACATTATTAATTCAGTCACAGTGCAGATGTGGTCTTAATGCAAGTGCATGCAGCATTAGATCTTATTTATTTGAATATGGGCAGCACACATTTGGTAAATTGACATCTGCTATCGTTTACAAAAAATAGTTCTAGTTTAAGTGAGATTTGCACACATTCAGACATACATATATGAATATAAGAGAGAATTGTGAAACTTGTTTGTCTAAGCAATCATTCAATTATGAACCACTGCCTGTCAAAATTGTATAGGGGAACTTTCCTAAAATGTCTGTGGGTGCTAATAAGAAGTTGTCTAAAATGTAGGAGGAGAGGCCTAGAGTTGTGGGATATGTGATTACACTCTGCGTTGTGCCACAAACAGGCTTGGACTGGCCTATCGAGCAATAGGCCCATGGCCGATCTCAAAGCACAAAATGCTGGTGTAGGTCAGTTTTTTTGTGTCAAAACGGGCCAATTTTTTGGTCAATTTGGGACAGTTTGATGAGTTAATTTACTATGTGGCTGGTACTTTTTTCCCAGTGTTGCTGATTAAATATTCTTTAAAATGCACAATTTGCATCGCACTTCATCAAAAATTCCCCACTTGGTTACTATTCAAACAGTATCACAAAAGAAACGAATAGCCATTTGCAACTGTGGGCCATTTTTTCATTGGTGCCCGAGGCAATTCTATGGCCCAGTCTGACCTTGGCCACAAATTAGGGAAACATCTCAAGATGGCTTCACATTGTTCTGAAAACATTTGCAAAATGCACCAGTTCCAATTTGAGTCTTTAAAAAGACATGCTTAAAGATGTACAGGCATTGATAAATTAACATCACTGTGAACACGACAATTAAGATACTCTGGTAAACTCAGACTCTCATCTAAGATGTTCTGTCTGTACACTGTGCACAAATTGTTCTGTAATTGTAGTTTATTGCTTGTCAGCATCACAAATAGGATACCCGTTTAATGCAAGGTGTTCACAAATTACTTGGGGCAATACCGTCCCTAAATTGTGTTGGATTCAGTTTCGTTTATGTGTGAGTACTACCTGTTTACTAACAAGTGTACTCCAAGTTGTGCACTGCACTGCTGCTTTTCACAAAAACACAGGGCCTGATTAACAAAAGTGTTTTTGAATGGGAAATCCCCTTTGGAAAATGCTTTGTAAATCAGGCCCACAGTGTTGTTATGCATAATGGTACAGATATCTTGAATGTCTCGCCATTTTTTTTGTTGCAAATTAGGGATCTACGTGATCCGACAGCGGCTGATTTTGCTGCGGCCGGAAAGTTTGCATGAGAAAGGTGCAAATTACCAAAAGTTTGCACCTTTCTCATGCGAACACACGTACATACCCACACCCCCACCCACACCGACAACACACCCACAACACACCCATGACACACCCCCCACCCACACCCTTAACACACCCCCACCCACACCCCCAACATAAACAAACCACACTTACCTTCTTCTTCTTGCTGGGTCCCTGCGGCGCTAGTTCCCTTTCACTTCCGTGATCGCAAATCGGCACTGCAGGGTCCTTTTCTTTTTTTTTTTTTTTACGGAAGGCTGCAGGGTTTCCCCCCCACAACCCCCGCTCACTATACTGTAAACTGTAAAGTATAGTGAGTGGAGGGTTGCGGGGGTCACCCCCACAGCCCCTGTTTTTTTCTTTTTTACGGAAGGCTGCAGGGGTGTCTCCCGCAAACCCCACTCACTATACTATAAAGTATAGCAAACGGGGAGATGCGGGGGACACCCCTGCAGCCCCCGTTTCTTTTTTTTACAATGCTACCACCAAAAGATTGAACTTTTTGTGTTCGAACCTTTGGTGGTAGCATTTTTAGATCTAATAGTTTATGCAAACCATTAGATTGGGTAAAAAAATACAAACCCGCAAAGTAGATGTGGATGGTATGTTCTTAACTACCACACTGTAAGTCACATGTAGGTCACCATAAGTGTTCTCCTTTTACCGCTTGAGCAGAACGTCACTAATTAAGAAGGCTAAAACTAGGAGACTACTAATATAGGTATGATTCCGGTGTACCTTTAGACTATATCCCATACAACAGGAATTGTTCATTTAAAGAAGTGGCTTTTAAACCTTGGACCTGACCGTGCAAATTTAAATGAAACTAGTTTAGGAGCAGTCTCAGAATTACATGTATTGTTGTCAACAATAATTACACATTTGAGGCACTCACTGCAGGGCCATGCCCCATAATTTCATGGTTTTAACTTTATGCCCAGAGACTGTTTCTACTCCTGACATAACTAAGGTGTGCTCCATTAATTAACGGTGCACGTGGTTCAGACAAAAAATCCAAATATTATTTGACAGGTACACTTTAACAGACTCAACACATAAATCCTTTAAAATTGAGTTTGTTATAAACAATTCAAATTAGTATTACAAAGAGTATATTAAACATGTGTTACACGAGTAATGCTTCCATTCTGGCGAATGGTGTGTGGGACACAGGTATATCACACGGCTATAGCCAGTGTGTATAATTGTGAGGAATTGCAATTTGGCCAGGGTGTAGAAGCCCTGTCATTTTTCATTTTTATTAATTAATAAAATGATGCAGGTAATTTCATCTCTGAAAGCGTGGACTGATAACCAGACCCCCATTCATTAAACTCCATGCCAAAAGCATAGTGTGCACCCTGCCCTGCTGAATCAGTATCCTGATCTGCAGCACCTGCTCCCCATGGCACAGAGCAGGTTAAGAGGTCACAGGTGCCCTCTTGAAACCTTCAGTGGCAGCCAAGTTACTCCAGTGCAGGTGATGCATATTCAGTTCTGTTCCCAAATGACGCAATTATAAGAAATCACCATCCTGGTACCAGTTACAATCTTAAAACATAAATCCATATCTGAGTTTGAGTTATGGTGGCTGGTATTTCATATGATTATTAAAGCCATCCCTGAACTGTATCATACATGTGTCAACATTGTAAGCCAGGCCCACTATGGACAGGATGTATGTATTCAGCCCAGACTGGCTGTCTCTGCTGCAACCAGCAGGACCTGAGCCGGCAGGAGCTGTTTTAGGAAACAGAAATCAAAGGGCACACACTACACAAAAGTACGAGCCTCACACCAGGGTGTTGCATGCCAAAGGGCCTTTGATGCTATGGGTCTGAGAAGGGGACAGAGGCATTGTATCCAGAAACAGCTCAGCACACACAGGGAATGATTCCACCATCTTGTTACTCTCTTTGTACCTGCCCTTATTTCCTGTCTCCTTCACCTCCTTTAGCACACAGTAATTTGGGTATGACACTAAAAGGTAAATCGCACTTGCCAAAAGAACAGGGATTACATCCCTTAAAACAGGTTTTTTTGTCTCATCACCTGTGGACCTTTGCCTATAAAAGTAGGATCTCCCACTCTGTCTTTGGTCACTGTTTGGACCATCCAGGATTTAAAGAATTACTTTGGGTCTCTTTTAGAAGGGTTTATCTTTCCAAAGGAGTGCTCCAAGGCAGAGAAAAGCTCTGCTCCCTTACCATTGCAAGGGCATATTAAGGGTCACTCTTGCTTAACACCCAGAACTGCCATTATACACAAAACCTCCTGATGCTGGGAGAGCAGAACTTGAAAGGACTCACCCTGTCCTGGAGTCCCTGTATGGCTCTCACAGCATCTGGAGGGCCAGATCAGCCAGGATCTCTCTTCTACTGCATCACACTGTTGAACAGTGTTCACCCCACTTGGATCAGAGGGACCCACCGGTGCTGCTTTTGGGCCTTCATCGAACCTTCAAGCAATGCTGCTTTGCATCAGTCAAACTGGCTTACCACCCCATCGAGGCAAGCAGAGCACATCACCTGTACAGCTCGAACTACCTGCTCGTCACTGCAGACCAACTGAAATTGCAGCCTCTTTAAACCCTGCATTAGATATCCAATGTCACTGCATAGAATCAACAGACTGTGACTTGAACCACTGGAGCACGACTTCAATGCCTACCCAAACCATCCGTTTAAAAACAATGGCCCTCATTACAACCTTGGCGGAGCACCATGGTCCATGCCGCTAAGGTTACGATTCCGCCATGGTGGATGGCGGAATTACCGCCCCATTCCAAGGTGAGTGGGGCGGTAATTCCCCATTCACCATTTGCCCTTCCCCATTCCCATTTTTGCCCCCATAGGGCATAATGGGAATGGGGAAGGCGCTAATTACGGCACCGTAAATTACAGTGCCGTAATTAGCTCCAAAGTCCCTTTGCGGGTTGGATTTTTAACGCCTGCTAAAAGCAGGCGTTAAACACCAACCCGCAAAGGGACACTTGTAATCAGGCGTTAAGGGGTAACGGCGCCGACGGCGCTGTTAAACCCTTAACGCCTGAGTTGTAATGAGGGCCAATATGTTAGCGTGCATGTTTTCTATCAATGTCTAGATAACCAAATGCTGTGCAGCTACTGACAAGCACACCGACACATCCAGTCATATTCTCTACAGTAATTCTTCCGAAGTACTTCACTTCGACAGAAATCTGCCGAAAAAACTCATTATATGGGGGTTGGTAAGAGGTTAAACGGTTGGGGATGGGTTTGGGGTGCTGGGATTATTGTGGGGAAAGGCGGAGTTTGGGAGGAAACCTCCCCCAAATGAAAACAATGTAAAAAATCGATGCGTTTTTTCAGCAGAATTCCTGTAAAAAAAATAAAAAAAATAAAGGAACCATAGGAGCTTGAATGACGCGCAAGATGTGAATGTATGTACTCAATGAGCATGAATAGCCATCATGCAAGCACAGGGGATAGGATGACTTTTATTTTATTTTATATTATTTATATAGCGCAAAACAAAAGGCTTCGGGTACAGAGGCGCTAGACAGGACGAACAAACAAACAACAGCAATAGAAAAGTCAAGTGGAGGCAATTGTCCGGTGGTACAGGTGTGTGTGCATGGTGTACACGAACCCGGAAGGATGTATCTATTGTACCTTTCAAAGGGCACTCTGGCTGGAGACTATTGTGCAGCATCAGCATCGTGTCAGGAACACCACACTGTGCACATCAAGACCCACTCTACAGCGTTGGTTTTCTTTGAAAACTGGAATGGGTGTGCCATATTTCAGTGCTGTGCTGAATGTTGCACACAATCCCAACACAGACAATGATGAGAACGATGACGATGCAGTCGTGGCCCAATCCATGAGGGTCATGGAACCTGCTGTAACCGCTGTTGAATTACGATACAACAGGTCTCAGGGCACACTGAAAGTGTCCACAGCCTCAACACAAAATGCCTTGTGCCTGTTTGTTGCGGGGAGGCGAGGAGTGCAGGCTTTAAACATGTTAGAACCCCACAATGAACAGCTTTTTCCATTGACGTTGGTTGGGCCCACAAACTGGGCACCTCTGAGGTCTCTTGTGCGATTATGATGCCATTTTTTACGAATAGCAAAGAATGCCTTTCATATCCATGTGTTGCCTCCCTTGCAAACAATCCATAAAATGGCGGCATTGGAGGAAAACATTGTATATCTTTACCTACCCGAATTCCTTAGCACAAGTGAGAACGGATCTGATTCCTGTAATCTTCCCTTCGCATGGTCTAATAGAATGGGATTGGAATTGGATATAAAGGAGCAATGCGCGAAATCCCCTTTGTGAGTGCTGTATAGGAGCAGGAATTCCTAAATCATTCTAAGTAGTGTGTTATTGTCTAGTGTCTGCAAGAGACCTTTACCCCTAACCAGAGATTTACAGTGATTCTTTCCGTGTATTTCAGGGGCATGTGTCAGGCCTTGGAGAGGGTTTCATAGAAGCCATTCACTTCTGTAATGACTAGGCAGGTGTAGGGAGATTTCTGACATATCTAAAACATGGTCCAAAGGATGTATGGTGGGCAGGACTAGATGATGCTATGGTCAGAGACCACATAGTACATATTTGATGTGCAACTATTCACTTCACAGACTGAAAGAGCAACTGATGATTGTATTTTCCAGAGGCCTATAAAATCCCCAAAAGTACATTCCCAATTCTGCCTTGGGCTCTAATAATCCACAGAGTTGATTTAATCTCTGGGACGAACAGTAATGTATTTTGCCAGATGAGCACCACACATTCCTTACTGCATATGGCTGTGAGAGGATTAACAAAAGGAGACAGAAGGAACAGTGGGAGAGCAGTGCTGTTCTTTCCAAGGTTGGAGGTTTAAAAGGCAAACAACTCGTCTTAAGACTATAGGAGCCTAGCAATGGTGAAATAAAACTGTGTAGTTTCAGTGTTGGCATACATCCTGTAAACAATGGTATACCAGAGGACCAGGATTCGTGCTACACAATATTCGTCAGCAGAGTACCCAGGGTCCAACAAACCCTCCCCCGGAAATAACGCAGAACTCAACCATGGGTAAATTAGAACTGTCCTTTATTTTTCAATCAGACAGCGATCATACAGGAAATCGGAAATCTCCAGTAATGACAGCTCCTGAGCCCGTGTCAGTTCTTCTTGGGACATGTTGTCACAAGTTGTGGCTCTTCTCCAAAAACCTAAGAGCTTGCGCTATATTGGTGGCTGGGGTGGTAGTGCCTATCGAAGGCACCTGTAGAGGTTAGCTGACTGGCCCTTCCATGTCAGCTGGTCTCACCTGAGCCTTCCCCAAAAACTATTTGTTGCAGGGCCGTAGGACTACAATCGGCCCTTGCCCTTTGCCATCCACCCCTGGATTTGTGTTCCCTGATTGGCTGGAGTGGGGCTCCTCAGGCCTGGGACCCCGCTCTGTTCACAGCACTCTGTGTGCCTTCCCAAGGTGATGAGAAAGACTGTGCGTTCCCATTGTTGCCACTGGTATAAACACCTCACCTTAGAGAATATCTGCAGGTCGCATTGTTGTAAAACAAAACATGTATCAGTTCCTGTTTGCTTTGCTAGGAACTGCTCCTCTTCCCACCGTGGGTAAATAGCCATTGTTCTGCTTGGCCGGATCATGTCGGTGAGGACTGCAAAACTAAGCTTTTTGGCCTGCTTTTAGTGAGGATGTATTCTGCTATTTTGCAGGTGGCTCCCTGTCCCTTGAGCCAGGAATGTTCTGCTCATCTCTGACCTTGGCTGCGAGGTAGAAGAAGCTGTGGTGGTCTTGTGTGATTTGTGTGTAACCTGTGATAAGTGGGTGAATTCCAATTGTCGGATATCCTCGACAATCAGTGGTTTTCATCTGTAGTGTGTTCCCTTGTCTCAGTCTTTTCAGTACCTCTGGATATGTGCTGATTGTCATGCTTGAGGTATGGAGGGGGACTGGGGGTAGTTTAGTGGATGACAAGGTTTTGAGCCAGGGTCTACCTCTTCCAGCAGACCAGCAGTCACAACATCAGTTTGTGTGCCCTGCATGCCACTTATAAGATGGTACAGTGTGTCAAAATAGATGTATGTGGGTTGCATTACATTGGATTACATGCTTATGATGTCCTAATCCCATTATAGTTTACCTTTTTATTTTTTTCATTTCTTCAAATGTACTCAAGACTTACCAAGGTGATTAGTGATTTGACTTGCTACTAGAACAGACTAGGCTCCATTGAGGGTAGTGGGCCACCATCTGTAATGAGAGACTCCTAACAATGTCCTTACACCATTTTGTGGATACACCTCTTCAGGCCATTTCACAGCATAGTCTGATCATCCATACTATCAGAGAGGACAACCACAGCGTTAACGTGATCACTGATAGAGTCCTGTAGCATGGTTCTGATATGAAGCTCAGTTGTGGTCATAAAGTCCCAAATGTGACAAGCCGAAGATTATGACACCTTTCTCTTCCCTGATAAAGTCCTTGTAGCACTCAAAGGAACATTGTCTTCAGATTTAGCCAATGGTCGATGGGGTAGGCTTAAGGAGACGGAAGCTGGATGTTGTGGCGATGGTAGGCAGGAGTCATAGTATTTGGCTGGATCTTAACTGCGTTTCACAGCCAGGGGCCAGTCCAGATAGAGGGGCAGTTGTTTACCGCAGGGGAGAGTTGAGGAGCTTGTAAGCAGCACAGCAAACAGGATGTGGGGGCAGATGGTTTCCAATACCAGTAGCAGGTGACTAGGGAGAGCACAGTGGAGTGGTTGAGGTAAACAGCGTAGAAGTTTTGGTCTTTGGCCTGTCTGTTGTCAGCTCAGGATTGGTCTGGCTATAGTTTTAGTGGGGCCATATCAATTCTTACATTTAATATGTGAATACACAATATATGTGCATGTATTATACCTTTGGCCATGCACAAGGGTTTTCTGCAATGCAGTGGTTTATTCACATACACATGGGGTTTCTGCATCCATACAAACGTTTCCCAGTTGAATCCAGGGATGTGCCCTGCACTTGCGAAGTATCTTCACAAATGGGCAGATACAATACACTGGGGTGTGTCACTTTTAGTTTGGGCTATTAGGTGTCACTTGCCACACCTATAATCGGAAACTATTGCATTAGAATACAGATAGGGAGAAATGGCATATGGGGACGGACACACAGCTTGCAGGTGTTCACCCAACCATTGGCTACCCATGGCAATGCTAATCCATATGGCCATTATCACCCAGTTCTTGGCCCTCCCGCCCAAAACATCTCCTCATGGAAACTATTTGAGCTTTCTGTAATCATGCCTTACCATCAAAGTCTAAACTCAAAGTGCCTGCCAGTTTTTTTTTCTTCAAAGCGATCTTCTAAGAGTTAATTACTTATTTAGAGTTCTAAACTCGCTATTGGTGTAATAATAGCGTATTAAATGATATGAAATATGATAGGTTATTTATAATGCGCTTAATACCCAGAGGTTTCTAAGCACGTACCCGGGATCAAACCTGTTGTGCTCCGTGACGTCTTGCTTCCAAGGCGAGCATGTTGCCCCTGAGCTATCCTCCCGAGACCTGCCTTCCGCCCCTCGATTTATAAGCACTCTGCATATCCTTCACTGAAGTCCTGAAGCATTGGCAAATCCAACATGTATGGCGTCTGTATTACGCATTTTCCAGCCACTGCTAATAGATGCCCAGGTGCTCACGCCATTCCCCACCTGTAACAATCGATGGCTAGTTAATAGCATAATGGCTGAGCCTAGCGAGTGCCTTGCCCATACCTACATGGAAGCTCAAACTGTTGGCATTGCCACTACTTGCTTCATTAGTTCCATAGTTGCATCTCTATTTAAAAGATCAGACGACCACATGTTATCTGGAGTCTTTCTTCATTAGTTCCGTCAACCTCATTAAGTTGAAAAGTGTGGACATATTTTAGTGCAGCTCCTAAAAATGTATTCGGCATGATTTACAAAGCGTTTTTCACTGGAATGTTCCCATTCAAAACGCTTTTGTAGACCAGGTCCGTTGACACCCAATATGTGATAGTTATTCCTTTGATACTATTGTGAATGCTTTTGTTCAGGAACCTTACAGGACGTTGGACATACCCTGATTGGAAGCAGCTACTTTTAAACACAAACTACATTTTTACTTTTGTAATTAATAAAGTTATTAATCCATTTTACTTCCTTCCCATCTGAACTTTTATTTCCATTTTTTATGATACGAAGAATACATCATGGGCGCACAGTTTGTTTTACTGCATGCAGGAATTCTGCCATGTTTCAGGCTATGCAGTTATGCTAACTAGCAAAATTGCCTATTATTTCAATTATGCCAGCAGCACATTTTTTAATGTAACCTCTTTTTATCAGATAAGCCACCTGCTAATCAGCGTCGTGGCCAACATTCTATGCGACTGTAAATATGTCTAGAATGAAATACACATACGATCTGCACTAAATTAGACACGATAAAATATATGGTTTGTGCCCATACTCCGAAAAGATTAAAGGTGACCACCAAAATCACATAGCTTGTTTATTCCATCAGAAACATGAGTCTAGGTCTGAGCCAGCATTGCAATGCTACATAGCCTGCCTTGTTACCCTCAGTGTATGCAGTGCTCGACTCCGTCATCCTTTTGAACTAGAAGTAATTGTTACTGATTTGCAAGAAATAATGTCAGTAATCATTCTGCTGTGGGAATAATTCTCTGCACAGAACTCCTAGTGGAACGAGTGACTATAAGGTAGCGGATTGAATGTTGGTTAAAGCTGTTTAATGCGAGCAAAAGGAATAGGCTAGAATACATCCGAAAAATCACGACGACATTCTTTGATATTTTCTTGACGTTACAAAAAAAATCACTATATTTACAAGAGCTGTATCTCGTTTGTGGATTTTGCAGTCAAGACACCCATTTCAGGCTTTATGGTTAGCATGGCTGAACGGGTATGGTGAACATGTCTTTCTCATCATTGGAGTTCATTTTCATGATGTAAATGAGATGTATTTCATCAGTCTTGAAGGGTTAAGTGGTATGCAGGCTTGCTAAGCCATACAACCATTTGGTAAGATCTACTTTGCTAAGTGTTTGTTTTCCCAGGTAGATAATAATATAAGTAGTTATTATCAAGGTTTAATTCTACACTGACCAATGTGCTTTTAACTCATCATAAATGGACCCTTATCTGTCCTGGCCTTTTCTAGGGTTCCATTTCTTAAAATCGCGGCAAAAATGGCAGTGTATACAAATTATTGCGGTAAAAATGCAGTGGTTTTACCACCACAATCATGTAAAGGATGCAGGGGACACCCGCGCAACCCCGGGTCCCATTATACCATTTAAGGGGAGCGGGAGACACCCCCGCAACCCCGCTCCCCTTAAATGGTATAATGGGGTACACTTTTACTGGGTCAAACCACAGCATTTTTGCCGCGATTTTTAAACCTAAAGCAGCCTCTCTTGTCTGTGGATTGTTCCCACATTTCCTCTGCCACAAAGAAGCTCAGAAGGGGAATACCAGTGAAGGTTGTTGGGAATATCATTTAGAAAACGGCACCAGAAGGAGGACGCATTCCAAAGTGTTTCCTAGTTTCTCAAATTACTACAGTATTCGAGAACCAAACATTTCATGCCGGAAATGACAATTTCTTTGACACATATCTATCACCATCATTTTGGCTACAAATTCTCTTCAAGCTACAGATGATAGAGTCACATGAGGTGCAGTCTACCTTTTTACCAATAGGTTTCTTATTGTCATTCGACAGGGGTTAGAATGTCTGCACATGCACCCCCTATCCAAATGCACATGGGTGCGTCATTTTCGGGCACATACATGCTCAGGTGCTCATGATAGCTAGATCATTGTTGGACTAGAGATTAGAACCGTCACCCAGGGAAAAACACTTATAAGTGCTGAGTTTTGTCTCCTCATTGATGCGCTCATTTAATTTTTTAAGGAGGGGTCCAGTACCAGAAAGTGCTTTGTCTAAAATGCAGTAATTCAGAGTCTAAACAGTTTCTATACTGTAAGATAGCTCTGCAGGTTGAATGCTCGCTGCTGCGATCTGCAGGTCGCAGGTTTGTATCCCGCAAAGGCCAACTCAGCCTTTCATCCTTCCAAGGTCGATAAATGAGTACCAAATCCAGTTGGGTGATATTGTATGTAAATATGTGCTCTGTAAAGTGCTTTGGATTAAGGTGCTATATAAATAACATATCATTATCATTGCATTACTTAAAAGCTAATACACATATTGTGGGTGCACAGGGACGTCATTTCACCAAAATGCCAGGGGTAGCGGAAGTGACATGATACAACCCTTGACCCCTGATGACATCACAGGAAGAGATATTGTGAGAAGTGACGGAACACGACCTTTCACCCGTTGACAAAACAGGAAGTGGCATCACATAGCATTGTACACTACGAAAAAATACGGTTACGTTATCACTATAATGTGATGTACATTTCATACAATAATGGATTGATATGTATCGTTAAGATCAGTGTGTATAGGCCCATATTACCAAATTACTGTGAATACAAGCAGACAACCATGATAAAATGATAATGATGTGTTATTATATGGCACTTATGGTTAAGCGCTTTATATAGCATAAATCAACACCCAATATCACCCAACCTGTGTTGGTACTCATTTATCGACCTCAGAAGGATGAAAGTCTGAGTTGAGGCATTTAAGAACAGACTAAATCAGTGACTCACACCGTGAAGTGTGCCTGAAATTAACCTTTAATGAGTTTAGCAATTATTGTATAGAATTCCAGAAAGACACATTATTTAGTATTCCTATTCTTTCTTATTTAGGATCAGTGCTGAAAGTGTTAGACTTGTGGCACTCCTGTTCTTATTTTTCTTATTTTTTTTAAGGGGCCTGAACAAGAAATCCAGCCACTCCAGAAGTAAAGAGCCACATGGCGCTGGTCACAGCCCAGGAGCTTGCATTACAAACTAAATAAATACATTTCCAAAAAAGAAAACCTTTTTGTTGTTTTTTTTTAGGTCACAAGGGAGACCACAGAGGTCGCAAGGGAGACCTCGGAGGTCGCAGTTGCGACCTCTGGCAACCCCTAAATGACGTCCCTGTGGGTGCAGCATCAGGAGCCCAGAGGAACCGGTTCAGCACGTAGGAGGTTGTTGTTTGCATAAACTCATAAAGGTTACCATGTTTTATCCCCCCAACAACTAATTGTTATTACTATTATTATTATTATTATTATTATTATTATTATTATTATTATTATTATTATTACTATTTTATTTATTGAGCACAGACCTAGCTTCAAGAAGCAACAGAGCGCTTTACAGAGGTATACACCAATACAGGTACAAAAAGGAGTGCTTTACAGAGGTGTACAACATTACAGATGCATAACAGTGCAGAAAAGAAATATAGCGGGGGTTGGATACAGAGGAGCACAGAGGAGGGGTACAGCTGTATCGAGTGGTGGGGAGGAGTGGGATGGGCAGCATCTGGCAATCGCGTGGGGGTGCAGGGGAAGTTTCACACGCGATTGGCCTTGTGCAAGCGGGATACGTGTATTACTGGGGTTCGTGGGGAGTTTCACATGCGATTGGCCCTGTGTGAGTGGGGTACGTGTATTTCTGAGGTGCGCGGGAAGTTTCACATGCGATTGGCCCTGTGCGAATGGGGTACATGTATTTTGGGGGTGCGCAGGAAGTTTCACACGCGAATGGCCCTGTGCGAGCGGGCTACATGTATTTTGGGGGGTGCGCGGGAAGTTTCACACGCGATTGGCCCTGTGCGAGCGGGGTACGTGTATTTCAGGGGTGCGTGGGAAGTTTCACGAGCGATTGGCCCTGTGCGAGCGGGGTACGTGTATTACTGGGTTCACGGGGAGTTTCACATGCGGTTGTCCCTGTGCGAGCGGGGAACGTGTATTTCGGGGGTGCGCAGGAAGTTTCAAACGCGATTGGCCCTGTGTGAGTGGGGTACGTGTATTTTGGGGGTTTGCGGGAAGTTTCACACGCGATTGGCCCTGTGCGAGCGGGGTACGTGTATTTCGGGGGTGCACGGGAAGTTTCACACGCAATTGGCCCTGTGCAAGCGGGGTATGTGTATTTCAGGGGTGCACGGGAAGTTTCACATACGATTGGCCCTGTGCGAGTGGGGTACGTGTATTTCAGGGGTGTGCAGGAAGTTACACACACGATTGGCCCTGTGCAAGCAGGGTACATGTATTTCGGGGGTGTGCTGGAAGTTTCACACGCGATTGGCCCTGTGCGAGCGGGGTATGTGTATTTCAGGAGTCTGCGGGAAGTTTCACATGTGATTGGCCCTGTGTGAGCGGGCTACGTGTATTTCGGGGGTGCGTGGGAAGTTTCACACGCGATTGGCCCTGTGCGAGCGGGGTACGTGTATTTCGGGGATGCGTGGGAAGTTTCACACACGATTGGTCCTGTGCGAGAGCGGTACGTGTATTACTGGAGTTCGCGGGGAGTTTCACATGCGATTGGCCCTGTGCGAGCGGGGTATGTGTATTTCGGGGGTGCGCGGGAAGTTTCACACGCGATTGGCCCTGTGCGAGCGGGGTACGTGTATTACTGGGGTTCATGGGGAGTTTCACACACGATTGGCCCTGTGCGAGTGGGGTACGTGTATTTCAGGGGTGTGCGGGAAGTTTCACACGCGATTGGCCCTGTGCAAGCAGGATACGTGTATTACTGGGGTTCGCAGGGAGTTTCACACATGATTAGCCCTGTGCGAGCGGGGTATGTGTATTTCGGGTGTGCGCGGGAAGTTTCACACGCGATTCGCCCTGTGCGAACGGGGTACGTGTATTTTGGGGGTGCGCAGGCAGTTTCACATGCCATTGGCCCTGTGCGAGTGGGGTACATGTATTTCGGGGATGCACGGGAAGTTTCACACATGATTGGCCCTGTGCGAGTGGGGTACGTGTATTTCGGGGGTGCGCGGGAAGTTTCACATGCGATTGGCCCTGTGCGAGCGGGGTAGGTGTATTACTGGGTTCACAGGGAGTTTCACATGCGATTGCCCCTGTGCGAGCGGGGTACGTGGGAAGTTTCACACGCGATTGGCCCTGTGTGAACGGGGTACGTGTATTACTGGGTTCGCGGGGAGTTTCACACGCGATTGGCCCTGTGCGAGCGGGGTATGTGTATTTCGGGGGTGCGTGGGAAGTTTCACACAAGCAATTGGCCCTGTGCGAGCAGGGTACATTTATTTTGGTGGTGCGCGGGAAGTTTCACACGTGATTGGCCCTGTGCGAGTGGGGTACGTGTATTTCGGGGGTGCACGGGAAGTTTCACATGCGATTGGCCCTGTGCGAGCGGGGTACGTGTATTTCAGGGGTGTGCAGGAAGTTACACACACGATTGGCCCTGTGCAAGCAGGCTACGTGTATTTCGGGGGCGCGTGGGAAGTTTCACACGTGATTGGCCCTGTGCGAGCGGGGTACGTGTATTTCGGGGATGCGTGGGAAGTTTCACACACGATTGGCCCTGTGTGAGCGGGATACGTGTATTACTGGGTTTGCGGGGAGTTTCACATGCGATTGGCCCTGTGCGAGCGGGGTATGTGTATTTCGGGGATGCGCGGGAAGTTCCACAAGCGATTGGACCTGTGCGAGCGGAGTACATGTATTTTGGGGGTTTGCGGGAAGTTTCACACGCGATTGGCCCTGTGCGAGCGGGGTACGTGTATTTCGGGGGTGCACGGGAAGTTTCACACGCGATTGGCCCTGTGCAAGCGGGGTATGTGTATTTCGGGGGTGCACGGGAAGTTTCACATGCGATTGGCCCTGTGCGAGCGGGGTACGTGTATTTCAGGGGTGTGCAGGAAGTTACACACACAATTGGCCCTGTGCAAGCAGGGTACATGTATTTCGGGGGTGTGCTGGAAGTTTCACATGCGATTGGCCCTGTGCGAGCGGGGTACGTGTATTTCGGGGGTGCATGGGAAGTTTCACACGCGATTGGCCCTGTGCGAGCGGGGTACGTGTATTTCGGGGATGCGTGGGAAGTTTCACACACGATTGGTCCTGTGCGAGAGCAGTACGTGTATTACTGGAGTTCGCGGGGAGTTTCACATGCGATTGGCCCTGTGCGAGCGGGGTATGTGTATTTCGGGGGTGCGCGGGAAGTTTCACACGCGATTGGCCCTGTGCGAGCGGGGTACGTGTATTACTGGGGTTCGTGGGGAGTTTCACACACGATTGGCCCTGTGCGAGTGGGGTACGTGTATTTCAGGGGTGTGCGGGAAGTTTCACACGCGATTGGCCCTGTGCAAGCAGGATACGTGTATTACTGGGGTTCGCAGGGAGTTTCACACACGATTAGCCCTGTGCGAGCGGGGTACGTGTATTTCGGGTGTGCGCAGGAAGTTTCACACGCGATTCGCCCTGTGCGAACGGGGTACGTGTATTTTGGGAGTGCGCAGGCAGTTTCACACGCCATTGGCCCTGTGTGAGTGGGGTACATGTATTTCGGGGATGCACGGGTAGTTTCACACATGATTGGCCCTGTGCGAGTGGGGTACGTGTATTTCGGGGGTGCGCGGGAAGTTTCACATGCGATTGGCCCTGTGCGAGCGGGGTAGGTGTATTACTGGGTTCACAGGGAGTTTCACATGCGATTGCCCCTGTGCGAGCGGGTACGCGGGAAGTTTCACACGCGATTGGCCCTGTGTGAACGGGGTACGTGTATTACTGGGTTCACAGGGAGTTTCACATGCGATTGCCCCTGTGCGAGCGGGGTACGCGGGAAGTTTCACACGCGATTGGCCCTGTGTGAACGGGGTACGTGTATTACTGGGTTAGCGGGAAGTTTCACTCGTGATTGGCCCTGTGCGAGCGGGGTACGTGTATTACTGGGGTTCGTGGGCAGTTTCACACTCAATTTCGCTGTCAGAGCGGGGTACGTGTATCCAGTGGGGTGTGCAGGGAGTCCCACACGTGAATTGGCAGTGTGGGTCCTCCCAGGTGTGCCCTCTAGCTGCTCCACGGCCCCTGCACGCAGCCCACACCACAGGGGACTACCCAGCACCCTGGTCATGTCCCGCACGCAGCCCATCCACCATGGGCATGCCCCCCAGCCAACCCACAGGTCACCTTGCACTAGTGATCACCAACTCATGTCCCCAGCACCCCCACCCCCAGCAGTGAGCCTCAGGCCCTGACTCATGTCCCCCAGCAACCCCACCCACCCAACAGTGAGCCTCAGGCCCTGACTCATAACCCCCAGCCCCCCCACCCCCCAGCAGTAAGGGGAAGCTACCAGCAGGCCCCGACTCATGTCCCCCAGCACCCCCACCCCCCAGCAGTGAGGAGCACCTGCCAGCATGCCCGACTCATGTCCCCCAGCACCCCCACCCACCCAGCAGTGAGCCTGAGGCCCTGACTCATGTCCCCCATCACCCCCACCCCCCAGCAGTAGGGGGCAGCTGCCAGCAGGCCCCGACTCATGTCCCCCAGCAGTGAGGGGCACCTGCCAGCAGGCCCCGACTCATGTCCCCCAGCAACCCCACCCACCCAGCAGTGAGCCTCAGGCCCTGACTCATGTCCCCCAGCACCCCCACCCACCCAGCAGTGACCTACACATTCCAGGACCCTCATCTGGATGTTGCTCATGCTGACCTGGCACCCCTCTACATCCTCTGCCTCCGCCAGGCACTGGGCCTTGCAGAGAGTCCTGGACCTGAAGTCCTCCCAGCACTTCCGGACGTGCTTGATGTCGCGGGGTTGCCACCCCCTCCGTGTTGATGGCAACCACTGTGTCCTTCCAGATCCTCTCCTGTCCTTCCTTGTTGGGGCATGATGTTCCGAAGAGGGCATCATAATGCCCCAGGACATGCTACACCAGGATACCAACTTCCTTCTCACTGAAGCTGGTGGCCCTCTGCCTCTCTTGCTGGGGTTCGCCAGTGGTCTCAGATGGTGTTTGCCCCGACATGGCGACCCCCGAGGCAGGCGTGGGTGGGCAACTGGGTCCTGGGGCTGGGCTGTGGAGCGATGGTATCCCAGTCGGGAGTCTTCTGTTCCAGCAGGGGTGGACACAGCAACTGGACCCTGCAAATGGCTGATGTGCAGGCACCAAATAGCAGGGCACGTGGCCAGCAGGCAGGCAGCAGCAGATGGCTGGTGGGAGCGTGCTCGGGGCTCTTGGGGCAGGAAAATGGCCTTTTGGGCAGGAGCGTGGTCTTCCATGTGTTTTCGCGTGGCCAGCTTGATACAGAGTGATTTGGCACGTGAAAAAAGTGCACTTCAGCGTGAAATCCGAGGAAAGGCGCTTAGCGCGTAAGCGCATAAGTGAGGTTACGCGCGCGGGCGTTCCCCACAATACGGGTGCATTGTGAATCAGCACGTGAGAAAACTGCACGTCACCGTGCTATTGGAGGAAAGGGCCTTAGCGTGTAAGCGCGTACGTGACGTTGCACGTGTGGCCTGGCTTAAAAGGTACGAGTATCACGCTATTTTCTTGTATGTGCTTTTTGTGGAGAGCGAGCGGGTGATTCTTGTACTTCTTGTCGGTTCACACGCGATTACTTCACAACGTTTCCAGTTCGTACTCCCTGTTTCCTCAGACTGCGTTCTTTTCTTCTTTTGGTGGGGGTGTTGCCAACGTGCACACGCGTGTCTTTTTCATGTTCTTTAACAAGGCAGACAGTGAGTCGCGCACGTATTTTCCAACTGTGGTTGCCCCCGTGTGTCGAGTACCCCTTCAGAGGTCATTGTAGGCTGCGTGTAACACGCGTACGCTTATTTTTGTGTTTCTGGGTGCCACAGAGTAGTGCGGGTTCATTTTTCCACACACGAAGTCTACAGGGGTTGCGTGCACATGTACTTTTGTGTTTGGGGTACCTGTGCATTGAGTGACCCGTCATCTTCCCCCAGGGTTCATATACAGCCTTGCTAGAGCACTAGGGTACGAATTCCATCTAGTACCGTACTCCTTTCACCCCAATTGCCAAGGAAAATTGTTTACTGCAACTCCCATACGCACAACAACATCAGTGCCATGGTTGGGAGGCGACCAAACAGTAATGGAGGCAAAGGTGGCCGACCTCCAAAAGGTGGGCTTGGTGGGCGCGGTAGGGGATGTGGCCAGGATTTGCAGGGTGCCCCTAGAGCCCGTGTGTGGAGGGCCAATCGGGGCCACCTATGCCCCCCCCAATGGTTGTGGGAAACGTAACTGACACCATCCCAGCTCAGCCTTTGTTGGACCGGCGCATTTTGTCACCTGAACCGGCACAGGATGACTCCCAGGCTGACTTCCAGGTCAGCAAGTCTAATCCACGTGTGGCGGTGAAAGTTGCTGTCACCAGGCCACGTGGATCTGGGGCAGCAATGTCATCTGCTGCCCCAAGTAGCCAGGGTGGGGAGGCTGCAGGGGCAGCAGCAGCTCAATCCACCCCAGCTCCGAGTCTCCCAGCCAGGACAGTGTCGGTCCAGGTCCATCACACCGACGTTGGCCCTGCCGACATCACCCTGCAGCCAATGCCTGCACCAAGACCTATGGTCATTGTGCCTTTACAGACTTCTAGTACCCAGTCCACCTGCGCTTCTGCCCCTACTGACCAGAGCGGCATAAGCCACTCAGGATCCGCACCACCTTACAAGAAGAAGAAGAAGGGTGCTCTTGCACTACAGGCTGAGACCCCAGACACGGCTACACACTCCAACACGACAAGGAAGCCTAGATTCAATGATGCCGAACTTGATGCAGTTGTGGCCTATGTGTCGGAACATAGCCGCAAAATGTTGGTGACTGCAGGCTGTAAGACTACGACTGCTCAATGTAGGGCTCACTGGCAGACCATCGCGGGCCACATTAGTGCCCTTGGATTTGTGAGGCGCACAGCTGATGATTGCTACAAGCGGTGGAATGACCTTAAACGCAGAGCAAAGAACAAGCTGGCTTCCAATCATGCCTCTACTCTGGTGACTGGCGGTGGGTCTCCACCAGAGGACGACCAACTCACTGAACAAGGCGTGGGAGACGTACCAGATTATGAGGCATTGTCCAGTGAGTGCCCATGCAAGTGTGTGTAATCCATGTGTATGTTCCTTGGGTGATGTGTAATGATTGAGTGCCAGGTGTGGGTGTGTACTCCTGAGTGGTATGGGTCACCCATGTGCTTCCTCCAAACCATTCGGCCTTGGGTTTGGGTATAACAGTATCCCTTCTGACCACAGTAGCCAATAAGCGCCACATTACTGCAGTTGCCCTTGAACTGTCATCTTGCAACAACATTGTTCTGATTTTTCAGTGTTCATTCAGCCTGATTGTTTCAATCCTCCCATTTTGCAACGCATTTTTCTACCCTAATGCCACATATGTGAAATGCTTCTGTCATAGATTACAACCCACATTGGCCCACATTTATTACCTTGTTATGGGAATGATTTGACCATTCAGGCTGATTGAGTAAGGGCCTGCTCACATTAATGTTTGGGGCCTGTTTGAATGTGGAACATGATTGTTGTTTCCTGTCATGTTGAAGTGACCAAGCATTGATGTATCCATATGCCTGCCATCACTGTATTATTGCACACTGGATGTGTTGCACTGTGTGGCACATGCGTATTTTGTCACACTATTTTGCATTTTTCATCTCATCATGTCCATCTCACATGGATGGGTGACAGTACTCATTCACTGACATATGGCTGTACTTGTCAAATGTACCATGGCTATGCTACATGCCATCTGTGTGCTGGCATGTGTCATGTATGTGGATTGCCCATGCCACTCACAGGCTAATCTGTGATGCCAGTGCTAGCACATGTTTTGATTTTCCATCTTGGAGTCCTCAGTGTCTGCTTTTTGCCTCCCTTTCCAACTCATTGACAGTGCATGCATGCCAGGGTTATAGTCGTGTTGTTCATGTACTGGATCTCTGCTTGTCAGGCCTATGTGTGTGCTATGGTGCTCATGCCTGTTTCCATTTGTTGTCTTTCATGTTTTTGCAGGTGATGACGCACTTGATGCTGTTGAGGTGGTTGAGAAGGTGCAGACCCAGGAGGAATCTCAGACACGACCGGGTACCAGTGGAGGACGTGGTGTGGTGGTGGGTGAAAACCCTATCCTCCTGCAGACCATACTGTCCACGGGTGTCTCTGGGTGCACCTCCCCAGACCTCTATGATTCAGGTGCTGAATCGGACAGTGGGATCTATGTGCTGTCGCATGTGAGTGTTTCTGGCAGGGATGCTGTTCCGTCCAAACCACCTGCACTGGGGGTAGGCCCCTCTATGGGGATGTCAGTTTTGGTAACTCCGCCTTTGGCGGTTACGGATGCAGGGTCACACTCCACTACATCTGATCCTGTTCCTGGGCCAGCAGATCAGAGGGGGAATGCAGTCCTGCAGCCTCAGGAAGTGCCGGCACAGCAAGGTGCAGATCGCCTTTCCCCAAACAGGTGTGGTGCCTGTCGATGCGGTGGCCGTACGCCACCAGGCAATACTGTATGGGAAAACTCCATTTACAGTATAGCAGCACAACAGGGAGCATTGGTTGAAATGATGGCTCAGGCAATGGCCACTTCCATTCTCCCCCTGAAAGGCAGATGGAGCAACAACACCATGCAACAGACTCCATTTGCCAATCACACAGGGAAGACATGTTGGTGTCCAAAAGGGATCGACAGGCAGCACTGAAGACTCTGTGCAAAGCCATATCTCTAGAGTCACAGGGCCGCAGGGAAGCCCTGAGGTTAGAACTCCATTTCCTCAGGGAGACTTGGGTGAACTTGAGGCTTCCCGAAATTTTAGGTCAGAACAGCAGCTGGAGCAGCTCACACGTTCACTCTCAGCTGAGATGCAGGCAACTCGTGAGGAGATACGGGCATAACGCGAGGCCATGCGTGCAGAAATGCAGGCAACCCGTGAGGTGCTGCATGGGGATCTCCGTACTATCATCCTACAGAACCTGACCTTCCACACCCGCATGCTTGCTGCCATGGAGGACCATACCAGGGCTTTGCGTGGGCTGCCTCCCATAGCACCGCCACCTCCTGATGTAGTAGCAGAGGGTGAAGAAGAGAGCGACAGCAGTTCTCCCACATTGGCGTAGCCGTGGAGGCCATGAGCCCATGGAGGTATTTTTTTTTCTCGCAACATCCACGCAGGTGGGTGTTGGTGTGCACGCTGTCCTCGAACCTCCTGGGTGCCCCCCCGCCCGGTCCACACATGGCCATTTTTGATTTTGGTTTTATTTATTTATTTATTTATTTATTTATTTACAGTGTGTTGCCTTGTGTGGCTCCCATGGGCATCCACTGTGTATTGCAGCTGGGCACATGCAGGCTTGTCCTGTCTTTGGGTTAGATGCTTGGGTTCATAACACACACACCCCTCCTGCTTCCCCTTTCCAAGGGCTTGCAAAGGGTGTGATCAAGTGACAGTGACTTACACAGTGACATTGGGCTCCCATGAGCTGTGTGGGCTGTCTGTAGTCAAAACTGTGTTGACATCCCTAGTGGGGAATGTTGTTGTATTGAACACTGCATGGTGTATTAATATGTGCTTGTGCATCCATGTCTTCCTCCTTATTCACAGGTACCTTCTACCTTCTTCATGTCTTCACAAGGCCGCCTCCTTTGCAGATGCAGTTCATGTTGTATGCAGTACACTGACACATTTGCCTGACAGCAACACCCTGCAGTTGGAAGGGGTCAATGTGCTGGCTTATTCAGGTTGTAATTTGGTAACGAAAGGGATAGCCCCTACTGTGGAAGGCTGGGAGGGCTATTGTACAAGATAAGGAACAAAAGGAGGGCTCCAACAACAGAAGTATTTCTAAACACTATTTTTTGGTGTCTGAATGATTGTTTTCAAGTTGTTTACAAATTGAGGTTTCAAATAGTAAACCAAGTATCTAAATGAGTACACAATCGTATCCCCTATTGTAGAAAATAAGGCACAAATACCCTATTTATGTAGAAAATATGTATATTTTTAATTCAATTTATTCTTTGTCAGTATTATTAACTCATACACAATCTCAGACTATTTGTCTGAAAAAATGAAGAAATCACAAAAAATCAAAACAAAATCACAAAGGAGAAAGGACCAGAGCTGGTATACTGGTTATCTAAAAAGCACATGTTAGGTGGGTTAGTATCATTTGTGTGATGCAGATTTCATTGTACAACATCAAGGAAAACATGTTAAAGAGAAAACAGTAGCAAAATGTTAGCACTGTATGGCTAAAATTATTCAACATTTGCACACTTGCACATCGTAATGAAATAAGTAAGGGCACCAGATATTGGGTCCCTGACTGTTGGCTCAGTTTGTTTGATAACCTGGTTTCCCTTTCAATGTCTAAAGGTTTATTTTGAAGGGTAAAATGGAAGAAAGGAAAGAACTGGTTGGTCTGGTCTCGGATTGAGCAAGGCACACACTGTCTAGCATTTACATCACATATATTTACTTCCTTAGTAGTCTCCTTGACTTATGTCGCACAGCAGTAGCGGATCCACTTGGTCTGCGCCAAGTACACTTCGGATTACAGAATGCCGAAGCGACATGTTGCTATGACAACAGACAGCAATTGTTCGTTCTACGCATGCGCGAGGCTTTCAACACTGCACTCCCGCGCCTGCGCTGAACATCGCTCCCGGACACAGCTCACTCGCGGCAGCCGGAGATTTCAGCGGTCTGATGCTTAGCAGACCTTGGACTCAGCTATAGCGACGATTAGGGACCCAGCTCCTGGTAAGTCCTCTGCATGTTCCAGGCCCCACTCAGGCCGTCCATATACCCAGACCTTGTTCTTATGCCCGCAGCATTTTACATTTCCTTACGACAGCAACGCTGACGCTTTTCCTCATTCTTTCAGCTCTGTTTCTGCAGGTATGCAACACACAGCAACAGAGACCCATCTAGCCTACAGCTAATCTAGGATTCACTCCTTTTCACCCAGCAGGAATCAAAGCCTCCAGCTACGTGACACAAAGGTACAGTAACTGTTCCTTCCATACAACTTTATTTTCTACTGACCTTGTCAATGTCCGCCAGCATTAGACACTGAGTGATCTCTTCCCTTTGCACTGTTCCATTCATCCATTACAGGTTCACCCCATCCATGGTGACCCTCCGAGCACTTTGCTCCAGACCCGTTGGCCACCGAAGGAACACTGCCAGCAGTTTAGCAGCATCCCACCTTCAAGTGTATTACTAATGAATACAGGACAACTCTTCCTTGCGGCACTGCCAAGTGGCGTCTTCCCTACAGGTTGGCCTCCATGCAGTTTCGCCCTCCTTTTTTAACATCTACATCAGACCAGGAATAACATGGTGTATGTTAATTTTATAGTATCTTCCTTATATGTTTACACAATAGGCAGCTATGCTTTACCTCTTTCTCACAAGTATTTAGCTTGTTTTTAATAGCACTTGAGACTTCTTAGAGATCTCACCTACACTCCGTTTTTCTTTTTCATTAACTTCACAGAGATCCCCATCCCGGAGGCCCAGACGAAGGCATTCCAACAACAAGCCGAAACGCCACAGGACTAAGCACACACTGTGCTTATTTTGCCTTTTTCCAACTAGATAGGGGGCTTCTCCCCCTGGCGTTGACCGATGGTTTTGGTCCTCTGTTTATAGAATTTAACAGCCAACCTGGTTAGATCGTTCAGGTCCTTAGAGCATAGCTAGACAGTGTGTGCCTTGCTCAATCTGAGACCAGACCAACCAGTTCTTTCCTTTCTTCCCTTTTACCCTTCAAAATAAACCTTTAGACATTGAAAGGGAAACCAGGTTATCAAACAACCTGAGCCAACAATCAGAGACCCAATATCTGGTGCCCTTACTTATTTCATTACGATGTGCAAGTGTGCAAATGTTGAATAATTTTAGCCATACAGTGCTAACTTTTTGCTACTGTTTTCTCTTTTACATGTTTTCCTTGATGTTGTACAATGAAATCTGCATCACACAAATGATACTAACCCACCTAACATGTGCTTTTTTAGATAACCAGTATACCAGCTCTGGTCCTTTCTCCTTTGTGATTTTGTTTTGATTTTTTGTGATTTCTTCATTTTTTCAGACAAATAGTCTGAGATTGTGTATGAGTTAATAATACTAACAAAGAATAAATTGAATTACAAATATACATATTTTCTACATAAATAGGGAATTTGTGCCTTATTTTCTACAATAGGGGATACGATTGTGTACTCATTTAGATACTAGGTTTACTATTTGAAACCTCAATTTGTAAACAACTTGAAAACAATCATTTAGACACCAAAAAATAGTGTTTAGAAATACTTCTGTGGTTGGAGCCTTCCTTTTGTTCCTTACATTATTCAGGTTGTAAGACTTGCACTACTTTGATTTTGTACTGTCATATTTTGCCACTGTTTCATCCTGTTTTGCTGTATTGTGTTGCTGGTAAGTATTTGTTCATGTGTGCTGTTTGTCATTGATTACTGGGAGCATATTGTCTGTGGCCTGTTTCCATTTGGGACAGTGAACTTTGTGACACTTGTGTCATGTTTTGTGCATTCATTTGGTTGCCTTCACATTGCATGAAATGCCATGGTGTGTTGGGTAGCTGAGATGGGGAGGGGTTTGCAAGGGGGTAGTCATTCATGCAGCATAAATGTGTGTCTTTTTGTGACACAGCATTGGTTGTCTTTCAGTAGGTAGGGATGCACACAATGTAACACTTCCAGGTGACCAATCTCAGGCTGGTATGGTTGTGACAGTTGACTGTCCCTTATGTCATCATCATTGATTGTCAGCTGGTATGTGCCAGGACTGTGTGCACTCCACAGGGGTGCGATTGTAGGTGAAGTAATTAGCCACCAGCTGTGTACATCCCTCCTCACCATGTGCCCTTTCCCCTCCCATGCGCAACGGCCGTGCATGTGGTTGGGGATGTGGGGGCACCACCATGTCCACCGGCAGGCCCCGGCGGGTTGCAACGTTGTGCAGGACACATGCTGCCACAATGATCCTGCAACCTACTGGGGGCGCGTATAGCAGCTGCCTACCAGAGCGGTCAAGGGAGCGAAAGCGTGACTTGAGCATTCCGAATGTGCGCTCCACTATGCCCCGGGTTGCAATATTGGCTGTGTTGTATCTTACCTCGGGTGGTGTGGTAAAGTTCCGAATTGGCGTCATCATGTGGGTGCTCAGAGGGTAGGCACTGTCCCCTGGGGAGGTGATGATGGGTATCATTAGTGGGGTTGTGACATTACTCAGTATCTGACACGCATGCATGTGCAGAGGCATTTATACTCACCAATCAGCCATGTATTGCCGCCCAGCTTCTAGGTCCCAGTTTAGGGGTGACATTCTGAAAATGAAACTGTCATGGGTGGACCCTGGATAGTTGGCATATACTTAGGTGATGATTCCCTTGGCATCACATACTACCTGCACGTTGATGGAATGCCAGTGCTTGTGGTTTCTAAAGATGTGCTCAGTTGCCCTGGGAGGACGTAGAGCCACATGGGTGCAATCAATGGCACCTAGCACTTTGGGGAAGTGTGCCACCCCGTAAAAGTCCTGGACGGCAGCCTGCCTTTCTGCAGGTGTTCTGGGCATGTATATGTGCCTGCGGACTGAAGAGCGTGCAGTCATGATGGCCAACACCTGGTGTAGGCAGCGTGACTGCATGGCCTGTGACACCCCCCCCCACTATGGCACTTGTCTGCTGAAATGAACCAGTGGCTGAGAAGTGCAGTCCATTGAGCACCTTTTCCAAGGGGCTCAGTTCTTGGGAGCACAGGGTGGGTGATGTGAGGTCATCCTCCCACTCACTCACCAGGTCGAGTATTATGTGTGGTGGGAACCTGTACCTCCCATACACCTGGTCATCAGGCATCCCAAAAAGGCTGGTCCTGGGTGTAAAAGTTCTGGGCCTGGCTATCCTCCTCCTCCTGCCCTGTCCCACGACCACTGCTGCGAGGAATGGTATATTCATCATAACGTCTGAGCTTGTTTGTTGTTTGCGCGCTCTTTTATGCTGCGCGGGGCCGCATACGTCTGCTTCCTGCTGGCGTACGTGTTTCCGGATTAGCCCGTCTTTTTTGGCGCATGCGTTTCCCCTGTTGGATTCCATGAATACGTGTTGTAGGAGCGCGTGTGGCCATTCCGCGCATTTACCTCCTGTACTTCCCCCGTAATGCCCATATTTTCACGCGTTGTTCCCCATTCAGCATGTTACACCCCGTGTTCCGGCCACTTTTGTTGTGTGCGCTGTGCTATGTGCGCTTTCGCTGTGCGCGTAGCGCATGCCGTTTGATGACGTGTGCGCCCGCGTGCGCCACACACTTTTTTAGCGCACATCCCAGGATTTACACGCGCACGGACTTCCATGAATCGATGTGCGTGGCTTTCACACGCTTGCGCTGTGATTTTCGCACTTGCGCTGCGATTCGCACGCTTTCGAATGCTTGCGCAGCGATTTTCGGCGCACATTAATTCCATGAATCGGCCTGATAATGTCATGACTTCGGAACCTTATATCCCCATGCTAACCTCCTAGGTATCTCTGTGTGCGGATCTTATTGTTGTCCATGAATGCAAGGTGTTCTGTATCTCTCGGGAGGATAGCTCATCGGCAACGTGCTCACCTTGAACGTAAGTTAACACGGAGCAAAACAGGTTCGATCCCCGGGTCTGCACTTAGAAACCTCTGGGTATTAGGCACGTTATAAATAACCTATCATATTATATCTTGTAGAAAAATACCCCATACCAGGTCCGTGGTGTTAGTGAAGAAGACCCAAATGGGGTGAGCTACAGGAAAAACTAAAACTGTCCACCGCTCTACACCTGTTAGACCAGGCCCAACCACACTCCCCCCGAGGGCCCTTCTTTTTGCTCTTTCAACCCTATCTCGAGCGAGGAGTTCACAAAACTAATATCTGTCAGCCACCCTCTGGCTCACCCCTCCACCCTTGTCCTGCCTCTCTCCTCAAAATAATCTTCACCTACACCGGTGCAGGAGAATTGGCAAGGCCCATTTTTAATGACTCCCTCACCTCCGGCAACTTCCCAAACGTCTTCATAATGGCACATGTCAAACCTCTGTTTAAAAAAGCATCCCTCAACCCTCAACTACCAATCAACTACGGGCCAATCTCCAACATCACATTCCTGGCAAAACATATCGACCACACTGCTTTCTCACAGCGCAATGGTTTTGTGGAATCTAACAATCTCCTAGACCCCACACAATTAGGTTTCCGTCCACGCCACGGAACATAAACCACACTGATCTCTATCTGGGATGACCTCAAAGTGACAGCAGACTCAGAATTATGTGCAGAACCTATTATTCTTGACCTCTCAGCAGCATTTGACACCATTAACCACGTGATCCTCCTTGACAGACTGCACTCCTTAGGTATACGTGATTCAGCACTCACATGGATTGCCTCATTCCTAACTAAAAGACAGAAAATCACCCATCTCCCCCTTTCCTCTCCAATGCATGCCCAGTAAACACTAGAGTACCCCAATGCACCTGCCTCTCTCCCCTTCTCTTCAACCTTTACATGACCCCCCTGCCAGGATCATCCGCCCACACAACCTCACTTGATATAACTATGCGAATGACACACAAATCATCTTGCAAATTCCTAAATTGACCACCTAACCCCATCCCTGACCTAGCAGCATGTCTCTGAGACATTGACCGCTGGATGATGACTAACCATCTCCATTTGAACCCAAGTAAAATAGAGATCATGGTATGCAGAAAAACTGATCTATTCTCCAACCGACTCCCTGGCCACCTTCGCCCTGCCCACACCCCAGATCTCCACTGTTGTAAAACACCTTGGATGCACAATGGACTCAGGCCTAACTCTGTCTCACCACATCAACAATGAATCCAAATCGAGCCATTTTCACCTGAGGCTCTTGAAGCATATCTTCCCGTACCTTACCTACCCCAACAAACTGGCCTCAAT
Source organism: Ambystoma mexicanum (assembly GCF_040938575.1). NCBI lineage: Eukaryota > Metazoa > Chordata > Amphibia > Caudata > Ambystomatidae > Ambystoma > Ambystoma mexicanum. The sequence goes on from NC_090936.1 coordinate 904,841,272, forward strand.
TATGTCCATTCTCATGTCCAGACTTGACCATGTGAATTCCCTATACCTGAGTGCACCGGCCTACCAATTAAACAAACTCCAAAGAGTACAAAACTCGGTTGCCAGACTGCTTTTTGTGTTGCGATGAAAGAACCACATCTCACCTGCTCTCCACACCCTACACTGGCTCCCAATTGGATGCAGAGCCACCTTCAACTTCCAATGTATTGCCCACCGAGCAGTGCACAAAGAAGGCGTCAAATTCCTACAAGAAAAGATTACGCCTTACCACCCAACTCGCACCCTAAGGTCAAGCACTGCCCACCTCCTTGTGGTCCCCACTTATAATTTGACCAGGATCGGAAGGCCCACCTACTCAACCATGGCACCAACTTTGTGGAACACACTGCTTCCCCACATTAGACACAGCAAAGACTACATGGCTTTCTAGAAGGCACTCAAAACCTGGTTCTTCGACTAAACACACTTAAAGTGAATCACTCGTCTTACCACCACGATCGACACCTGGCGTGGTACCCTGCTCAATACGAATCCTGTTGCAGACTCTCAGGCCAGATGATATCTATGCCCACTACCTGAAGCCTTTGCCCCAGACTTGAAACCCGAATTGTAGTGACACAAAGGTACATGACGGAATTGATTCATTACTTCATCCACAGGAATACCGTGCACTTCGAGACCTATAGTTATCTATCACCAATAATCTAGACCAACTGTGCTAGACTCGTAACCCAAGCACTAATAACACTCATGAGCTTGATCAAGGCTATGCAATTATGTACTACACAATCAGCCCAATAAGGCACATTCTTGCTAATCCTACGCATCTGGAAATCCAAGAGCAGAACTAGTTGGGGGGGCGGGCGGTGTCTAGCATTTATTTTTTCTAATCACTCACACCTACCAGCGAATATATGTAGCAGAACTCCCTACAGGTAATCTATCTAGCAGAACTACCAGCCCAAGCACTAAAAGCACTTTGCTTGCTAATCCTACACACCTGAAAATCCCTGAGGAGAACTATATAGCAAGGAACATACTAGCACTTATTCTTTGATAATTCCAACCATCTGGGAATGTCCTAGTAGAACTACCTTTTGGGGAATCCATTTAGCAGAACTACCAACCGAGGGCGTTGCTAGTACCCATACAGTAACAACATTAGTTTTGGGACAGCTCTGCCTGTCACCACCTGTCAGTCTTTGCCAAAACAATCTGATCCAACAAGAACTAGGGAGATACCACCCCCTCGTCAGGCACTGGAAGCTCAAAAGGAACAAGGTCCCGCTGGAAAGCGCACAGACACTCAAACACATCACTATGCAAACGCTTTCCTCTGCACCAGCAAACAATAGACTGCAGCTACACTCCTATATTAATTCAGCTTAGCTGCACACATATGTATAACCTCCAAGTTACCGCAACAGTCTTTAGAACACAGCACTACCAGAATGCATATACCCAAGTCAATTGGTCTTGCTGCTCCCATTCGACTCATTTCACACAATGACCGCATCACACCTAGCACTGGTATGCAGCTACATGCTACCTATTGCAAACTGCCTGCATACATACCGAGTTCACCCAAACATGTTTTACTACATTACTTTCTCCTTTGTCCTGGAATGCAGTCCCAGAGGGCTTTCAACCCACAGGACTTTGGAATCATACCAATGGTAAAAGGCGCTATACAAATGCCCAATAACATAACATAGCATACACACAAGCTCAAGCATAAGTCAGAGTGTCATATCATTCCTACAGTGGCCCACCTTTGCACCCTTTCTCTTAGCACCCTGCCTACATAGAATACTTCACCAGAACACCACACCATGTTTTAGTGGACATGGTTATACAGCACTTTGATGCTTCACTGAAACACCACAAATGGCCCTGTACCATCGTTCCTGTCATCTATGGTTGCAAGGAAGAACAACACCGCTATCACCCAGCCCAACAACCCAGTGCGAGTAATTAGTGCAGAGAATAAGCAGATCATTGTTAGCACCTGCAAATACGTTCCTGGTGAGCTTGCCCATGGAGGTGGATTGACCTGGAAAGCAGGAGGTCAGGATACATGTTTGACCTATGAATGTGATAATGGTCTCAGTGAATCTGGGTTTGGAATGAGGTGGGTATGTTTATTCACCAGTGAAAGCACTGTTGGAAGCATTAGTACTGACTATTTATTTATTTATTGTGTGCTTTAGTTTAATTACAACTTTTCACACATACACAAACAAATAAAAACACACATGAAGAGAAAATAGAGAGCAACATATACAAAAAGACAACATAGTATTAGTACTGACTATATATTATTTGGCAGACTGTGTTGTATGTATTGTTGTATCACTGTCTCTTAATGTAGGATCATTTGGGATGGGAATGAAATATTCATAGTTCAACTACATTAGTTCTTCCATCCGGGTCAAAGGCAGAGAGGTGGGAAGGTACAGCACAGTAGAGAGGTGAATAGTCTCTTCTCAAAGGATGCACTTTTGAGGAACGGAAGTCATGCGGTGTAGCTCACATTTGACACATCCCAATTCCACTTAGGACCACTTGAAGCACCTTTATCACATTCCCAGGTGTCCTTCATAAACGCCTTTAGAAAGTACTTGTTTGAGTACTAGGATTTCAAAGAAAATGGTCCAAACAACCCTTGAACTGCACACAGACCATTGTATTCATATTTAGGTATGTGGACTCTGTGCCTGCCTCTCCACTCAATTTAGGCTTGGGCTCTCCACGAATGATGCAACACAAGAATGTTTTGGGCTATTGTCCATAATTATTCTGCATGTGTAGGTGTCTGGAATCATATGGATTTTAACAAATTACACGAGCAACGCTACAGACAATATTCTCCTTGAAGAAGATTGCATCCATTACACTTAAAAGATGTATATACATGCTGGGTCAAGGTCATAGATTCACCCAGACATGATCTTTCACTGTGTTGAGATATATTGGTTTGTTGTAGTTGTCCTTCATTAAATGGCTTCCACTAAATCAGCACCCCCCTGGAATACAATTCCACCCCACAACTATGGGAGAAACAACAGGGTGTATTAGGAATCAAGATTTCGTTTTATTACAGTAAAACAAATGCAAAGATGGTCTCCTACCTTTATGTCACTGCAGTATGTTATACGAACATAAACATAGGTAGCTTATCTCTAGAAGAAAGTCAACCTGCCTGTGAAGTTCTTACTAAGGTCCACTACACATACACACACACACAAACACACACATCGTCATTCCGTAAACCAGTACACACGTTTATATAATTAGAGCAAAAACAGATAGAAGGCACCACTCACTGAAGACCACATATAGGGGACAGCAATTCTACACAATCAAGGACTTTCAGGCACATCCTCGAGCCACGTGCAGTCCATTTAACTGTAAATGACCCAAAAGGTAGAGTGACTAGTCTAATTGTCATGATAAATACCCTCTACTTAGCCGGATCTACAGCTGAGAGGTCATTTTCCAATTCTAAATTGGGGTTATAAGCCAAATAGGGACAGCCTTTCTTAAGGGGTTAACCAAAGATCTATGTTAATTTCCATTATTTTAAAAGCCACCTGAGATTTAACAATGTTTTTGATTACTGATCCTATACTAGCAGGCATTTTAAAAATGCTATCTAACCTCATACATGTGGAAAGATGCCTGATCCATGGCAAAGCCGCAGATCCAAGTATGCATTGGACATCTAATATAAAATCACTACATTCAGTCAAGTCAGGGGAGCTCCACAATTATAACCAGTAGAAGACAGCGTTGAAATATTCAACAAAATAGCTACATCCTCAAAAGAGCAGTAGGTTTTTATTTAGGAGGTTTCAAAACCTGTTTGACAAATGTATTTTCCCTATTTTTTCAAACAAGATACATTATCATGGCCCTATAACTCAGACCCAAGCTGGGCTGATGCCAAGTCCTTACTTTTTGGCACTTTGTGTACTGATGCCACCACCCTATTCCCATAATGCTTGGAAAATGATATGATACCACCACAACACTTTGCTGAGCCAGACTGCTTGTTCTGTTCCTTCCTCTGCCCATTCTGTAAAAAACGAGGAATTGGTAGTATGAAACTCTTTCTAGAAGGGCAACGACTATAGTATGGCGAGTGGCTCTTCCTATTTTTTACTGGCTAAATGTCATGCATTCTGTTTTCACACATTAATAGTGAAGGATTTCATAATGCAAAATGAATAAAAGCAATCAAGCTGTCACTGTTAACCTCTGGGGGGTCTTTGATATAAGGACCGCATTCTCCCCAAACAATAGCATCCACAACCGCACCCTACCCCCCGCCGACCAATGGAGCATCTGCTTCCAGTTTACACATCTCCAAAGCAGAGCTAGTAGGCGGGGCTAGCAAGCACCCCTATTAAACGCTCTTACTCGCATGGAAGGTATGGGTGGTCTCACCCCCTGGTCCAAAATGCACCTTGACGTGTGTGTAATATATATATATATATATATATATATATATATTTTTATTTTATTTTTTATTTTTTTTCCAAGCAAAGAATACCTGCAGGGACTTTTACCTGATCGGCTACCACCCAAAGTAAGTTTCTGGGCACTTAGTCAAAAGCAGTCCTGAGATCAATGAAACAGACATATAAAGTCTGTTTTAATAGGAAAATATATTTGGGATTGACCATATCAAATTGAAATGTTTGGGCAGTACAACTCACCCCAGTACTAACTCAGCCTGGCAATGGGACAGCAAATTAATCTCCTATGACCACGCCGCTAATCAATTTTGTACGATTCTCCCAAAGGTGTTAGTTGTGCTATAGAACAGAGCTATGCGTTGATAATTACTTGGGCATCCGTGACTGCCTTTCATAAAGATTGGGATGATCTCAGGGCTGCACCAGGATTGATCGTATAGCCTGTGCATGTTCAAGTTGTTAGTAAGGGCTGTTAAGAACGGGACCCAGATGCTCAATGCTCTCCTAAATAAATCCACTGGGAATCTATCCTCACCTGGTGCCTTCCAACATTTTTGAGTAAAGATAGCAGACCTCACCCAATCAGTACTGAAAACCAAAGTATCCACTAACATATGAGGAATAGTTGTCTCCTTCTGTGAAAGTTCACTGTATTCTGCAAACCTATATAAAGACTGTAACCAAAGATCCTCATGAATATCTTTGTGAACTATCTTTTCTAATACGCAAAAGCAATGTTATGTAACACTTATACGGTAAAATCATTTAATTGTGAGGAGCTAAATTATTTTGAGAACAATCCATGGGATCACTCACCTCTGCAGTTTTTCAGGTCAAAATGTCAAGCTGTACTCTGCCACCTCAAAGGATGTTTGTTATGTTATGCGCTTCCTCTCAAGATGTCAGACGGGTTGTGGTCATTGGTTTTGAAGCTTGATATGTGGCCAGGAGCTTCACCAGACAGCAAGTGTACTATTGGTCTGCTGTTTATTCTGGATTTTTAGAAACACAGTAAATGTTTGTGTACAAAAATGTTCGAAAGTCCCTGGTCAAATATTGTGGTTGGACTAAGAATTGATTCCTGGAAGGGGCCCTTGCAGCTGTATTAAAACTGTTAAATGCTGAATCCCAACCTGTTTTTCTCTCGCCCAATACCTTGCCTTCCTTCCTGTGCTTAAATGCAGGCGTAAGATAGGTGTGAAATGTAAGAGGAGAAGAGGAGTTTCTGGCCATGCCAGCACTGCACTTTCATTTGCTCACAAAGGCATAGACAAGGTACGGCCTGAGAAGACAAGGTCCACCCAAAATCCGTAAATGCTCACACATAGCGCTGTGTGAGTATTTACAGGTGTTAGTGTCACTGCGGTGGGCCCAACTACGTTAGCTTCAGGCCCCACTTGTTAGACCATTTTTACTAAGCCTCTGTTTGCTCATGTACCAAATTGCAATTTTTTTGTATGGGTGAGCAGTGACCGTTGGGCCATAGTTAATAAAAGAAGGCCCTGTGGGCATTACCTTATGCAGTAATGGCCTGCAGTCGAGGGGCATATTGCCATTAGTACACAGGCCCCTTAGACCGGGGTACTAATGTTTCTTTTTTCCCCAGCTGCGAGGTGCATAGCGTTTTGCAGTTGGAAAAACATGTAAAAAAGGTTTAAAAAATGGCCGCCATGGATAGAAAAGATTGTCAGTTTCTCTTTCCGTGGCGGCCATAGTAAACAAAGAAAATGGCTGCCATTGGAATGGGCGACGGGACTGTCTGTAGTCCCTTCTCCATTTCCATGGCGACCAGTCGCAGGAAGAACTCCAGACTGTGTGGTGTTACGAGCCTTCTGGGACAGGTAAGGCCTGGGCGAGGGACAATGAGCTTGCGTTTTACATGCTCAATGACCCTTGCCTAGTACTAATGGTGATTACAAATGGAAAATGTGCTCAGGAGAAATGTGGGAGAAAAATGGCATTTTGGCAAAGGAAAGTTTGGAGAACATGTATGGGATATGTTTAGTACAGAGCTGCATGCTTACATGCTAGGTTGCTAATTAATTAAGGTGGCGGGAGTTGAAGTAGCTGCAGGTGTGCATCAGAGGAAAAGGAAAATTCAGAATAATACGATTGTTTACATTGTCAAATTCCTGCTTATATTATCGAGCCATATCCAATGTCTCATTGTACACAAACACGTTTGTAAAATATTATAAATAGTGAGCATTGGTACACAGTAAATATCTTAAAATGTATGTGATGGAGACCAAAATCACAATACATGAGTAGATTTACAATGCGATATTATTTATTTTACACCGTGATGAGATTATTCCTGATCTCTATAACACCACATTTGCTTTTGGCAGTGTACGTTCAACGCACTCATATCTATGTCAGTTTACCTGCGTTGTTTGATTGCTGATAATGATGCTGATGGATGCTTCGAGACCATAGATTCATCTCTAATAAATGTCTTCAACTCAGTAAAACACAAGTGTTGGTGTTACAAACTTAGTTTGGAAGTAGTCCGGGTTGCATTCCGATATCTTTTTTGACCCAATTTACCAATCGTTTTCTCGTGGAGTATATCGACTTATTAATTGTTTGGAAACCGTATTATGACTTTATTTTAATTTGATGAACTTCAATGTGCAGACTTTCTTCTAATTTAGTGGAATACTCGTTATCAGTCGCTATCTGGGTGAGGGCAGTGCAATAGTTAAGAGCATATTCTAACCCCAGGCGTATCAGTACACTCGAGCTATGCTAACAATGCCTTGGATGTCACATGACTCAGAATCAAATCAATAACACATGCAGCTGGTAATCATCATTCAGATTAATAAACATAACTATTTTCACCGAGGGGCAATTGCAGGAGGGCCTAGCGAGCATGCTAATTGTTCAGTAGCTGTTCAATCCCGTGCTCCTATCAATCTCTATCCATTATTGCTGTTGATGTATGACAGACATTAACAAGAAAACAATAACCTAATGGTTCATAACGGAAAGCCTGCAAATGGATGTTTTATCATAGGCTCCGAGACTCGGTTTATTTTGGTCCTTGACTGAAGGATTAATACTAAATTCCCCTCATGGCACAGGATGACCTTTTTTGCGTTTATCCTGAGCAAGTGTTAATGGAATTATAATAGTACAACAAAAGATTAGTTCCAGCAAGCTTATTTTCCTTTCAGTTTTCAGCTTGATTTTTATAATGGCACAAGCAAATTCACTAACAGATTTAACTTCCTAAAGTAACATTTGCCTGATGAATCAGAACTGATGGTACATATCCTCTTGGCGTGTACATCGCCCCTTTCATCTAATTAATCCTGACTTGGTGACCATTATAATTGGGGCAGCGTTAAGGGAACAGCATAAAAGATTGTTAACTTGACAAAAAATATCTTTTTTCTTCTTTTCAGTGAGGTTTCAGTGAGGTTAACATGCTTTACATGGGCCAAATTAATCTGCTGTAACAATAGACTGCATTTTATTAAACACCCTGACCTGCGATTCATTATACGTCTACACGCTCACCTTCGGAGATGCAAATGACCGCATACCCGCCCATCATCTTTACAAAACAGCTCTGGGTTTGGTAAGACATTGTAATGAAAGAAAATAAAACAAATGCAGTGTCTGATGCATGTTTGCAAAATATATACTGTCCTGAGATAGATTTGCTGGTTATAGCGTAGGAGACAGACGAAAAACAGAGAGTAGACTGGGTTTCCTCAATTTCAACATACTGCCATTGTCCGCTGAATTCGGCCATGTTGCTGTGCAGCCGTAACAATGTTTTATTGATAGCTATGAAGGTGATGAAAGAAATTGCTTAAAACCTTTCCCTGTGTTGCTATAACCATGAGCCACGCGAATTAGAAGAGCATTGAGGAGTTAAACCATGCAGAGTCATCTTGGGTCGGTATTTCACTTCTGCAAAGATCTGTGATAACTTTAAATGTACATGTTCGTATAGAAAGAGGTTACTTCAATGTTGTGTTCTTCTCTGGTCATTGAATTTAGGATCATTGGGCCTCATTACGAGTTTGGCGGTATTTTGCCAGTGATTCCGTGCTGCCGGTGTGACCGTTTCTGGCAACCATGACCACAGAATCACAACCTCACAGGAGCCCTCATTCCGGCATGCCGTTAACGGTGCAACTGGCATGATGGAAACACAATCACTGTTCGCTGAAATCAGTGGCACCATCAACAAAAATGACGGTGGCACCGTTACCAGCATGTCACTCATGGAAACAACGGCAACAGAAACACTGTGACTGAAAATAACGTAATCCCCGGCACTGCAAGGTCGCCAGTGACAATTTTGAAAAACACATTACATGTAAAATCACCTACTTCCTGTTGCCATCTGGACACGTAGACACTGACATCTCAACAGCAGGCATGACATCTAAGGTCCCGTAAGGTGGCAGTGGAATCCAGGCTTCTCTGAGCAGGAACACACAATACTGACAGACAACATTGTGGAGCATGTTGGTAAGCTGTTTGACATAGACCAAAGCTGCAGTACACAAGGAAGTGGTGCAGAAGGTGTCATCCGGGGGACCCATACCACGCACAAAACGCATCTGACATAAGCAGTGGGAAGATCTCCACTTGAGGGGCTGCAACCTGCTGTTGGCCCACAGGATGGAATGCCTGGCCTCTGGGGGTGGGACAGCCTCACCATTAAATCTCATATTGTGGGAGGAGAAATGCAGCAGTGTGCTGCACCTCGAAGGGATCGAGGGGGTGGGAGCGGTGGAGGCTGGTGCAGGGGCACCTGGAGAGGGCAATGAGTGCAATGTGCCACACCAAAACAACCACACTGGGTATGCAACTGCAGTGCACACAACAGAGAGACATGTCCAACTGCATAACACCAAACCACATCCAACCCATTGAGTGGCCAGCAAAACATGGCCATTGGGCAAGCATTGCCCCCCAAAATAACCAAACACACATATGCCCATGTGAGTACTGGTCATGTGCACAAAGTGACGACATGAGAAGCAACACATACACGAGGCACACACCCTCCAAGGTGGCGTGCATGAGTGCATGCGACACGAGCAATGTGCCCCCATTACACACTCACATGCATGCATGCATCAAAGCCGTCCAGACGGACCTGGCCCTGGCATGGTTGACTGGTTACCTGTCAAACCGACACCCCCAAGTGCAACCGGGCCCTTCCCTCACCTCCACCTCAACCTCCACATGTGGCGTCCTTCAGAGCACCATTCTATCGCCATGGCAACACCTTTGTTTCCACTCTGCCCCATGATATCACCACCTTTCCACATTACTTCCAGTGTCACGCTGATGACACACAGCTCACCTTTAACCTCTACCTCCTCTCCATCCTCTCGTATACATGACTGCCTGACTGTTATTCATGCATTGTGCTCTGCTAACAATCTATGCAGAGACAGAGAAGCCTCTCATTGTGACGGCTGTGCCCTGTTTCCCACCCACTCTCTGGACACCTTCCATTTGCCCCTTTCCCACACACCTCTCTGAGACCAGAAACCTTGCAGGCCCCTTCGACTCATCCACTCCTCCTGTAAGCAGATTCAATTCAACACTACAGCTAAGTCAATGCCTAATGTGGGATGCTGAGGGAAACCCTTATTGATATATGTTTATGTCCAGTTCGTTTACTCTGGATGACAACCCTTATATAACACCCCTCTCTTAGAATCCCCCTGACCCCACTGAGCCAAGAAGAAGGTTTGTTTTGCAAATTAAAAGGTTTAATTGAAAATTAAACAATATATATCTATCATACTTTTATAGTAAATTAATATTTGATAGCACACTTGTGAGGATGATAGTGATCAGCAATGGATAATGTTACAGTGGTACACTCTTTTTGATGGCTTAGAAGTGATATAGAGAGGATAAGTAGCTGAGGATGCTTTTATGGCTTCAAGGATCATGCAATGATGAATGAAAAGGCAGTACAGAAAATAAACTTGATATGACTTCAACAAAAGACAATGTAATCACTTTTCTTTGACAATTCACCCCCCCCCCTTTATGCAGGGTAAAGAGATGGAGGTAAAGCACACAGATCTCAGGAATGCAATCAAATATAATTCAGATCCCCCCTAGCAAGCTTAGAGGAAAACAGGTAGGAGTTTTCAACACAGGCAGGATACTTTGATGTGGTATGCAAAGAAGTGAAAAATATGCTAAAATGATTTAATTCACTCTAGAGGTTCAGGGTGGGTGACAGCTACTTGGTATTAGTTCAGGATCACTTTAGCAATGCTCTATGAATGATTGTCAGGTTGCACACGAATTTCAGCAAGGAAAGCAAGGACAAATATTTTTACACGTGGCTGAAATTAAGCAAAATGTCAAATCGTGGCAATTTAGTCACGTGCGTCGAGCGAAATTACGCAGGCACTATAAGGAATAGGAAGCCTAGGTCCAGTGGAAAGCCTAGAATCTTAGCTTTAAGATGAAAGTTAAATCTCGTTCCTAGCACAAACGGTTCCGGAGATACGGCCGATTTAGTAAAGGTAGTTTTTCGAATTTTAAATTTTAAAGCTCAGAATGACAGATGACAGTTTTCAGTTTTAAAGATGACAGAATGGCACGATTCTAGGAGGCAGTTCTAATAGGCTAAAATAGTTTGGATTAGATTATTTTAAACTAAGAGATTGGTTTTGGCACAGTGCTAGCTGGGTACTCACACTACATTTTGGACAGGAATGCGACTTCGTCACTGATCGGGTCAGGATTGGCTGGACTTCTGCTAGCGGTTCTTCACAGCGGTCTGGTTTCTGGTTCTGCTCTCAGCACTGCACAGTTCTGGTCTCTCTGGATCTCTGGTCTCTCTGGATCTCTAGTCTCTCTGGATCTCTGGTCTCTGGAGGTTGATGGGTTTGAAGTCTGGAGTCTCCCGGCAAAGCGTCCCGCAAGAAAGTGGAAAGTGAATGTCCCTACCTGGGTTTCAATGTTCCTTTTATGTGTTTTGAAAATGGGTGTGTGCCTGGGCCTAGCAAAGCATGCCCCTCTCACTTATCATTGGCCAAGCTTTCCTCTCTTCTTTGATTGGGGGAAAGAAATGGAGTGTCAGAGTGATGCTGTAGGTTTTATGGTCAGAGGAACCTCCCCTTGTCAAATTGCACACAAATCTATTTCTGACCCAAATACATATTTATCTATGTACCATTTTTCTAATGTTATAGGTCCAGTTAACATATTTTCTGTAGCACCAAACCGTCCGATCCCTGTCTTTGTACGATGTTGTGTCCACTTATGACAGAATTCTCCCCTTTTCATCCAGATAACAACCTCTAAACCTTTCCAGATTTTACACAAATGTGCACCAGGGATATGGGTTTCAGATGAGAAAGTGTCAGATTTTTAACATGCATACATTTGGAGTAACAACCTTTTTTCCCGCTACTATCCCCAAGAACATACCACAGGGTCCTAACACCTATTAAAATGTGCACAGAAAAATCCCAAGAATGATGATGTTATTTATATCATTTTTACAAGTCCGCACTGTGAATTATCCATCTTTTTAAAATCATGCTCTGGCCCCAAAGGGGTGTGGTTTTGCAAAGCACATGGTGGAATTTCTGGTTTATCCACTTCCCCCAAGCTCAGCTTGCTCTCACAGGCACTGCCCCTCCCAGTTTCTCCCAAGAGGAAGCCATTTTACGACCCCCCCAATATAACATTTGCCTGAGCCAGGGACAGTGCTTTGTTTAGTTTCCTGTAGAACCCAGGTGCCACTCCCCTAATTCAATCAGAGAGGTGTCATCTCCTTTTGGCAGGGGCAGCAGGATGCAGCCAGGCCTGGGAACACAGCTGCTGAATTCCCTCTCCTGTCGGGGGTAGTTGTCAGGCAGAATCCAGTTTCATTAAGCCAGGCTTCAGCTAAATATCACCATTGTTCCCAGTTTTTCTTCATTCAAATCAAACTCACAATTTTTGCACATGCAGCTAGAATGCTGATTCTAAGTTCAAAACTATGACATTTAACAGTTGCAACCTATGTTACACTCAAAAGTAGGTCACTCATTTATTTTAAACATTTCGATTTTAGTGGCTTTCTGTCCATTTAACTTAAGCTGCTGACATCCACAGCTCAGCCAGTTTTGTTATAAACATTGTTTTGGACTCTTCATCTTTCCAGATTTTGTATGCACACAAGAATACATTCTGCCAAATGTCTGCTGGTGTTCATTGAGATTTTTGAATATGTTGTGATGTTTAAAACAGGCATTTTTAGCTTGCATTCAGGGAAACAAAGGTGATTTTAAAGCGCTTTTTAGCTAACAGGCACTGCTGTTTTTCCTTTGGCACACATTCCACTCATGGCACCCCTGGCCCATCATGCTTGCACTGGTTGGTGGCAGGTCAGGGGACCACTTTGTTGTGTGCAAAACTGCGTGGTTCTCCAGGATTCTGGCGCAAATGTGGGCTTTGCCGCCCTCTTGGATTTCCTAAGCCCACAGCACCAAATGTTGTAGCATAATAGTCCAAACATGGGTCAAGACACCCAACAAACCCCCCCACCCGACTGCACTTTGATTTTGAGTCAAGATGGAGTCGGGTGCAAAGGATGTTTTGATCCACGCGCTGGGATGTCTGCATCATCTTCTTCCAATTCCGCAGATGGCACAGTTCAGCATCTTTTCCTCCATCCGGTTGGATCGATCAGTTCTCCTTGTCGGTCCTGATGGGAATATTGGGCGGTACCCCGGGCCCCTCGGATCTTTGCTCCCGGTCCCCGGGTCGTCCTCCTTGGTAGGTGTCCATGGTTTCATCTCTCCTAGGATGATAAAGCAAAGCAGCAATACACATTCCTAGACATTTTTCCACCACTATTAATGGTGTGGCGAACATATACATTTTATGCATCCAAATACATTTTGCAGTATTATTTTTAAAAAACAAGATATAACAGGAAATATTTTCTTTCCAGAATCATCATATTTTAGTGATTATATGTGAGATATTTTTAGGGTTGGAACTGAATTACTCTGGAGCGGCCCCCTCTGGGATTCCAGAGGATTCCTCCAGTTGTTGCAGAGTGTGCCTGGGATGGCAACACTTTAGCTGATTAATATGGACCCACTTGTCTTCCCCTTCCGCCAGACTACCTTTGGGGATGCGGATCTTATACGCTACTGGGGAGACCTTGTCTATAATTTCAAACAGTCCCTTCCATGTAGGCAAACATTTTCGCTGTTTGGCCTGGTTCCTTTGGAAATTTTATAGATAGACCCGGTCTCCCACAGTATATCCCTTCCTGGTGGTCTTCAGGTCGTAGTGGGTTTTCATGCTATCAGCTGATCTTTCTAGATTCCGCTGAGCATAGGCAAAAGCATGCTGAAGGTGTTTCCTTAAATTCTCCACATACTCATGAGTTGTGGAGGCATTTATCAGTGTCTGCTCTTGGGTCCTGTAGAGCAAATGCTGGGGAAGCACCATCTTGCGTCTGGTTATCAACTCAAATGGTGACATTTTAGTTGCAGATGAAGGGCCATTAGGACCAGAGGTAATCGGATATCCCAACTTGGCCCAGAATCTGCCACAAACTTTTTTAATATGCTAACAATGGTTTGGTTGTATCTCTATACTGCTCCAGAAGAAGCTGGCCGATAAGCAATATGTAGCTTCCTTTTGACCCCCAGTATCTCCCACATCTTTGTCATTACCTCGCTGGTGAAATGGCTACCTCTGTCTGACTCAATCCTTTGAGGTAGACCAAAACGGGAAAAGATGTGGTTAATCATCAGGCCAGCTGCTGTTTCTGCCTTGCAGTTTGGGGCCGGGAGACATTCCACCCACTTGGTAAACAAGCATGTGACGGTCAACATGTACTTGTTTCCTCTAGACGAGCGAATTACAGGGCCTACGATGTTGATTTGCAAATCTGACCATGGCAGTGTCATCGCCCTCTTTTGGAGATCCACCCGGTGTGTGAGGGATGTTGGCTGAAATTGTGCTCACACCAGACACCCGTTCAAGTATTGGTCGAGGTCCTGCCCCATGTGTGGCCAGTATGCAACCTCTCTTAAGATCTCAAGTGTTGTGTGAAACCCCCTATGACCGGCGGTGGCCGCATGATGGGCGTGACTTAACATCAGGCTTCGGAATGAGGTAGGAACCACCCACTGATCATGGCCAGCTTGGGATTTCCTTACCAACAAACCGTCTTGGATTCAGAACCTTTTTGGAGATTTCATCAACACTCTTAGGTCCTCTTTCCCAATGTAATCGGTATCCGTCAGGGGAAAGTTCTCAGGGTCTTCAATGTGTTGGTAAAATTTACCAATTATTGGATCCCCCTTTTGAGCCGTAATTAAATCAGCATCACGGGTTTCCTTACTCCATTGTGCAGTTGAAAGATCATTGTGAGCATTTGTCTGGGACCTAGTGATAGCAGTGACCTGGATTTCCCCCAACAGGGACTTAATCTCTATTAGATCCCCTTGGATGGCCCCGGTTTTGGCCAGCTGATCAGCTAAGTAATTTCCAGTTTTGTCTGGTCCCTCTACTTTGGAATGACCCTTGATCTTCTTCCAGTAGATGGTCATCCCATTCGAGGTGACCAGATCATCAATGTTTTGGATTAACTTCCCATGTTTCAAGGGTTTGTTATTAGCACATAACATGCCTCTGGTTTTCCAATTGACCAGGTGCTCCACAAACCCGTTGCGTACATAATCCAAATCTGTGATTATGACCAGTTTGTGGAGTTGATGTTGGACAGCAGTGAGGATAGCCTGATGCACAGCCATCAACTCTGCCACCTGACTACTTCGGGGACCAATTTTGTACCCAGCGGAGGGTTCTGGGTACTCCTTCACCCATGCATTCCCTACCTTGGCCACCAGTTCTTTCTCCCCGTTGTTGTCAACATGGTACGAGCATCCATCCACATAGACAGTGGGCATTCCCTCACACTTGTCTTCTTCAAAGACTTTGTGTAGGGAATTAAGGTATGCCTCCATGTTGTCCTTGATTTTTAGACTTTTGTCCTCGAGACAGTTTTCTCTGGCACAATCATGCAAGTCAGCCAGACCTTGCGCGAGGGGACTCTTCTTGTTTTGGCCATATCTGACCTCCACAGGAAAGCCTTTCATTGACAGAATCCAGGAAGTAATTCGGGAATTACTCACATTTCTGGCCCGGATTCTGTCACTTTGGAGATATTGCAGAGGCTGGTGTGGAGTCTCCACTATGATGTGTTCCCCCTGGATGAGCGGGCGGTAATTCTTCAATGCCCACACCGTTGCCAGGAGTGCCTTCTCACAATCATTGAATTTTTCCTCCACAGAGGATAAAGTTTTGCTCACATAGGAGATTACTTTATTGACCTTGTCATGCTTTTGGTATAATACTGCCGTCAACCACGCATTAGAGAACCCTGTCTCCAGGAAGAACTCCTTGTTTCTGACAGGGTAAGCTAGGCAAGGCGCTTGTGAGAGGCTTCTCTTGAGTTGTCTTACTGCCTAGGATTGTTCTGGACCCCATTCCCACTTGACCCCCCCCTTCAAGAGATGAATCAGGGGTCTAGTGATCTCTGCGTAGCCTTCAATGAACTTTCTGCTGTAATTAGTCAGTCCAAGGAGGCTCCTTAGTTCCCGCAGAGTTGTGGGATCCTTCAGTTTCTGAAGTGCTTCCACTTTCTTTTCTTGGGGACAGAGACCCTGAGGAATAATCTCATGCCCCAAGAAATTAACGCGGGTTCTACACCACTGTGCTTTCTGAAAGGAAAGTTTTGCTCCGGCGGCCCTCAATTGCATCAGAACATAACAGATCTCCGCTATGTGTTCCTCCACAGATGAACTTTTGATGAGGACATCATCTACATAAGCCAGGTTACCCCTCGCACCCAGGTCGGGCATGGCCTTATGTAGGAAAATGTTGAATTCATTGCCGGAGTTGAGGTATCCGAAGGGAGTCCGGGTCCATGCATACTGCTGGCCCCCAAAGGTAAAAGCCTGTTTGTATTGGTCCTCCCTACTGACAGGCACGCTCCAGTATCCATTGGTCAGGTCTATTTCAGTGAATACCTGTGACCCCTGAATCTGGGCCAGCCCTTGGTCAATGTAGGGCAGAGGCCATCGGGAAGTATGGACCCGTTTGTTGAGCTCCCTAAGGTCGGCACAGAGTCTCCACTGGCCATTTGGCTTCAATATTCCCAGCACCGGATTATTGAAGGTCCTGTGTAATGGACAGATTATTCTGTGGGACTCAAGGTTCTTAATTATTTCAGTAAGGGACTCCATGGATGCGAGAGGCAAACGATATTGCTTCACAAACACTGGAGTCATGCCAGGGTCCGTGGGAATTGTTGTTGTGTGGATGTGGGTGCGACCACAGTCATATGAGTCTACCGCAAAGAGATCTTGGAAATCCAAGAAAACTTGTTTCAACTTTTGCTTCTGTTCCAGAGTCACACAGGCATCAGCTAGGTTGACTCTCTCTTCCACCATCTGCCTGAAGCCTGGAAAGACTTCTGGTTTGGCTATATCAGCGGCCTCCTCCAGCTGGGTGGAGAAGTTCCTGGTCAGAGTGCTGATTTGGACTGGAGGCTTCAGGTGGCAAAGGCAGCCCTCATGGACCTGGAAAATCTCCTCATCCCTCCTGAAGTCACAAGTCACATCTTCCTTACCATAAGGGCAAGAAGTGTACACCAGAAAGTTCCCCCCATGCTGGGTGAAAATCCTGTCTGGTGTTGTATTGTCCTCACGGTCACTGTCAACACAGTCCTTGGGGATCGGTCCTAACAGTTCATTTCCTAAATCAATGGAGAAATGTCGGTCATCAACCGCCATTCCAATAATGGTGTCTGCGGCTAGAGTAATACTCTGTAAGTCGCTGTTATCCACATCTATTGGAATGGTGTCATGTTCTATGTTGACTAATGGTGTTGGGTTTACCCCTAACCCTTGCTGTTGGAGAGAAGCATTTAGATGAATATAAGCATCAGGGTTTTTCAATTTTTGTCCTCTTTTAACTTTCACTTCCAGGGAGAATTGTCAGGTCCTTTCTGGGATGGTGACTTCCTCTTTAATCTGAATTTCAACTGCATAAGGTAGCAATTGAGCTGACCTAAATGCTTTTTCTTGATCATCAAAGCCCATGGGATTATCCGCTAATCGGGACCAAGCTTTGAAGTTTATTAGGGTCAAACTAATGGCGAAGCGATTGAGAATGTCACTGCCTAAGTAAAAGGCGGCAGTGACGTCTCGCACGACCCAAAAATTATGGACTATGCTCTTCTTGCCAATGGAGATTTTGAGCATACACCTGCTTGGCAGGAGATGTTTGGAATTGGGTGTTTCCAGATCCATTTCCCATTTGTCTATCAGTTTGAATGTGGGAATGGCTGGATCTTTTGGGAGTTGGCGGAAAATGGCTTCGCTGATAAAGCTCTTACCGTTGTTCACACACACTCGAGCGAGAACAGAGTCCTTCCCAACATTTAACTGAACAGGGATGAACAACTGCTCTCCAATTTGCTGAATATCAGCCAGGCTCTGAGCTGATTTCACATCTTTCTGGACTATAGGAGTGGGAGTGTCTGATTGTGGATTGGTAAAGAATTTCAGAGTATTTCCTTCCAGTGTGGAATACCACCTTAAACTGGAAGGAAGGTTGATTTTCAGAAATAGAGAGGACCCCCCCCCCATCACCAGTCTGTTGTCCTACTGCTATTACTGTCACGTCTGGAATTTGGTTGTTCTGGAAGTGAAATTCTACTTGGTCAGATTTTTGTTCAACCATGTGACAGGTGCCGTTTAAACTAACATGGTTGACACTCTGTTTTAATTTTATTGGTCGGCTAGTCTGGGTCCAGAGGACCTTGTTTACACAATCTATTAGGGGTGACAACCTTCTCAGGAGGTCATTCCCTAGTAAACAAGAGTTCCCTCTGGAGTTACTACTATGACCGGGTGTTTCACCTTGTGTCGCCCAATTTTAATGTCCAAGTCTGCAGTCCCCTCGATGGGAATTTCCTTCCCGTCAAAGTTCTGCAGTGGTCCAGGAAGAGAGGTGAGAGGAATTCGGCAATTCTCCCCCCTTCCTGCATTTAGTTCATCAAAGGCCCTTTTGGACAGAAGGGTAGCTTGGGATCCAGTGTCCACTAGTGGCCAAATTGTACCCTGCCCCTGTACTTGTACCTGGGCATAGTATCTTCCCTCCTTCTCCTCAAGGGGGCACAGATAATGCACATTTTTGGACAACTGGTGGGCTAATTTTCTGGTTTTGGACATTGCTAGCGAAGAGATTTGGGCAGAAATCTGTGGAGAGCCTGGGGAATCTGAAAGAAAAAGTTGGCAACTGGAAATGGTTTTGGGTTCTGGGCCAATCCCCCCCCTTTTTGGAGGCAGTCATCAGGATGGGTTTGACCCATGGGATTTTGGTATTGTTGGTTCTGGGATAGAATGATGGGCGGCGACAGCAAAATCCCCGCATCTAGCCAGTCTGTTGATTCGGTTTTAGGTTCCCCTGGTTCCGGTTCTGGGCCGCCCCTGCCTTTTGGGAGGCAGTCACCAGGATGGGTTTGAACCAGGGGCTTGTGGTTTTGTTGGTTCTGGGATAGGATGATGGGCAGCGACAGCTCAATCCCCACATCTACCAAGTCTGGATTGGAATCTCTTTGGACCCATTTTTCCTTGAAGGAGAAGATCCTTTTCCCAGGATCCTCTTGCGATCCCTCTCCCTCAAATTGAAAGACCTGTACCTCCTCCACAAAGTGGGTCTGTTTGGGTCCTTTGTTTCCCCTACCCCCCTCTGCTCCTTGGGAGGCAGGCTTTCAGGGACAGGAGATTGTGTTTCCGGTTCCTGGTTTTCCAAGGGCTGTTTACAAGTTGGGAAGGAAGCTTCCTCCAAGGCTTTACACCCCTCTTCCCCTTGTGCCTCCTCCCTGGGAACCAGTGGTTTATCGGGGTGTTGCACCCGTCATTGTTCTGGAGCACCAGGTCCAGAGTTTGGGGCATTCTGTGCCGGCATGCCCATCTGAATGTTCTGTTGGGCCCTCAGCATGTGGCCCAAATCCTGTGCCATGTTCTGAACCTGGCGCTCTAATTGTGAAACCCGCTCAGGCTGATATGGGGCTCTATTTTCTCCCCTGGGCTGATCCCGGGAAGGGTAGCTATCCCTTCTCTGGTAATACCCCGGGTTGGGAAGATTTGGGTACCCCGCCACCCTTGGCCTCCCCTCTCCCGGATTAGGTGGTCTGGGCTCAGGGAATTGGGAAAAGAAGGATGGATGAGTTTGGGGCTGGAAACCTTGTGGATACCTGGGGAAAAAGTTCGGCTCAGGGTTTGGTGAATTTCTGCCCTCCTGTGGGAAGTTTGGAGGGAAGTTCTCTGGGTTAGGTGCTTGACTGGATCCCCCCCCTTGGGCTGGAGGAGTCCACACATAACCCAGGGTGGGTCGGTTTCCCTTGTAGCGGGGACTTACATAATCAGGGGAGTGAGGGACCCCATTTGTGGGACTACCTCCTTGACTCCCTGTCTGTGACTGGCCCGAGGGCCTTCTGGAGTTAGAGTTATTCTGCGCAGGCAGGTTTTTAGGCCCCCCATCTCCAAATCTAAAACGGGGGCAACCTTTACCTCTGCCACCTTGGCAGCAGCAGGGGTGCTGTTGGGTTTGGGGGTTTTCTGCGCATTACTTGTATTTTTTATGGGCTTCTGCACCTCATAGATCCGGGTGGCTTACTCAATGACCCAGTCTAAAGATCTTTTCTCGTGAAAATCTCTCATGAGCTGGGTCATTATGTACTTGGGAAGAGCATGGAAAAATGTGTTGATGAATTCTCTGCTGTCCGTGCGCACCCTTCTGGTGGTCTGCGCAAAGGCACGCTTCAATTCTTGCATGAATTCTTGTGGGGCCTGATCCTCCCCACATTGCAAATTGTATGCTGCCTTGCGAGCCTCTTGGGGATTTCTATGTACAGAAAAATGTTTCAAGATGGCTGCCCTATATGTGGACCATCTTGAATGGTTTTGGTCCTCCAGCCCCGCAAAGAAACTGGAGTATTCACGGGAGAATGTCCATTTGACGTACTGGATGCAGCTACTGCTGTCCTTCAAATGGAAAGTCTCCATCATTTGCTCATAGAGCTCCAAGTGTTCCCAAACAGAATACTTGGCGTTCTTATGATAAGGCGTGATGACACTCCTGATTGCCTTAATTTCTTTTAAGGGGTCCTTAAGCAAGCCCCTTTTCA
This sequence comes from Ambystoma mexicanum, assembly GCF_040938575.1. Lineage (NCBI taxonomy): Eukaryota > Metazoa > Chordata > Amphibia > Caudata > Ambystomatidae > Ambystoma > Ambystoma mexicanum. Next base: position 904,861,972 of record NC_090936.1, read on the forward strand.
CCTTATTGGCCTTTTTGGTTCGGGTAACCCTGGTCCATTCATCCTCTGATTCAGAAGCACTGCTCCCAGAGGTGCCGTCTGATCTTCCAGGTTTTCCCGGATTCTGCGAGCCTGTGAATAGCTGGCAGAATGTGGGGACCTGGTCTCCTGTGTCCTGTGATACTCAGAGGAGTCTTCAGATCCCTCCTTGCTACCAGGATTTGACGGGTACCCTAACTGGGCAGAGGTTTTCAGGATGCCCTTAGGGGGCCTAATTTCCTCGGGTTCCGCACTAAATTGCACTGTACTTAGGTGCCCATACCCGGGTGCCCGCCAATCCATTCCTGAGTGGTACTGGCCTATGAGCCCCATACTTTTGGCTGGATAGTAATCTGCCATTCCTGTGGCCCTGTGCTCATGCGCGCCAGGCGACATGGGGGTGGCAGAGTCCAGGGACTGAGAGAGATGAAGGCCTCTGGTACTAGGGCTTCTGAGGTTATGCTCAGGTGTTTCCCTTTCCCAGTGAACTTCATCTCTGTCAGCCCCTGCTCCCTGTTGCAATGCAAGAGCCTGCACTTTCAGTTCCTCAGTTAAGGCCTTACTAGACTCTATCAGTCTCTCCTGCATGGCTACCTGTTGCTGGAGCCTATCATTGTGCTGACAGAGAACCTCATTTTCTCTCTGTGCCTCCTGATTGGTCCTGGAGTACTGGGCCAGTCTCTGCTGCAGGAGGGTTACCTCCTGAGTCCCATCCCTACTGGCCTGCTCCTTTCTTGCCAGAGCCTCCTCCACCCTCCTGGTGTGATCCAGAAATCCCTGATGCTCTTTTTGGAGGTCACCTAGCCCCTGGAGGGCCAAGTGATTTTCTTCAATTTTTCTTTTTAAATGGAGACTTCCTGGCCTAAGGTATCCCTTTCCTGACCAAGAGCCTGCATTTGTGATGCCAGGTCGTCCTTCTGCCTTTGAAAGGCACCGGCTTTCTGGTGTTCTTCCTCAAACTCTGCCTGGGTATCCAGGTCTTTCAAAATCAATTTATTGCTTTCCTCTTTCTCTCTGTCTAGTTGGATTTGCAGGGTGACTACCTGCTCTGTGCATGCCCTGTTGAAATTGATCTGTTGCTCCAGCTTTTTCTGGCTCTGCAGTAAGGAGTCCAAACTGTCTTGGTGCTCCTTCTGCAAAGCCAGAATTCTGGTATCCTGGTCTGTCTTTTCCTGTTGCAGTATATCCATGTCCTCTTTTATTTTAATGATATACTGCCTACTATCATTTTCTGACTACTGGCTCCTCTGCAGCCTCTGCTCAGAAGAGACCAGGTCAGTTTGGGCCTTCTCTAACGCCAACAGTTGCCTACTTGCCCGATATTGGCCTTCAGCACTTTTGTCCTGCATGGCTCCCATATATAGATACAAATATGCCGCTATCCTAACCATCTTGTTGTGTTCATCTTTAGCTTTAGGAGCCATGTATAGTTCGCTCAGGGGGAACCTGATCTCTCCAGATATCTAACCCAGTTGCAGTGACCTGTTGTGTGATTGCCTGCAACCACGCATCCTGGCCCTGCTCAGTCCATTCACCTCTCACAAATAGCTTATGTAAGAAGTGCTCTCTGGCTATTTTGATGTCTACCAGTATCATCATTCTGGAATTTGAGTTCCTTCCTGACTTACAGAAGTTTGTATTTTATTTTGCAAAACAGACCGTTTCCTTAGAGCGTTCCTTTGAGGGGTGCTTTCACAGTGTAAAACAGCATGGTGATCTAACCGGATATGTGTATCCAGTCAGTTGGCGCACTCTATTAAGCTCCACAAGTGGTAAGTCTAATCCAGAATATCCCGGCTCCGAGCCCCCCCTTTGTAAGCGGATTCAATTCAACACTACAGCTAAGTCAATGCTAGTCTGGGATGCTGAGGGAAACCCTTATTGATATATGTTTATGTCCAGTTCGTTTACTCTGGATGACAAACCTTATATAACACCCCTCTCTTAGAATCCCCTGACCCCATTGAGCCAAGAAGTAGGTTTGTTTTGCAAATTAAAAGGTTTATTTGAAAATTAAACAATATATATCTATCACACTTTTATAGTAAATTAATATTTGATAGCACACTTGTGAGGATGATAGTGATCAACAATGGATAATGTTACAGTGGTACACTCTTTTTGATGGCTTATAAGTGATATAGAGAGGATAAGTAGCTGAGGATGCTTTTATGGCTTCAAGGACAATGCAATGATGAGTGAAAATGCAGTACAGAAAATAAACTTGATATGACTTCAACAAAAGACAATGTACTCACTTTTCTTTGACAATTCACCCCCCCCCCCCGATGCAGGGTAAAGAGATGGAAGTAAAGCACACAGTTCTCAGGAATGCAATCAAATATAATTCAGATCCCCCTAGCAAGCTTAGAGGAAAACATGTAGGAGTTTTAAACACAGGCAAGATACTTTGATGTGGTATGCAAAGAAGTGAAAAATATGCTAAAATGATTTAATTCCCTCTAGAGGTTCAGGGTGGGTGACAGCTACTTGGTATTAGTTCAGGATCACTTTAGCAATGGTCTATGAATGATTGTCAGGTTGCACACGAATTTCAGCAAGGAAAGCAAGGACAAATATTTTTACACGTGGCTGAAATTAAGCAAAATGTCAAATCGTGGCAATTTAGTTGCGTGAGTCGAGCGCAATTACGGAGGCACTATAAGGAGTAGGAAGTCTAGGTCCATTGGAAAGCCTAGAATCTTAGCTTTAAGGTGAAAGTTAAATCTCGTTCCTAGCACACACGGTTCCGGAGATACGCCCGATTTAGTAAAGGTAGTTTTTTGGATTTTAAATTTTAAAGCTCAGAATGACAGATGACAGTTTTCAGTTTTAAATATGACAGAATGGCACAATTCTAGGAGGCAGTTCTAATAGGCTAAAATAGTTTGGATTAGATTATTTTAAACTAAGAGATTGGTTTTGGCACAGTGCTAGCTGGGTACGCACACTAGATTTTGGACAGGAATGCGACTTTGTCACCGATCGGGTCAGGATTGGCTGGACTTCTGCTAGCGGTTCTTCACAGCGGTCTGGTCTCTGGTTCTGCTCTCAGCACTGCACAGTTCTGGTCTCTCTGGATCTCTGGTCTCTCTGGATCTCTGGTCTCTCTGGATCTCTGGTCTCTGGAGGTTGATGGATTTGAAGTCTGGAGTCTCCCAGCAAAGCGTCCCGCAAGAAAGTGGAACGTGAATGTCCCTACCTGGGTTTCAATGTTCCTTTTATGTGTTTTGAAAATGGGTGTGTGCCTGGGCCTAGCAAAGCCTGCCCCTCTCACTTATCATTGGCCAACCTTTCCTCTCTTCTTTGATTGGGGGAAAGAAATGGAATGTCAGAGTGATGCTGTAGGTTTTATGGTCAGAGGAACCTCCCCTTGTCAAATTGCACACAAATCTATTTCTGACCCAAATACATATTTATCTATGTACCATTTTTCTAATGTTATAGGTCCAGTTACCATATTTTCTGTAGCACCAAACCATCCAATCCCTGTCTTTGTACGATGTCCTGTCCACTTATGACAGAATTCTCCCCTTTTCATCCAGATAACAACCTCTGAACCTTTCCAGATTTGACACAAATGTGCACCAGGGATATGGGTTTCAGATGATAAAGTGTCAGATTTTTAACATGCATACATTCGGAGTAACAACCTGTTTTTCCGCTACTATCCCCAAAAACATACCACAGGGTCCTAACACCTCTTAAAATGTGCACAGAAAAATCCCAAGAATGATGATGTTATTTATATCATTTTTACAAGTCCGCACTGTGAATTATCCATCTTTTTAAAATCATGCTCTGGCCCCAAAGGGGTGTGGTTTTCCAAAGCACATGGTGGAATTTCTGGTTTATCCACTTCCCCCAAGCTCAGCTTGCTCTCACAGGCACTGCCCCTCCCAGTTTATCCCAAGAGGAAGCCATTTTACGACCCCCCCAATATAACATTTGCCTGAGCCAGGGACAGTGCTTTGTTTAGTTTCCTGTAGAACCCAGGTGCCACTCCCCTAATTCAATCAGAGAGGTGTCATCTCCTATTGGCAGGGGCAGCAGGATGCAGCCAGGCCTGGGAACACAGCTGCTGAATTCCCTCTCCTGTCGGGGGTAGTTGTCAGGCAGAATCCAGTTTCATTAAGCCAGGTTTCAGCTAAATGTCACTTTTGTTCCCAGTTTTTCTTCATTGAAATCAAACTCACAATTTTTGCACATGCAGCTAGAATGCTGATTCTAAGTACAAAACTATGACATTTAACAGTTGCAATCTATGTTACACTCAAAAGTAGGTCACTCATTTATTTTAAAAATTTCAATTTTATTGGCTTTCTGTCCATTTAACCTAAGCGGCTGACATCCACAGCTCAGCCAGTTTTATTATAAACATTGTTTTGGACTCTTCATCTTTCCAGATTTTGTATGCACACAAGAATACATTCTGCCAAATGTCTGTTAGTGTTCATTGAGATTTTTGAATATCTTGTGATGTTTAAAATAGGCATTTTTAGCTTGCATTCAGGGAAACAAAGGTGATTTTAAAGCACTTTTAAGCTAACAGGCACTGCTGTTTTTCCTTTGGCACACATTCCACTCATGGCACCCCTGGCCCATCATGCTTGCACTGGTGGGTGGCAGGTCAGGGGACCACTTTGTTGTGCGCAAAACTGAGCGGTTCTCCAGGATTCTGGGGCAAATGTGGGCTTTGCCGCCCTCTTGGATTTCCTAAGCCCACAGCACAAAATGTTGCAGCATAATAGTCCAAACTAGGGTCAGGACACCGAACAAACCCCCCCACCTGACTGCACTTTGATTTCGAGTCAAGATGGAGTCGGGTGCAAAGGATGTTTTGATCCACGCGCTGGGATGTCTGCATCATCTTCTTCCAATTCCGCAGATGGCACAGTTCAGCATCTTTTCCTCCATCCGGTTGGATCGATCGGTTCTCCTCGCTGGTCTTGATGGGAATATTGGGCGGTACCCCGGGCCCCTCGGATCTTTGCTCCCGGTCCCCGGGTAGTCCTCCTTGGTCGGTGTCCATGGTTTCATCTCTCCTAGGATGATAAAGCAAAGCGGCAATACACATTCCTAGACATTTTTCCACCACTATTAATGGTGTGGCGAACATATACATTTTATACATCCGAATACATTTTGCAGTATTATTTTTAAAAAACAAGATATAACAGGAAATATTTTCTTTCCAGAATCATCATATTTTAGTGATTATATGTGAGATATTTTTAGGGTTGGAACTGAATTACTCTGGAGCGGCCTCCTCTGGGATTCCAGAGGATTCCTCCAGTTGTTGCAGAGTGTGCCTGGGATGGCAACACTTTAGCTGATTAATATGGACCCACTTGTTTTCCCTTTCCGCCAGACTACCTTTGGGAATGCAGATCTTATACGCTACTGGGGAGACCTTGTCTATAATTTCAAACGGTCCCTTCCATGTAGGCAAAAATGTTGGCTGTTTGGCCTGGTTCCTTTGGAAATTTTATAGATAGACCCGGTCTCCCACAGTATATCCCTTCCTGGTGGTCTCCAGGTCGTAGTGGGTTTTCATGCTATCAGCTGATCTTTCTAGATTCCGCTGAGCATAGGCAAAAGCATGCTGAAGGTGTTTCCTTAAATTCTCCACATACTCATGAGTTGTGAAGGCATTTATCAGTGTCTGCTCTTGGGTCCTGTAGAGCAAATGCTGGGGAAGCACCATCTTGCGTCCGGTAATCAACTGAAATGGTGACATTTTAGTTGCAGATCAAGGGGTAGATCTGATGGCCATTAGGACCAGTGGTAATCGGATATCCCAACTTGGCCCATAATCTGCCACAAACTGTTTTAATATGCTCACAATGGTTCGGTTGTATCTCTCTACTGCTCCAGAAGAAGCTGGCCGGTAAGCAATATGTAGCTTCCTTTTGACCCCCAGTATCGCCCACATCTTTGTCATTACCTCGCTGGTGAAATGGCTACCTCTGTCTGACTCAATCCTTTGAGGTAGACCAAAACGGGAAAAGATGTGGTTAATCATCAGGGCAGCTGCTGTTTCTACCTTGCAGTTTGGGGCCGGGAGACATTCCACCCACTTGGTAAACAAGCATGTGATGGTCAACATGTACTTGTTTCCTCTAGACGAGCGAATTACAGGGCCTACGAAGTCGATTTGCAAAACTGACCATGGCAGTGTCATCCCCCTCTTTTGGAGAGGCACCCGGTGTGTGAGGGATGTTGGCTGAAATTGTGCACACACCAGACACCCCTTCAAGTATTGGTCGAGGTCCTGCCCCATGTGTGGCCAGTATGCAACCTCTCTTAAGATCTCAAGTGTTGCGTGAAACCCCCTATGACCGGCAGTGGCCGCATCATGGGCGTGACTTAACATCAGGCTTCGGAATGAGGTAGGAACCACCCACTGATCATGGCCAGCTTGGGATTTCCTTACCAACAAACCGTCTTGGATTCAGAACCTTTTTGGAGATTTCATCAACACTCTTAGGTCCTCTTTCCCAATGTAATCGGTATACGTCAGGGGAAAGTTCTCAGGGTCCTCAATGTGTTGGTAAAACTTACCAATTATTGGATCCCCCTTTTGAGCCGTAATTAAATCAGCATCAGGGGTTTCCTTACTCCATTGTGCAGTTGAAAGATCATTGTGAGCATTTGTCTGGGACCTAGTGATAACAGTGACCTGGATTTCCCCCAACAGGGACTCAATCTCTATTAGATCCCCTTGGATGGCCCCGGTTTTGGCCAGCTGATCAGCTAAGTAATTTCCAGTTTTGTCTGGTCCCTCTACTTTGGAATGACCCTTGATCATCTTCCAGTAGATGGTCATCCCATTCGAGGTGACCAGATCATCAATGTTTTGGATTAACTTCCCATGTTTCAAGGGTTTGTTATTAGCACATAACATGCCTCTGGTTTTCCAATTGACCGGGTGCTCCACAAACCCGTTCCGTTCATAATCCAAATTTGTGATTATGACCAGTTTGTGGAGTTGATGTTGGACAGCAGTGAGGATAGCCTGATGTACAGCCATCAACTCTGCCACCTGACTAATTCGGGGACCAATTTTGTACCCAGTGGAGGGTTCTGGGGACTCCTTCACCCATGCATTCCCTACCTTGGCCACCAGTTCTTTCTTCCCGTTGTTGTCAACATGGTACGAGCATCCATCCACAAAGACAGTGGGCATTCCCTCACACTTGTCTTCTTCAAAGACTTTGTGTGGGGAATTAAGGTATGCCTCCATGTTGTCCTTGATTTTTAGACTTTTGTCCTCGCTTTTGTTTTCTCTGGCACAATCATGCAAGTCAGCCAGACCTTGCGCGAGGGGACTCTTCTTGCTTTGGCCATATCTGACCTCCACAGGAAAGCCTTTCATTGACAGAATCCGGGAAGTAATTTGGGAATTACTCACATTTCCGGCCCGGATTCTGTCACTTTGGAGAAATTGCAGAGGCTGGTGTGGAGTCTCCACTATGATGTGTTTCCCCTGGATGAGCGGACAGTAATTCTTCAATGCCCACACCGTTGCCAGGAGTGCCTTCTCACAATTGTTGAATGTTTCCTCCACAGAGGATAAAGTTTTGATTGCATAGGAGATTACTTTATTGACCTTGACATGCTTTTGGTATAATACTGCCGTCAACCACGCATTAGAGAACCCTGTCTCCAGGAAGAACTCCTTGTTTCTGACAGGGTAAGCTAGGCAAGGCGCTTGTGAGAGGCTTCTCTTGAGTTGTCTTACTGCCTCAGATTGTTCTGAACCCCATTCCCACTTGACCCCCCCCTTCAAGAGATGAATCAGGGGTCTAGTGATCTCTGCGTAGCCTTCAATGAACTTTCTGCTGTAATTAGTCAGTCCAAGGAGGCTCCTTAGTTCCCGCAGAGTTGTGGGATCCTTCAGTTTCTGAAGTGCTTCCACTTTCTTTTCTTGGGGACAGAGACCCTGAGGAGTAATCTCATGCCCCAAGAAATTAACACGGGTTCTACACCACTGTGCTTTCTGAAAGGAAAGTTTTGCTCCGGCGGCCGTCAACTGCGTCAGAACATAACAGATCTCCGCTATGTGTTCCTCCACAGATGAACTTTTGATGAGGACATCATCTACATAAGCCAGGTTACCCCTCGCACCCAGGTCGGGCATGGCCTTATGTAGGAAAATGTTGAATTCATTGCCGGAGTTGAGGTATCCGAAGGGAGTCCGGGTCCATGTGTGCTGCTGGCCCCCAAAGGTAAAAGCCAGTTTGTATTGGTCCTCCCTACTGACTGGCACAGTCCAGTATCCATTGGTCAGGTCTATTGCAGTGAATACCTGTGACCCCTGAATCTGGGCCAGCCCTTGGTCAATGTAGGGCAGAGGCCATCGGGAAGTATGGACCCGTTTGTTGAGCTCCCTAAGGTGGGCACAGAGTCTCCACTGGCCGTTTGGCTTCAATATTCCCAGCACCGGATTATTGAAGGTCCTGTGTAATGGACGGATTATTACGCGGGACTCAAGGTTCTTAATCATTTCAGTAAGGGACTCCATGGATGCGAGAGGCAAACGATATTGCTTCACAAACATTGGAGTCATGCCAGGGTCCGTGGGAATTGTTGTTGTGTGGATGTGGGTGCAACCACAGTCATATGAGTCTACAGCAAAGAGATCTTGGAAATCCATCATCTGCCTGAAGCCTGGAAAGACTTCTGGTTTGGCTATCTCAGCGGCCTCCTCCAGCTGGGTGGAGAAGTTCCTGGTCAGAGTGCTGATTTGGACTGGAGGCTTCAGGTGGGAAAGGCAGCCCTCATGGACCTGGAAAATCACCTCATCCCTCCTGAAGTCACAAGTCACATCTTCCTTACCATAAGGGCAAGAAGTGTACACCAGAAAGTTCCCCCCATGCTGGGTGAAAATCCTGTCTGGTGTTGTATTGTCCTCACTGTCACTGTCAAAACAGTCCTTGGGGATCGGTCCTAACAGTTCATTTCCTAAATCAATGGAGAAATGTCGGTCATCAACCGCCATTCCAATAATGGCGTCTGCGTTTAGAGTAATACTCTGTAAGTCGCTGTTATCCACCTCTATTGGAATGGTGTTGGGTTTACCCCTAACCCTTGCTGCTGGAGAGAAGCATTTAGATGAATTTAAGCATCAGGGTTTTGCAATTTTTGTCCTCTTTTAACTTTCACTTCCAGGGAGAATTGTCGGGTCCTTTCTGGGATGGTGACTTCCTCTTTAATCTGAATTTCAACTGCATAAGGTAGCAATTGAGCTGACCTAAATGCTTTTTCTTGATGATCAAAGCCCATGGGATTATCCACTAATCGGGACCAAGCTTTGAAGTTTATTAGGTCCAAACTAATGGCGAAGCGATTGAGAATGTCACTGCCTAAGTAAAAGGCGGCAGTGACGTCTCGCACGACCCAAAAATTATGGACTATGCTCTTCTTGCCAATGGAGATTTTGAGCATACACCTGCTTGGCAGGAGATGTTTGGAATTGGGTGTTTCCAGATCCATTTCCCATTTGTCTATCAGTTTGAATGTGGGAATGGCTGGATCTTTTGGGAGTTGGCGGAACATGGCTTCGCTGATGAAGCTCTTACCGTTGTTCACACACACTCGAGCGAGAACAGAGTCCTTCCCATCATTTAACTGAACAGGGATGAACAACTGCTCTCCAATTTGCTGAATATCAGCCAGGCTCTGAGCTGATTTCACATCTTTCTGGACTATAGGAGTGGGAGTGTCTGATTGTGGATTGGTAAAAAATTTCAGAGTATTTCCTTCCAGTGTGGAATACCACCTTAAACTGGAAGGAAGGTTGATTTTCAGAAATAGAGAGGACCCCCCGCATCAACATTCTGTTGTTCTACTGCTATTACTGTCACGTCTGGAATTTGGTTGTTCTGGAAGTGAAATTTTACTTGGTCAGATTTTTGTTCAACCATGTGGCAGGTGCCGTTTAAACTAACATGGTTGACACTCTGTTTTAATTTTATTGGTCGGCTAGTCTGGGTCCAGAGGACCTTGTTTACACAATCTATTAGGGATGACAACCTTCTCAGGAGGTCATTCCCTAGTAAACAAGGGGTGCCCACTGGAGTTACTACTATGACCGGGTGTTTCACCGTGTGTCGGCCAATTTTAATGTCCAAGTCTGCAGTCCCCTCGACGGGAATTTCCTTCTCGTCAAAGTACTGCAGTTGTCCAGGAAGAGAGGTGATAGGAATTCGGTAATTCTCCCCCTTTCCTGCATTTAGTTCATCAAAGGCCCTTTTGGACAGAAGGGTAGCTTGGGATCCAGTGTCCACCAGTGCCCAATTTGTACCCTGCCCCTGTACTTGTACCTGGGCATAGTATCTTCCCTCCTTCTCCTCAAGGGGGCACAGATAATGCACATTTTTGGACAACTGGTGGGCTAATTTTCTGGTTTTGGACATTGCTAGCGAAGAGATTTGGGCAGAATTCTGTGGAGAGCCTGGGGAATCTGAAAGAAAAAGTTGGCAACTGGAAATGGTTTCGGGTTCTGGGCCGCCCCCCCGTTTTTGGAGGCAGTCATCAGGATGGGTTTGACCAATGGGATGTTGGTATTGTTGGTTCTGGGATAGAATGATGGGGGCCACAGCTCAATCCCCACATCTAGCCAGTCTGTTGATTCGGTTTTAGGTTCCCGTGGTTCCGGTTCTGGGCCGCCCCTGCCTTTTGGGAGGCAGTCACCAGGATGGGTTTGAACCAGGGGCTTGTGGTTTTGTTGGTTCTGGGATAGGATGATGGGCAGCGACAGCTGAATCCCCACATCTACCCAGTCTGGATTGGAATCTCTTGGGACCCATTTTTCCTTGGGAGGAGTTCCCCCATCTCTGAAGGAGAAGATCCTTTTCCCAGGATCCTCTTGGGATCCCTCTCCCTCAAATTGGAAGACCAGTACCTCCTCCACAAAGTGGGTCTGTTTGGGTCCTTTGTTTCTCCTACCCCCCTCTACTCCTTGGGAGGCAGGCTTTCAGGGGCAGGAGATTTCTGGTTCTGGTTTCCGGTTCCTGGTTTTCCAAGGGCTGTTTACAAGTTGGGAAGGAAGCTTCCTCCAAGGCTTTACACCCCTCTTCCCCTTGTGACTCCTCCCTGGGAACCAGTGGGTTATCGGGGTGCTGCCCCTGTCATTGTTCTGGAGCACCAGGTCCAGAGTTTGGGGCATTCTGTGCCGGCATGCCCATCTGAATGTTCTGTTGGGCCCTCAGCATGCGGCCCAAATCCTGTGCCATGTTCTGAACCTGGCGCTCTAATTGTGAAACCCGCTCAGGCTGATACGGGGCTCTATTTTCTCCCCTGGGCTGATCCCGGGAAGGGTAGCTATCCCTTCTCTGGTAATACACCGGGTTGGGAAGATTTGGGTACCCCTCCACCCTTGGCCTCCCCTCTCCCGGATTAGGTGGTCTGGGCTCAGGGAATTGGGAAAAGAAGGATGGATGAGTTTGGGGCTGGAAACCTTGTGGATACCTGGGGAAAAAGTTCGGCCATGGGTTTGGTGAATTTCTTCCCTCCTGTGGGAAGTTTGGAGGGAAGTTCTCTGGGTTAGGTGCTTGACTGGATCCCCCCTTGGGCTAGAGCAGTCCACACATAACCCAGGGTGGGTCGGTTTCCCTTGTAGCGGGGACTTACATAATCAGGGGAGTGAGGGACCCCATTTGTGGGACTACCTCCTTGACTCCCTGTCTGTGACTGGCCCGAGAGCCTTCTGGAGTTAGAGTTATTCTGCCCAGGTATGTTTTTAGGCCCCCCCATCTCCAAATCTAAAACCGGGGCAACCTTTACCTCTGCCACCTTGGCAGCAGCAGGGGTGCTGTTGGTTTTGGGGGTTTTCTGCGCATTACTTGTATTTTCTATGGGTTTCTGCACCTCATAGATCCGGGTGGCTTGCTCAATGACCCAGTCTAAAGATCTTTTATCGTGAAAATCTCTCATGAGCTGGGCCATTATGTACTTGGGAAGAGCATGGAAAAATGTGTTGATGAATTCTCTGCTGTCCGTGTGCACCCTTCTGGTGGTCTGCGCAAAGGCACGCTTCAATTCTTGCACAAATTCTTGTGGGGCCTGATCCTCCCCACATTGCAAATTGTAGGCTGCCTTGCGAGCTTCTTGGGGATTTCTATGTACAGAAAAATGTTTCAAGATGGCTGCCCTATATGTGGACCATCTTGAATGGTTTTGGTCCTCCAGCCCCGCAAAGAAACTGGAGTATTCAGGGGAGAATGTCCATTTGACGTACTGGATGCAGATACTGCTGTCCTTCAAATGGAAAGTCTCCATCATTTGCTCATAGAGCTCCAAGTGTTCCCAAACAGAATACTTGGCGTTCTTATGATAAGGCGTAATGACACTCCTGATTGCCTTAATTTGTTTTAAGGGGTCCTTAAGCAAGCCCCTTTTCACCTTATTGGCCTTTTTGGTTCGGGCAACCCTGGTCCATTCATCCTCTGATTCAGAAGCACTGCTCCCAGAGGTGCCATCTGATCTTCCAGGTTTTCCCGGATTCTGCGAGCCTGGGAATAGCTGGCAGAATGTAGGGACCTGGTGTCATGTGTCCTGTGACACTCAGAGGAGTCTTCAGATCCCTCCTTGCTACCAGGATTTGACGGGTACCCTAACTGGGCAGTGGTTTTCAGGATGCCCTTAGGGGGCCTAATTTCCTGGGGTTCCCCACTAAATTGCACTGTACTTAGGTGCCCATACCCGGGTGCCCGCCCATCCATTCTTGAGTGGTACTGGCCTATGAGCCCCATACTTTTGGCTGGATAGTAATCTGCCATTCCTGTGGCCCTGTGCTCATGCGCGCCAGGCGACATGGGGGTGGCAGAGTCCAGGGACTGAGAGAGATGAAGGCCTCTGGTGCTAGGGCTTCTGAGGTTATGCTCAGGTGTTTCTCTTTCCCAGCGAACTTCATCTCTGTCAGCCCCTGCTCCCTGTTGCAATGCAAGAGCCTGCACTTTCAGTTCCTCAGTTAAGGCCTTACTAGACTCTATCAGTCTCTCCTGCATGGCTACCTGTTGCTGGAGCCTATCATTGTGCTGACAGAGAACCTCATTTTCTCTCTGTGCCTCCTGATTGGTCCTGGAGTACTGGGCCAGTGTCTGCTGCAGGAGGGTTACCTCCTGAGTCCCATCCCTACTGGCCTGCTCCTTTCTTGCCAGAGCCTCCTCCACCCTCCTGGTGTGATCTAGCAAGCCCTGATGCTCTTTTTGGAGGTCACCCAGCCCCTGGAGGGCCAAGTGATCTTCTTCAATTTTTCTTTTTAAATGGCAGACTTCCTGGCCTAAGGTATCCCTTTCCTGACCAAGAGCCTGCATTTGTGATGCCAGGTCGTCCCTCTGCCTTTGAAAGGCACCAGCTTTCTCGTGTTCTTCCTCAAACTCTGCCTGGGTATCCAGGTCTTTCAAAATCAATGTATTGCTTTCCTCTTTCTCTCTGTCTAGTTGGATTTGCAGGGTGACTACCTGCTCTGTGCATGCCCTGTTGAAATTGATCTGTTGCTCCAGCTTTTTCTGGCTCTGCAGTAAGGAGTCCAAACTGTCTTGGTGCTCCTTCTGCAAAGCCATAATTCTGGTATCCTGGTCTGTCTTTTCCTGTTGCAGTATATCCATGTCCTCTTTTATTTTAATTATATACTGCCTACTATCATTTTCTGACTACTGGCTCCTCTGCAGCCTTTGCTCAGAAGAGACCAGGTCAGATTGGGCCTTCTCTAACGCCAACAGTTGCCTACTTGCCCGATATTGGCCTTCAGCACATTTGTCCTGCATGGCTCCCATATATAGATACAAATATGCCGCTATCCTAAACATCTTGTCGTGTTCATCTTTAGCTTTAGGAGCCATGTATAGTTCGCTCAGGGCCACATGTAAGGGAACCTGATCTCTCCAGATATCTAACCCAGTTGCAGTGACCTGTTGTGTGATTGCCTGCAACCACGCATCCTGGCCCTGCTCAGTCCATTCACCTCTCACAAATAGCTTATGTAAGAAGTGCTCTCTGGCTATTTTGATGTCTACCAGTATCATCATTCTGGAATTTGAGTTCCTTCCTGACTTACAGAAGTTTGTATTTTATTTTGCAAAACAGACCGTTTCCTTAGAGCGTTCCTTTGAGGGGTGCTTTCACAGTGTAAAACAGCGTGGTGATCTAACCGGATATGTGTATCCGGTCAGTTGGCGCACTCTATTAAGCTGCACAAGTGGTAAATCTAACCCAGAATATCCCGGCTCCGAGCCCCACTTTGTAAGCGGATTCAATTCAACACTACAGCTAAGTCAATGCTAGTCTGGGATGCTGAGGGAAACCCTTATTGATATATTTTTATGTCCAGTTCGTTTACTCTGGATGACAACCCTTATTTAACACCCCTCTCTTAGAATCCCCCTGACCCCACTGAGCCAAGAAGTAGGTTTGTTTTGCAAATTAAAAGGTTTAATTGAAAATTAAACAATATATATATCTATCACACTTTTATAGTAAATTAATATTTGATAGCACACTTGTGAGGATGATAGTGATCAACAATGGATAATGTTACAGTGGTACACTCTTTTTGATGGCTTAGAAGGGATATAGAGAGGATAAGTAGCTGAGGATTCTTTTATGGCTTCAAGGACAATGCAATGATGAATGAAAATGCAGTACAGAAAATAAACTTGATATGACTTCAACAAAAGACAATGTAATCACTTTTCTTTGACAATTCACCCCCCCTAATGCAGGGTAAAGAGATGGAAGTAAAGCACACAGTTCTCAGGAATGCAATCAAATATAATTCAGATCCCCCCTAGCAAGCTTAGAGGAAAACAGGTAGGAGTTTTAAACACAGGCAATATACTTTGATGTGGTATGCAAAGAAGTGAAAAATATGCTAAAATGATTTTAATTCCCTCTAGAGGTTCAGGGTGGGTGAAAGCTACTTGGTATTAGTTCAGGATCACTTTAGCAATGCTATATGAATGATTGTCAGGTTGCACACGAATTTCAGCAAGGAAAGCAAGGACAAATATTTTTACACGTGGCTGAAATTAAGCGAAATGTCAAATCACTGCAATTAAGTCATGTGCGTCGAGCGCAATTACGGAGGCACTATGAGGAGTAGGAAGTCTAGGTCCATTGGAAAGCCTAGAATCTTAGCTTTAAGATGAAAGTTAAATCTCGTTCCTAGCACAAACGGTTCCGGAGATACGGCCGATTTAGTAAAGGTAGTTTTTCGAATTTTAAATTTTAAAGCTCAGAATGACAGATGACAGTTTTCAGTTTTAAAGATGACAGAATGACACGATTCTAGGAGGCAGTTCTAATAGGCTAAAATATTTTGGATTAGATTATTTTAAACTAAGAGATTGGTTTTGGCACAGTGCTAGCTGGGTACTCATACTAGATTTTGGACAGGAATGCGACTTCGTCACTGATCGGGTCAGGATTGGCTGGGCTTCTGCTAGCGGTTCTTCACAGCGGTCTGGTCTCTGGTTCTGCTCTCATCACTGCACAGTTCTGGTCTCTCTGGATCTCTGGTCTCTCTGGATCTCTGGTCTCTCTGGATCTCTGGTCTCTGGAGGTTGATGGATTTGAAGTCTGGAGTCTCCCGGCAAAGCGTCCCGCAAGAAAGTGGAAAGTGAATGTCCCTACCTGGGTTTCAATGTTCCTTTTATGTGTTTTGAAAATGGGTGTGTGCCTGGGCCTAGCAAAGCCTGCCCCTCTCACTTATCATTGGCCAAGCTTTCCTCTCTCCTATGATTGGGGGAAAGAAATTGAGAGTCAAAGTGATGCTGTAGGTTTTATGGTCAGAGGAACCTCCCCTTGTCAAATTGCACACAAATCTATTTCTGACCCAAGTACATATTTATCTATGTACCATTTTTCTAATGTTATGGGTCCAGTTAACATATTTTCTGTAGCACCAAACCATCCGATCCCTATCTTTGTATGATGTCGTGTCCACTTATGACAGAATTCTCCCGTTTTCATCCAGATAACAACCTCTAAACCTTTCCAGATTTTACACAAATGTGCACCAGGGATATGGGTTTCAGATGATAAAGTGTCAGATTTTTAACATGCATACATTTGGAGTAACAACCTTTTTTCCCGCTACTATCCCCAAGAACATACCACAGGGTCCTAACACCTCTTAAAATGTGCACAGAAAAATCACAAGAATGATGATGTTATTTATATAATTTTTACAAGTCCGCAATGTGAATTATCCATCTTTTTAAAATCATGCTCTGGCCCCAAAGGGGTGTGGTTTTCCAAAGCACATGGTGGAATTTCTGGTTTATCCACTTCCCCCAAGCTCAGCTTGCTCTCACAGGCACTGCCCCTCCCAGTTTCTCCCAAGAGGAAGCCATTTTACGACCCCCGCAATATAACATTTGCCTCAGCCAGGGACAGTGCTTTGTTTAGTTTCCTGTAGTCCCCAGGTGCCACTCGCCTAATTCAATCAGAGAGGTGTCATCTCCTTTTGGCAGGGGCAGCAGGATGCAGTCAGGCCTGGGAACACAGCTGCTGAATTCCCTCTCCTATCAGGGGTAGTTGTCAGGCAGAATCCAGTCACATTAAGCCAGGCTTCAGCTAAATGTCACTTTTGTTCCCAGTTTTTCTTCATTCAAATCAAACTCACAATTTTTGCACATGCAGCTAGAATGCTGATCCTAAGTTCAAAACTATGACATTTAACAGTTGCAACCTATGTTACACTCAAAAGTAGGTCACTCATTTATTTTAAACATTTTGATTTTAGTGGCTTTCTGTCCATTTAACTTAAGCTGCTGACATCCACAGCTCAGCCAGTTTTGTTATAAACATTGTTTTGGGCTCTTCATCTTTGCAGATTTTGTATGCACACAAGAATACATTCTGCCAAATGTCTGCTGGTGTTCATTGAGATTTTTGAATATCTTGTGATGTTTAAAATAGGCATTTTTAGCTTGCATTCACGGAAACAAAGGTGATTTTAAAGCACTTTTAAGCTGACAGGCACTGCTGTCTTTCCTTTGGCACACATTCCACTCATGGCACCCCTGGCCCATCATGCTTGCACTGGTGGGTGGCAGGTCAGGGGACCACTTTGTTGTGCGCAAAACAGCGCGGTTCTCCAGGATTCTGGCGCAAATGTGGGCTTTTCCGCCCTCTTGGATTTCCTAGACCCACAGCACCAAATGTTGCAGCATAATAGTCCAAACGTGGGTCAGGACACCGAACACTCCCCTATGCACAACATAGACCTTACCAAGAAGTCCAACTTCCAGTACCACAACCTCAGAGGCACCCTCCCTTGTCTCACCTACCCCTAGAAGCCCAATGCCACCAGAGCTCTGGTTCCCACTAGGCTTGACATCTGCAACAGCCTCTTTCTCAATCTACCTCTTACCTCCCTTTGCCCACTCAAACCAATCCAGAATAGGGCTGCATGAATCATCCTAGGTGTCTAGGCCTGGGACCGCATCTCTCCAGCCCTGAAATCCCTCCACTGGCTCCCAGGATAACATTCCAGACCCTTGCCTCATACACAACGCAGTATGGGTCCTGGTCTCCCCTGAGTCTCACTGGGGCCAACCTCCACGACCAGTCTCCCCCAGCATCCCTTACCAGCACTTGCCCTCATGCACTCTTCCCTGGACTAACCTGAATTGGGTCCACCTCATCCATCGCAGTGTACTCCCCTCCCCTTTTTTCAACTTGCACCTGCCCCTGTGGCTACCATCAGCACTTGCTCAGCCCCTTGTGCCCCCAAACCCTGCACTTCACCCTCTCCCATCCCTGCCCCATAACCCCTCCCTCCCCTGCACTTTATTGTTCCCTGCACTTGCATGGTAAGAATGACACAATGCCTGATACGACTGGTGATCCTAATTTCCCCACCTATGTCCACACCCATTTGTCTTGCTGCACCTGGAAACACTTGTGCATAGGCACCATAAAAATATACAATGTACAAACTGAAAACTCCGTGCACAGACATCATGTCACTTGCTGTATGAACTGCATGTTGCAAGGCCATAGAATGTTACAGAGCTGAAGAGCGGCATGTCCAGCTCACCCCCACAAGCACCTCATCTGACAGCGACCAAGGACTTGGACTCTTGGACACCCACACAGAGCAGGAGAGTCATGCCTCACAAAACCACTACCAGGGCCACACCAGCATCAGCCACACAACCCACAGGCCCAGTGAGCATGCCGCATGCCCCTGCAGCAACACCTGCTATGCAATTGAGGCACAGCCTGCTGCCCCTGCAGCATCACCTACAGAGCCAACAGAGGCACAGCCAGCTTATCCTGAAGGAACACCTACTGCGCCAATGGATGCACATCCAGCTGCCCCTACTGCAACACCTGGTACACCCATGGAGAAACAGAAAGCTGCCCCTGACACACAGCAGAGTGGGCCAACAGGACGTCCTTTTATCTGACAGTGATCAAGGTGAACCAGGCACCTCACCGACACCCACCCATAGGAGAAGAGCCATGCCCCGCAAAACAACTGCCAAGTCCACACTAGCAACAGCCACGCAGACCATAGGCCCAGTGAGCATGCCGCCTGCTCATGCAGCAACACCTGCTATGCGAACAGAGACACAGCCTGCTGTCCCTGCAGCAATACCTGCAGTGCAAACGGAGGCACAGCCATCTGCCCCTACAGCAACACCTGCTGTACCAATGGAGGCACAGACAGCTGCCCCTGAAAATCAGCAGTGTGGGCCAACAGGACAGCCATTCCCCACCCTCCAACAGCCTCCCATGTATGTTGCCACCTCAACAGATGATGATCCCAGGCAGGAGGGTGGGGACACCATTGAGGGGTCACCAGAACACACCCCCTACCATCATCCCTCAATCAGCTCCTCTGACCTCCACAGCTCACCTCCACTGCTGATCCCCAGCATCTGAGAAATGGATGCATGACGCATACAGCGTATCTAGGCACTGCACGAGGAGATGGCATAACTGACCAGGTTGATGCAGGAGAATGGCCAGTGCTGTGCATGTGCCCTGGGCCACTACTTGTATGCAACGGTCCACCTTGCACAGAGGGTCTGAGAGGGGAATGAGGCAATCTTAGCACTGCCTGAGTCCCTCACCCTTTCCCTGCAGTCAGCACTTGTGCACAGGGACACAGCAGGTTCTGATCCCCCCTCAACCATCCCAACACCTGCAAGCTCCCAAAGAACAGTATGCCATGGGTCATGTGCAGGTGTTGTGTGCTCAAAGGTAGTTCTCTATGAGTTCCTGACAGGCTGGACACATATCCCTGACATCCCTGTGATGGTGTTGGCGCATATCTGTTGCTGCATACATGTCACCATCATCATCATCGTTGTCCACCGGAGGCATATCCATGTCCGGGGGTGGGGGAATGTTCCACCTGATGCACATATTGTGCAGCATGGCAGAGGCCAGGAATATCTTCTCCACTTTTACCGGTCTGCACATTAATGCCCCACCGGAGCAGTGGAGGCACCGAAAATGTGCCTTGAACAGTCCAAAGATATGTTCAATTGTCGTCCTTGCTCTGATGTGGTAACGATTGTATGCAATTTCTTGGTTGGTCGGTGGATCTCTCACAGGGTTCATCAGCCATGGTTGTGGGGTGGATAACCGGAATCACCTTCATGGAATGGGACACAGGGAGGGCCATTTTATTGAGGTGACTCAGCAGTGCGTGCATATTGGGATGTGGGTGTGTGACACATGAATCTGAGTCTGTGCTCTTGCAGGCCCTCATTCACCTTGATCACCATGTGACAGTAAATGCTGGTCAGGCAATGTGTAGGGTGAGGTGGCAGTGGTCGAGTCAGGATATCCTGTGTTTTGTGTCATGGCAGTGATGCATTCTGGTACCTGTAGTGAATTGCACATGCCTGTACGTCCGTGCCCAGATTGTGATGGGGTGTCCATCCATTGACACATGTGGTAGATGCCAGTCATGGCCACGCATGCAGAATGTGTCCCTGCATTGGCATGGTGCCTTCCATACCCTGGTGCACATGCACTGTGGTGTGTGTGCTGATGGCTTTTTCTCACTCAATAGCCAGGTCCGTTGTCCACCATAATGCACCATGTACGCAGGCAGTGTGCTATTCCGCAGGACCATGGAGTCATGGGTTGAACCCGGGAAATGTGCACAGCAGTGTGCGATCATCAGGTCTGCATCGCAGATGATATGCACAGTCAAGGAATGGTACAGCTTTCTGTTCCAATACACCTCTGTGGCGTGGGCAGCCACTGGCTCTATGTGTGTGAATTCCACTGCTCCCAATACATTAGGCATGTCCACGATGGAATGGAAGCAGACCTTGGTGGCATTTACCTGGGACTTTGTCCTTGGTAGGGTGATGTGCTGGTACACATGATGCCGAAGGGCTCCCTGGACCTGCACCAGCACAATTGAAAATGCTGGCTGAGAAATGCTATGCAGCTCCCAGACTGTGTGCTGGAATGTGCCCATGGCAAGAAAGTGCAGCACAGACACCACTTTCAACAGCGGGGGGTAGGGTATGGCAGTCTGGATGCCAATCATGCTCTGGATGTTGTCCTGGATGAGCTCCACAATTTCCAGGATGGTCTCCCTGTTCAGGCAATGTGTAGATCTGCCTGTCAGTCAGGGATTGGGGTGTGGCACTTGAGTGGAGGTATAGGTGTATGTCTCTGACCAACAACTTGCTGGCGCTTTTTCATCTGCATCTTCCTTTATTTTTCTTATTCTCATACCTATTATTATCATTAACAGGTCTTTCCTAACATTGCCATGTGATGTCTCATATATATCACGTTCATAACCCAATTTGCCATTATATTATCTCCCTTCTTTATTCAACATGAATGGCACCTCTCTTCAAACATACTTTCAAGGCATCTACAGTTGATTTTCTTTAATTTCCATAGGCACTATTTGACGCGTGCCGCCGCGCTTATTTATTTTTCCAGCACGCAGCGTCGTGTGCGTGACGTCATGCGCATTACATCCGTACGACGTTAAGAGCGCGGCGCCTGCTTTACGTCACGGGAACTCAGTCCATTATCATTTTCGCCATTGCAAGGCGGAATCTTTTGTCCCACCGTCCATGAATGGGGATTGGATCCCTTTATTATACATTATACAGGTAATTCTAGACTCTTGCTCTTTCCTGTCCCAATGAGTTTTTATTCTTGATTCCATCCATTTCTGTGCTAAATCAAAAACTGACCCCGCATTGCATTCAAATTTAAAACCTAATCTTTGGCTCAAGGGCAATTCGACCCTACTTTCAATAATTGATACTTTCCATTACTAGAAGCTGAGCCCTTATGGCTTTCAAGCTCATTTCACAGCATGTTGGACATGTTGGCCCAGCGTATTACAGATCTTACTTTGTTCTAACTACAATTTGAGTCCCCATTACATTTAATTACACACTTAGCATATTTGTCCTTAGAGTACATTGACCCAACTATTAACAGATTTAACTGTTCCCTGTTTATGTTGTTTTATTTCAGTACTAGGACTGACCATACCACTAGCATTGATGTTACATCCATAGTTTTCTGTTATTCAACACATAGGGTAAGTAACTATCCCCTGTCCTTTCTCTATTAATCCTGCTTAACTCAGCATACCCTTGCACCCTGTTCTCCAATTCTCTAGGTGACGATTTTATTTCCGTAGCCGGCTACTCTTCTTCCAGTTCTGCATCAGGAGTACCTTATTCCACGGTATGCTTCATATGTCTTTTACATTTCACAACTACCCGGTTTTGGTTCTCACATCATCACATGTTTTTCACTATAAGTATCTCCCCAGCATGGGTGACCCAACTATTTTTCACCTTTTATTAATATGGGAATCTGGGCTCTCAAATATGTCAAAAACATTTTTACTTCAATTGCTAATTTTTACATATCTCTGTGACCACTAGATCAATATAATTTGTTCACTTTACTCTCTGCTTTGCTTTCTGGCAGGTTATTTCTCAACATGAACCTGCTTATTTCATCTACACTACAGAACCATGGTATGATATTGTTTTGTGACACCATCTCTCTTGATTTTATGTGACAATGTCCTTGATTTTGGTTTCCTATCTTGTAATATTTTGTACGTTTTACCATGTCAAAATATTAATTTTCACCTTTGTACTTATGTATTGTCAATAATTCAGACTTGATAACGACTGTGAGGGTCGAAACACATGCCGGCTGATTTCCAAGACTCCTTCATTTTGATTTCACGATAAAGATTTTGTTTGAATCTCAAGACTCTTCTATTTTGATTTCATTATAAAGACTCACACAGTTTTCAAGACTTGACGTCTAAGAAGCTTTTCTCGTGCTATCAGCTCCATTGATTTATGTTCAAATTGATTACTCAGGATCAGCACATCTGATTCACCTTCAATCCTAATACTTACAATTTATGCCTTAAAGATGACGCAGCAAGTCTTGAAGGTGATTTGTGCATGCAGTGAGAGTCAGTGAAGGTTGATGAGGGCTGGGGTGATGTCGTTTTATCTGCTTAGATCCTTGATGAGACATTCAGCCATATGTAGGGCACTTCTCAGCGGCACAAGCGAGGCTGATGGGTGGCCTTCGAGAGTGCATTGACCCATCCAGGAGGGATAGGATCAGTGCTTGAACTGTGGATCGAGAGCTGTCTGAAGTGAGGAAGGGCTTTACTTTTTGCAGGAGGGAGATCTGATACCAAGCTGTCTTCTTAGCTATGTGTGTCTTGAAGGAGAGTTGTTTGTCAATGTGGAACCTGAAGGCCTTGACACAGGAGGTGAGTTCAGGTGTGAATCCCTCAGAGTTTATGTTTGAAAGCCAAGTCTGTATGTCTTGGTGTTTGGTGTGGTTGGTGAGGAGTAGGAATTTGGTCTTGGAGGGTTTGAGCTTCTAGTATGCACTGGACATCAAGGACTGGATCAGTAAGCGGCAGGTTTTGTGCCTATGGATGTCCTTGACAGAGTCAATCTTGAAGTATAGCTGTGTGTCTTCGGCGTATTGGTGGAGGTGGATGTTGTGTGTGATTAGGAGGGCTCCCAGCAACTCCATGTTTAGATTGAAGATCACTGGGGAGAGGATGGAACCCTGCAGGACTCCACAGATGACCGGTCACATTGGTGATCTAGAGGAGTCCAAACGAACAAACTGCTGGCAGCTGGTGAAGTAGGACTTGAATTGGTGAAGGGCAAGGGTTCTGATACCCTTGCGCCTATGTAGGGTGTCCATAAGCGCCTGGTGGTCTACTGTGTCGAAAGCGGACGAGAGGTCGAGTAGAACCAGGAGGCAGGGGTTGACATCATCAAAAATGTTGGGGGCGTCATTGACCACCTGTATGGTTGCTGTCTCCGTGCTGCATCTGGTTCTGAACGCAAATTGGTAGGTCTGGAGGAGATTGTTGGTGTTGGTGTGTTGCTGCAGTTGTGCGGCTACCACTTTCTCTATTATCTCACCTAGGAAGGGAAGATGAGTGATGGGCGATAGTTACCTAGGTTGTTAGGATCCGTAGTGGGTTTCATTAGTAGAGGGAGAATTAGTCCAGTTTTAGGGTTGATGGGAAGGGGCTTTGAATTAGTGAGCTGTTGATGATCCCCAGGTAGGAAAGCAGAGCTTCTGCAGGCAGGGTCTTACGGATGGATGCTGGGAGGATGTTGTCTGTACAATGTAGCTTTGAGGGTGGCCAGGGTTTCTAGCAGGTCTTCTGCCGAGAGTGCCTTGAATGTTGTCCAGGGTGTGGAGATTTCATGAGGAGGGATGTGAGGTAGGTCTGTGGATGCAGAGCTGGTGTCTATGTGCTGGCAAATCTTATCGATTTTGTCGATGAAGAAGGTGTTGATGGTGGTGGACTTTCTACGATGGAGTGTGGTATGACTGGGGTGAGTAGTGGGTTGACGCAGTGCTGGACCACTTTGAAGAGGGCTGTGCTTTGGTTGTCAGCATCTTCTACGGTCTTCTGATAGTAGGAGGCCTTGGCTGTGTTGATGAATTGTCGGCCGGTACCTCAGAGTTCCTTGAGCAGTGGTCAGGTCGTATGCGCTGCTGGCGTGTTGCCAAGTTTTCTCTTGTTTCCTGGTGACTCTTTTGCTAAGGTTGAGTTCTTGCGTGTACCAGGGTGCGGATAGTTTCAGTTAGCAGGTGCATTGTTTCAGAGGAGCATGTCTGTCGATGAAGGCTGAAAAGCTGGTGTTGAGTGCTTCCAGTCGAGAGTCACAGTTCGGTTAGTGGTGTTTCTGAGTATATAAATGTCTTCTGTATAGTTTTAGAGGCAAAATCGAGATAGCAAAACCAAGCAGAGTAGGTATATAGAATGTACATTTAATTGAACACTGAGAGATCTGAAACTATTTGGCATTTGCATATGATTTTCCATGTGATCTTTCCATGTCAGTCAATCATCCTGATTTTGGAAAATATGATAGAAAATATGTACTTTCAGCTTTTACCTCCTACTCAAGTCAAAACTATTCGTATTCACACAGCCTCATGTTGAAGGAAGACACATAGTTAGATATTTATTGTCTGTTAAAGAAGGTTTGCTATTCTGCTCTGTAAATTAAACGTGTCTGCTGATTTTGCTCTGTGAATAAATGAGACAAGTAACGAGGCTAAATCACAGAAGAATTTGTACAAAAGGGAAATAACCTTTATACATTGCACATTGATATCATGTGTTCTTGTATTAATTTCGTTTTAGTTTTTTAGAGATCAAATAATTCCCATAAATGCAGCAGAACACTGTACATTAAGGGAATGATGAGTATCCATACAGAACAATATCATCAATCATACATGCAAACAAAGGCTCTTTAAATTCTTTGAAGAGTGGCAAGAAACATTATCAAGGCAGGACTTCATATAAGATCAGAACAACTCTGGTAAACCACTCCTATTTCCAATGGTGGTAGATATACTCAGTGTCAGGGAAACGTGTGCCACATGAATACATCAAGGGGTATGTGTCTATCTTCACAACACCCACTGATATAGAGTCACATATCTGCCTCTACATAGGATTGGTTATTCCTGGTCTGAATCATGAAAGCATTTTGGGCAAGCAGTATGCTAATAGGTACAACTAGACAAACATGCCAGAGCTTATGAACTTTTCTTTGGTTACAAATGGAAAGCAGTAGATTTCTAAGAATCAGAATGACTGATAATTAGAATAATGAATCATCCACACTTTTATTTCTCAAAATGTAATCCAAATATTTATGATAATAGCAACTATTTTGAATTATTGGAAAATACAGCTCCAAGACAAATATTCCATGGAATAATTATTTTTAAAGAGATGTTAGTTTTCATTCAAGGGTATGTCTACATGGAATTTAATTCATTTACTCCATTCAAACAGGTATGTATGATATTTTAATATTATGAAATAGCCACAGATAAAAAGCTTCAGAGAAATGTACATATTAATAAAAAGCTCATTTTATTTTTGGGATATCTCATTTTCATTACTCATTATCAAGCACATTTCATATGTCCACAAGTCATTCTGCTGTCTATCAATGGTTTTCTCAGAATTAATTTCAATATTTATCAGCAGTTATATTTCTTCCAAATATAGGGAAGATAGAAAAGGAGAGAAATATGGTTTTGGCACTAGAACCTACGGGATTTCACAGCAGGAGAATCATTGACACAGAATTGCTGTCTGAATTGGATTTTGCTACAATGGTTAACCAGTTGCATGGAGGCATGTTTAGTATAAACGCAGAACGAAGCTGAACACCATAATTGCAGGAATTGCAAGAATAAAAGCTGTTTCAATGTACTACTAGAGAAAGGCAATTATCTGTGGATATGAGTGGTGTTCTTATTTCATTAGTCACATATTCTGATTCAGATTATTTTGTTTACTTAGTAGTTTTCGGAGGATCAATATTTGATTTTCATTTATGTTGCCTTCATACCATATGAAGACTGCCTTCCAAATGAAACATTCTTTTATTCTTTATTCAGTTTCTATGGAGAGCAGAAATGTATAAAAACCCACAGGTTCTTGGCAGTTGTCATTATATTTATACCATACACCAATAGCATATGTAGGTGGGTGAGGTTAAAAGTATCAAGGAGATGAATGGACCAAAGTAATTTAATCAATTTTCCTAAATACTAGTACGTGGAGTGGTTTGCACCATTCTGAGCTCCAAATGTCCGATCATTGAATATCATAATCCTCTCTTGTTTGGTTCGTAAGAGGATAGAGCTTTGTTCTTGCAAGGAGTTCTGTACATTTCTCAAAGGTAAGCTGACCGGTTTCAGTGGTATTAGGCAATTGCACCACTTTCATCAGGTCTGGTAAGGCCAGCATTTAAATATCTGCTGTCTTCATAAACTGTGATACAGCATAATGTGGCTGTTTTCAGGAGGACCCGCCAAATGATAAAATAAAGCAGGGACAGGGGGGAGACAAAAAAACAAGCTCCAATTAGAATCGTCTTACAGGGAGCAGTGTATCATATGTGTATTACCACATGGGACAATATCGTACCTCATAATCAGTGTTTCCTCTTATCTAGTGGTCCTTAATTCAAGAAGCATGACATCAATCTTTTTGGAGAGGCTGTTCTTAGATAAGCCAATTGTCGTACAACCTTCAGAAAGAAAAAACTCTGAAAGGTCCTTTAATCTAGAGGAATGGCTGCATGGCAACATATGTTTCATAAATTCAGTGAAACTTGAAGACCATGTTCGCAAAGAGAAAATGTCCTAGCTTAAGTAGTTGATCCATAGGAACAGCTCCATGGCGAGTCTGTACTTTTACACATACAGATAACAACCCCAGAGTGACAAATCCTGTATATAGATAGTACTTCAAGGTATCACTAACAAATCCTTGCTGGGAACCATTTATAGTGTTAAGTTTTTGTCTCAGGTATTCATACAAGAGGGCGACAAATTAGCTTCTCCTCTTTGTGGGTGAGTATCCAAAATACTACAACAGAATACTATGATGAAATTCCTGCACTCTGTTAGGCACCATGCAAGGCGGATTTCGAGAAAAGCATGTCTCTGGGTTAGAGCAAGTCAAAGTACAGATAAATGTAAATGATAAGACATTCTAAACTTGCTGTTAGTTTTGTTTGTAATGGTGCATACATCGGCATGCGGCGTCCCGGCTAGTGTTCGTAAACATTCCTTGGGGCACTCATCAAGTCGTCAATGCTTAACGCGGCATGACTCCTGAGTCACTTGGGAGCTCCAAAGATGGGATATACGTGTATTGCCCAGTTTTGCTGGGTAATGTAGTCCTATTTACAAGGTAGTGCGGCAAAGATGCACACCAACATTTTTCTACAGCAGAGCGTGAGAAAACAATCAATGAATGTCTACACAACTAAACAATTACAGGAAAGAGCAGAGACGAAAGTTTCAAAAGACGTGATTCTCGCTATTGCAAGGATACAGCAATGTACAAATTTTAACATAACGTACCACGGTTACGGTTGACTCAACACGGCAACAGTGATGCCATGTGCCTCATACTTGTTAACTGTTCAGTGATATTAATGTAATTGTTCAGTGTATATTTACAAATAGTCAGTGAGGCATGAACCTGAGGGGGTTTGTGCTCCCTCATGTGGTGGATGGAGACCGAGCTATATGGGGTGCACTCTATTTCATCACAATATGGAGATCAAAGGCACATCACTATAGACTTACAGGTGTTAATGTTGGGCATGGTCAGTTAAACAAGTTACAGTCAAGCTATTGTTCCGTGGTATATGTAGAATTTAGGTGTATCTTCGGACGCACATGCTATTGAAGGAAATCCTTCAGTAAACTGTTATGACATAGGTATAATGAGCCAATACAACAAAACATGTAATATCCATGGATTAACCAGAGTAAATACATATGTGCAGCTTCGAAAATATGACAAGGTTACATAAGCAAGTCTGTGGATACATTTTTACAACATTGCCAAAGTCTGCCATGATGGAGGTTCATTCAGGCCGTTGACATCAGTTTGTAACTTAAATATCCACTGTTGTTCTCGTCTATACAGGAAGTTGTGTCGATTACCCCCTCTTGTCGGAATGTTAACTTTGCTCAATAATAAACAACTTGAAACTGTTCGGGCCATGTTTTTTCTCTACAAAATGTTGAAACATTGAACCAGAGATTTTCTTTGTCTGGAAACAGGAACAATGTTCTGCCAATCCAGTTCGAATTGGACGAATGGTCATCCCTATGTAGCGTAGACAACAGGGGCAGGTAATGAGATAGATTACATTGTTTGTATTACAGTTTGTCAGATCTCTCTCGACCCAGGGATATTTCCAACCTATATCAATGCTTTTTGTCCTCATTGTGCTGGCACAGGTGCTACAGTATCTACATGGGCCATGTCCTGATGGTTTTGATTGGTTTCAGTGGCTCTCTGGCATCTAGCTAGTTGGTTCTCTATAGGTGTGGATCAAGACATCTTTGAGGTTCCTCCCTCTCCTGATTTCAAACCTCAATGTCGTTAGATTGGTTTCACCCATGTTCAATATAGGCCATAATTTCAGTACCTTTTTACGTTTTGGGCAAATTGATAATGGGCTATCTGGTAGGGAAAACTCTCCTGCAGGTAAACCTGAACAACCACCAGACATTGAACAAAGATTGACAGGGAATACGGAGAGCTCTTTGGTGATGACTTTATCCCCATATATCTTAAATAAGGATCAGCACATGCTCCTGGAAAAGGTGTTGTCTTTTGTTCCAACCACGCAACATGACCCATTTCGTACTCGAATAGAAGTGACACAACTTATATCCCTTATCATGTGACCATCTTGTGAATGTGGCTCAAAGAGAATTGCATGGAAATAAAGGAGACTTCCAGTTTCTGATTCACAGAAGCATGTTATAAAGGTGCAATCCCGTTGAAACGCGGTCAGTGAATCAGGCCCTAAGTGTACTACATTTTCTTCATTTTCCCCATACATTGTTCAGTCAATGTACATAAGATTAATTTGCCATTCTCGGAATGGATTGTTTCAATTTTTGTTGGCCTAACTTGTTTGTTGAGCATATTTACATTCAGATTCCCAGTACCATGGATATGTTCAGGCATGTGTTGCAATTTATACTATTTGAATGTGACTAATTGATGTCAATTCAATGATCCTGTTTCAGGTGTGCAAGCATTATATTTAGTGCAAGCTACAAATGTAATTTACCATACATTCTGAGTAACCGTTAACCTGTAAAGATCTGAGAGTGGCCATCACTAAAAATAAGTCCATACCATCAAACGAAGCCACTCTCATAAGTTCAGTGGCAGAACTATAAGAATTTCATATAAGAAAAGATTTAAAAATAATCTTCGGTCACATAAGTAACATCAAATACTTGGATAAGACGTGCAAGTGTTGTTACAGCCATACATATTACGGTAAATTCTACTCTTCTTCCATAGAAATAAGATGCACATATTATATTTCTTTGAATGTTATTTTAGAACTAATAATTGGACAGAACAATTGAGAACCTGCAGCCCAATAGAGCATTGATACATAAGAGATGTGAATAGAAAGGTAGGAGAAATGGAAAGAAAATCTCATAGTTCATCAGGGTTTGGTAAAATGGAGGATGCAAGCACACATGAGAGCTTATAGATTTGATATCATATGATATGATATTTTATTTGTATCGTGCTCGTACACAAGTGTTTCAGAGCGTGACTAGGCAAGGGCGAGGAACAGAGGAGAAACACAAAAAAAAAAGACAACAACGATCTTCATAGGCCAAGTGACACTGACAACGTGCAAGAGCATGGGAAGGGGACAAAGGGAAAAGTGCATGGAAGGGGGAGAGTGGAAAGTGCAGAGCAGAGGAGAGCAGATAATAAATAATAAATAAGAATATATAGAAAATGGAGGCAATAAACAGTGGTAGTGCAGCCAGCAAGTGGCAAGTGCTATGTTTATGGCAGCAGACTTGGTAAGTCTGATAAGTGCAGATAAAAAGAGAAAGAGGGGGGCTGTATGGATACAGTCCACCAGTGCAAGGGGTGGCCAGGAGGCAGTGCAGGAGGCCAGCAGGGTGAGCAGGTACTTGGGCCCAGAGGAAAGAGGGTGGCCAGGTGCACAGTTCCAAGAGAGAGCCTGTCAGCAGGGTAGTGGGGGAGAGAAACCAGAAGCAAAGAGGAAGGTCTTGAGGTGCTACCGGAACCAGAGATGGTTGCCAAGTTTTAGAGTCACATAGGGAGGCCCCAGCTGAAGATAGAGATCGCCCCCCCAGCTCGTTTCTTTGAGAAACTATTGACCCGGAGGAAGTTAGAGGTAGAGGAACGAAGAGCTCGAGAGGGGAGGTTTTTGCGGACAGATAGCTGAAGGTATTTTGGACCCAGGCCCCAGAAAGCCCTGTGGACAATACAGAGGGTTTTGAATTTAATCATTGCATCCACTGGGAGCCAATGGGGAGATTTTAGAGCTAGAGAAATACAATCCCAGGGCTTGAGGCCAAGGACAAGTCTTGCAGTCCTGTTCTGGATAAGTTGCAGAGGGCAGAGAGTGGAGGCAGGTAGATTTGGAAAGAGGCTGTTACAATAGTCCAACCTAGAGTGAACCAGAGCTGGGGAGACAGTGAGCTTCTGAGGGAAGGAGAGGAAAGGCAGAGTATCTCTGAGGAGGTGCAGTAGGAAGTTTGACTTTTTAGAGACCTCAAAGATATGGGCGGAGAAAGAAATTGTGTAATCAGAGATGGCCCCAAGGTTCTTAGCCTTGCAGGTAGGAGTAGGAGAGGGGACAAGGGAGGCAGGCCAGAGAGTGAGGGAAAAGGATGGAGATGGTGTGCCGATGAGGAGGATCTCAGTCTTGCTGGCATTCAGACAAAGATCATTGGTGGCATACCAATCTTGAGTGGCAGGTAGGCAGTCAGAGATGAGAGAGGGAGAGGAGGTGGCCAAGGGCAGTTGGAAAATGAGTTGAGTGTTATCAGCATAGCACTGGAAATTTGAACAGAGAATGGCAATACAGTGGGCACGAGTTACCAGGTATTGATTGAAAAGCCAGGGTAAGAGGTTAGAGCCCTGGGGAACCCCACAGGTAGAGAGGAAGATGGATAATAGGAAGGACCCCAGTTGGACTTGAGAGGGTCAATCAGATAGGAAAGAGGTCAGCCAGGCCAGAGCCTGATCGGTGATACCAAGGTTATCACAGAGATGGTTGAGTAGGATGGAGTGGTTGACCATGTCGAAGGCAGAAGAGAGATCAAGAAGGATGAGGAAAGAGGGAATGTTAGAGTCCATGTTGGAGAGCAGATCTTCACGGATGTTCAGGATAGCAGTTTCCGTGCTTCTAGCCGCTCTGAAGCCAGACTGGTGGTCATAGAGACAACCAACAGAACCTGAATGAAGGTTAAGCTGAGAGATGGCAAGCTTTTCCTGGAGTTTGCCCAGAAAGGGGGTAATGGAAATTGGGAGATAGTTAGCCAGACAGGAAGGATCAGCTGTGGGTTTCTTGAGAAGAGGGTGCACAAGGGAGTGCTTCAGAGGGGAGGGGAAAAATCCTGAGGCAAAGGAGTGGTTGCAAAAATCGGCAAGGGCCAGAGTGAGGGTGTCAATGTGGAGAATAAGAAGAGACAGAGAGGGAAAGAAGAAGAGAGAGAGAGAGGGAGAGAGCAACAGTCAAGAGATACATTTGCATAACAGGGCTGTGGAAAGGTAATGGAGGCCCCTTGGCAACATTGAATCCAGTGTAAATCCCTGTGCAGATGATGCTGTGGCTGTGATTCCTAAAAGCAAAACCAACTAAAGTGTAATTTATGTAAAACATTTATTGCCTAAGAAGTGAGTGATTCGTGAAGCCCAGCACCAACAGAATCATAATTTCTATAAACGACTGCCTTCTGGGAAAGTGAGTCTTTAAGCCCAGAGCCACCGACACTGTAATTTGTTTAAAACAGTGCATACCGGGAAACCAAATATTTATGGTCATAGTGAACTGAACAGCAATTTGTCTAAACACGACACACTGAGCAGTGTGTCTTGAAGTCCATAACAAACGAAAATGTCTCTTGTCTAAAACCTGTTAGGCAAATATACCGTTTCCTTTGGCACCTCTGTACTCAGGGATGTGTTCTGCACCCCATTGTCCGTGGGTTTGCTTACCATATCCTCCTTATCTTCTGTTACCACCTTTTTTCTACCGCTGTAACCATAGCTAACTTTACAATCAGCCCTGGTACTTCTCTCCCCCATCTCCCTACCCTCTTGGATCTCTATCTCTCCAGCCCTCTGCTATTCCTCTTCTCAGCCTCCTGAATATCTCTTGCCCCAGACGTCTGTGGTTCTCTCTCCCCAGCTCCCTAAGTCTTTATCTGACCCACAGCTTCTTGGACCCCCTGCCCCGCCCCCCCTCTCTCTCTCTCTCCCTCTCTCTCTCTCTCTTTTTCTCTCTCTCTGTCTCTATCTCTCTCTCTCGCTCTCTCTCTCTTCCACCCCAGCCTGCTGGGTCTCTCTCTTTCCCTAGCATATTGGGGTTCTCTCCAGATCCCTGGGTGTCTTCATCACTATCTCCATTTTACTGTACGTACCTCATTGCCAGTAAACCCCGCATCCACATGCATGCCTTGACCATCACTAAATCAATTTATCACCCTCTCTTTAGGATGTTCACATCGTTTTGAAATATAACCTCTTTTGCACATTCTCTACATGTCGCTCTTACTGCATCACATTCTTTGTCACTCGCTCCCATAACTGTAATTACCACATTTAAGAACACCCCATATCGACTCCTGTATCAGCTCCTTTAGAGGCATCCTTTTATCTGATATTCTCTAGCGTGAAGACTGTCTTTCAGCCAACATCCTTCTGGGTAGTGACCGTGATACTTCCGCTGCTATTATCCACTTTACCTTTGTCTTTGCTGATGTCCAGTTCCTTCAAGTATGGACAAATGAGCTCAGTCTCCTTGGCAATATCAATTGCTTGATCAAGTGAGCTCACTCTTCACCCTTAGTAATTCTCTAACCTTTTGGCTGTTTCAGCAAAGCAGAAACTGGTCCCGTGTGTGCTCATCGTGTGGCACAATTATAATCTATGATCTATTACCAATCCCTTTAGATCGGCAATGTAATCTTCAACAAATCCACCTTCCTTTTGTGCTCACAAAATGGTAATTTCCACTGTAGATTTTCTTATTGGCCATTTATATTTATCAAGCTTCTTAATAGAGTGAAAAAATATATGTGCTTTGCCATCACTCGCTGGGCTAGGTTCTGGAAGGCGATCATATCCGCCTTGTCCAGCAGTGCTAAGCAATGATGTAGAATTGCAATCTTCCCCTCTATATTTTAATCATGCTTTATGGGGGTAACACATATTTAATGACATTTTTTTCCAAATCCTCCCACTTTGTGGGGTAAATCCTGTAGTTTTACGGATCAATTTATGCACCGGCAAGTTCGACATTTGCAGTTTGGCTAATAGGACGGTTCCCGGACTTGAATGGCGAGTCCAGTGTTTTGTCTATATGCACAGCACACCCTATGCCATCTTTTATATAACTCCAAACAGTCTAGATCTGCATGCTTTTAATTGGTTTGACCTACAATTTTCCTCTTATGGCAGGTGTTATCAGCATTGCTTCTGATTTAAAGGTCTTGCCCTCATGGCTGTCTATTGTGAATCACTGCTAATAGAAAACTTTGCACTACGAGGTAAGAATGTGTTTTTGCATGCTATTCCACCAACATCATTATTCTGCTCTCTGACTCCTCGGTCACAAGGTGCTCACTGGAGGCTCAGATATGACTGTCAGCTAGGTTTATTTGTACTACTTCAGTTCACATTGAGTTGCACAGCTGTCCAGTTGAAGTCCCTCCTGCATCCCATGTGGCGCTCTCCCTCACCTCTTCTCACAAACCTGCTTTAGTGCTGCTTCAGTGCTGGTAATGCATTTTCTCCTGTAGGGTCCATGTCATTGTACTCCCTCTATGATGCCTGTCTTGTCAAAATCTATATTGTCTCTTACATAAGTCAGGAAGCAACAATGGTTCTCTGACAAAACTAATGACAGCCTTAGGGCACAACATCTCTCTGCTGTGAAGCCCCTTATAAACTACCTTCATTTGAGTTTACATTTTGCTTTGTTTATGGGTACATTAGAAACAGAGGAGTAGATAGGGGCAGTAGAGGATAGCAATTGATAAGCTGTGTCTGACTTGTATGTTCATGTGACCACACATGTCAATTGTAGAACCAAAACTCCATCTAACAAAAACAGTAATAGCAATGTATACCATAAAACATCAAATAGTTTAATTGTGTTCACCTGTATACCTAAATAGATACACTGACAGTGCTACCTACATATCTAGATAGACTCCTTTTGTTTATCTGCATACCTAGATTGACCTCACTATATTGCCCTCATATTTGAGAGAATCGTTGTCCTACCTGCATTGCTAGATATACTTCATGGTGTTCTCCTCACCTAGAGAGAACTGTGAGGATTGGCCTGCTTCACATCTAGATAGGATTGTGAATGTTAGTATATGCCTCACTTAAATTGAATTCTTAACTTTAGCCTGTGTCACATCTAGATAGGATTGTGAATGTTAGCATGTGCCACACTTAGATGGAATTAGATGGAATTCCTAACTTTAGCCTGCATCGCATCTAGATAGAGATGTGAATGTTAGCATGCGCCACACTTAGATGGAATTAGATGGAATTCTTAACTTTAGCCTGCGTCACATCTAGATAGGATTGTGAATGTTAGCATGTGCCACACTTAGATGGAATTCTTTATTTTAGCCTGCATCACATCTAGATAGGATTGTGAATGTTAGCATGTGCCACACTTAGATGGAATTCTTAACTTTAGCCTGTGTCACATCTAGATAGAGAGGTGCATGTTGCCAAGTGCCACACTTAGATGGAATTAGATGGAATTCTTAACTTTAGCCTGTGTCACATCTGGATAGGATTGTGAATGTTAGCATGTGCCACACTTAGATGGAATTCTTAAATTTAGCCTGCGTCACATCTGGATAGGATTGTGAATGTTAGCATGTGCCACACTTACAGGCCGATTCATGGAATTAATGTGCGCCCCGAAAATTCCCGTGCAGAGGTGCCAAAACGTGCGATTCGCAGTAAAAGTGCGAAAATCGCAGTGCAACTGCGAAAATCGCAGGGAAACCAGCGCACATCGATTCATGGAAGTCCGTGCGCAAGAAAAATATTGGATGTGCGCTGAAAAAGTGTGCGGTGCACGTCGGCGCACAGGTCAACCAACGGCACATTGGGCCTAACACTCGGAATGGGGAACAATGCGTTAAAATATGGGCGTCACGGGGGAAGTACAGGAGGCAAGTGCGCGGAACGCCCACACGCTCGCCTACAACTCGTATTCATGGAATCAAATAGGGCAAACCAGCGCACGGGCAAAGATGCGCAGAGGGCCAAACAAGCATGCCACAAGAAAGCAGGCGGTAGCGTCCCTGAGCCTGAAATAAATGTGCGCCAAAATGTGTGCTAACAAAAAGCACCCATATACAGCTATGGTGAATGATCCATACAGTGGCCCTCTAGGACAAATGAGGTGCAAAGGGGTACCGGCAAACACTGACACCCGCTGTGTGAAAAATAGCGTGTGCGTGTATTACGGGGTTCACGGGAAGTTCCACACGCGATTGGCCTGGGCACGTGTATTCCGGGGTGCACGGGAAGTTTCACATGCTAATTTGCAGGGTACGTGTATTTCGGTGTGCGCGTGAAGTTCCACACGCAATTTCAGCAGGGTACGTGTACTCGGGGTGTGCGGCAAATTCCACACACGAATCTAGCAGCCTACGTGTATTTCGGGGGTGCCGGGGAGTCCCACACGTGAATTGGCCTTGTGGTTCCTCCCAGCTGTTCCCTCTACACCCTCCACGGCCCCTGCAGGCGGCCCACACCACAGAGGACTACCCTGCACCCCTGCACATGTCCCGCAGGCAGCCCATCCACCATGGCCATGCCCCCCAGCCAACCCACATGTCACCTTGCACTACTGCCCACCAACGCATGTCTCCCTGCACCCCCACCCCCCAGCATCCAGGGGCACCCTCCACCAGGCCCCCACTCATGTCTCCCAGCACCCCCACCCCCCTGCATCCAGAGGCACCCTCCACCAGGCCCCCACTCCTGTCTCCCTGCACCCCCACCCTCCTGCATCCAGGGGCACCCTCCACCAGGCCCCCACTCATGTCCCCCTGCACCCCCACCCCCCAGCACTGTAGGGCACCCTCCACCAGGGCCCCACCCCTGTCCCCCTGCATCCCACCCCCCTGCATCCATGGGCACACTCCACCAGGCCCCCACTCATGTCCCCCTGCACCCCCACCCCCCAGCACTGTAGGGCACCCTCCACCAGGCCCCCACTCCTGTCCCCCTGCACCCCCACCCCCCTGCATCCAGGGGCACCCTCCACCAGGCCCCCACTCCTGTCCCCCTGCACCCCCACCCCCCTGCATCCAGGGGCACCCTCCACCAGGCCCCGACTCATGTCCCCCTGCACCTCCACCCCCCTGCATCCAGGGGCACCCTCTACCAGGCCACCACTCCTGTCCCCCTGCACCCCCACCCCCCCGCACTGTAGGACACCCTCCACCAGGCCCCCACTCCTGTCTCCCTGCACCCCCACCCCCAGCCGTGCGATTCGCCTGGGTACGTGTATTCCAGGGGTGCGCGGGTAGTCTCACACGCGATTCCATCAGGTTATGTGTATTATAGGTCCGAGTGAACTTCCACACGCGATACCAGCAGGGTACGTGTATTTCGGGGGGTGCGCGGGAAGTTCCACACGCGAATTTGCAGGGTATGTGTATTTCGGCGTGCGTGTGAAGTTCCACACGCGACTGGGCCTGTGAGAGTGGGGTACGTGTATTCCAGGGGTGGGCGGGAATATTTACTCGCGACTGGGCTTGGGAGAGCGTGTTACGTGTATTCCTGGGGTGGGCGGGAAGATTTACACGGTCGCCTACAACGCGCCAAAAAATAGAAGGTCCAATCCTGAAACACAAGCATGAAGCAGGCGCATGTCCCGCGCAGCATAAAAGAGTGCGCAAAAAAAAACAAGCTCAGACGCCAGGATGAATATACCGTTCCTAGCAGCAGTGGCCGTGGGATACCGCAGGAGGAGGAGAAGGATAGTCAGGGCCAGAATCTTCACACCCAGAACCAGCCTATTTGGTATGCCTGATGACCAGGTGTATGGGAGGTACAGGTTTCCACCACACATAATACTCGACCTGGTCAGTGAGTGGGAGGATGACCTCACATCACCCACCCTGTGCTCCCAAGCACTCAGCCCTCTGGAGAAGGTCCTCAATGTACTGCACTTCTTGGCTACTGGATCATTTCAGCAGACAAGTGTCATAGTGCGGAGGGTGTCACAGGCCACGCAGTCACGGAGCCTACACCAGGTGTTGGCCATCATCACTGTACGCCCATCAGTCCGCAGGCACATATACCTGCCCAGAACACCTGCAGAAAGGCAGGCTGTCAGCCGGGATTTCTGCAGGGTGGCACAATTCCTCAAAGTGCTAGGTGCCATTGATTGCACCCATGTGGCTCTATGTCCCCCCAGGGCATCTGAGCACATCTATAGAAACCGCAAGCACTGGCATTCCATCAATGTCCAGGTAGTATGTGATGCCAAGGGAATCATCACCTCAGTGTATGCCAACTATCCAGGACAGCTTCATTTACAGGATGTCAACCCTAAACCGGGACATGGAAGCTGGGCGACATGGCGATGTATGGCTGCTTGGTGAGTAGAAATGCCACAGCACACGCATGCACGACAGATACAGAGTAATGCCAATACCCCACTAATGATCCCCATCACCACCTCCCCAGGGGACAGTGCCTACCCTCTGAGCACACACATGATGACGCCAATTCGGAACCCCATCATGCCTTCCGAGGTAAGATACAACACAGCCCATATTGCAACACGGGGCATAGTGGAGCGCACATTCGGAGTGCTCAAGTCACGCTTTCACTCCCTTGACCGTTCTGGTGGGCAGCTGTTATACGCTCCCCCAGTAGTGTGCAGGATCATAGTGGCAGCATGTGTCCTGCACAATGTTGCAACACGCCGGGGCCTGGCTGTGGACATGGTGGTGCCCCCACATTCCCAACCACATGCACGCCCGCTGCACATGGGAGGGGAAAGGGCACGGGGTGAGGCAGCCCGTACGCAGCTGGTGGCTAATTACTTCACATAGAAAGCACACCCCTGTGGAGTGCACACAGCCCTGGCACATACCATCTGACAATCAATGATGACTCAATCTGACAATTCTGATGAATTAAGGGACAGTCAACTGTCAGAACCATAGCAGCCTGAGATTGTTCATCTGGAAGTGTCACAATGTGTGCATCCCTACCTACACAAACACCACCAATGCAGTGTCATCAAAAGACATACTTCCATGCTGCAAAAATGAATACCCACTTGCAAAATACAACATGAGAACAGTGCCATGTCACCCAACCCCTCCCCGGCACGGCAACACAACACACCATGGCATGTCATGCAATGTGAGAGCAAACAAATGAATCCCTACAACATGCCCCAAGTGTCACCAACTACAGTGTCCCTAATGGAAACTGGCCACACATGAAATGCTCACAGTAAAGCAGGACCAACAACACACATTACCAAATAATTACCAATAATACCAATCACCTACACAACCTCCAACCTACCATAAACATGACAGTACG
Source organism: Ambystoma mexicanum (assembly GCF_040938575.1). Taxonomy (NCBI): domain Eukaryota; kingdom Metazoa; phylum Chordata; class Amphibia; order Caudata; family Ambystomatidae; genus Ambystoma; species Ambystoma mexicanum. The sequence continues at coordinate 904,900,709 of NC_090936.1, forward strand.
GACTTAAAAATTGTTAGCCTCACTACCTGATAATGCCAGCACTTCGAACACTTCCAACTATACAGTGTTAGCGCCACGCAAGAGTGTAGGTACACTGCTTACAACATGGACTCCAGTTCTAAAATAGACCGCCTTGTGAAGACATGAGAAATGGACTTGCAAATTAGGAGGATGAGATGGATGCAGAGGCACATATCAATACACCATGCAGTGTACAATACAACCACAATATGCACTAGGAATGTATACACAGTATTGACTACAGACTGCCCACACATCATATGGGAGTCCAACGTCACCGTGTAAGTCAATGTCACTTGGGCACACCCTTTGCAAGCCCATGGAAACGGGAAGCAGGAGGGGTGTGTGTCACACAAACCCAAGCATCTGACCCAAATTCAGGACAAGCCTGCATGTGCCCAGCCACAATACAGCGTATGCCCACGGGAGCCACACAAGGCAACACACTGTCAAAAAAATCAAGATTCATAAAAATCAAAAATCAAAAATGGCCATGAATGGGCCTGGGGTGGGGGAGGAGGACATCCAGGAGGTCCGAGGACAGGGTGCACACCAAAACCCACTTGTGTGGATCTTGCGAAAAAAAACACCTCCATGGCCTCATGGCCTGCACGGCTACCCTATTGTGGGAGAATCGCAGCTGCATCAGGAGGTGGTGGCACTATGGGAGGCAGCCCATGCAAAGCCCTAGTCTAGTCCTCCATGGCAGCAAGCATGTGGGTGTGGAAGGTCTGGTTCTGGAGGATAATTGTGCGTGGGTCCCCATGCAACAACTCACGGGATGCCCGGACCTCCGGCCTAGTTGCCTGCATCTCAGCTGAGAGCGTACGTGTGAGCCGCTCCAGCTGCTGTTCTGTCCTCATGTTAGCTGAAGCCTCAAGCTCAACCAGAGTTGCCCTGAGCTGACGGAGTTCCACCCTCAGGGCTTCCCTGTGGCCCTGGGACTCAATAGAAATGGCTTCCCGCAGAGTCTCCAGTGCCGCCCGCCTGTCCCTGTTGGACGCCAACATGTCCTCCCTGTGTGACTGGCTAATGGAGTCTGTTGCCTGCTGTAGTTGTTCAATTAGCCATTCTTGGGGGACAATGGAAGTGGCCACCCTATCCATGGCCTGAGCCATCATCTCAGTTGATGCTGCCTGTTGGTTTGCCATACCGTATATGGATTGCTCCCATGCGGTATTGCCAGGTGGCGTACGGCCACCGGGTCGGCGGGCACCACACCTGTCTGGGGCAAGGTGAACTGCGCCTTGCCGAGCCGCCACTGCCTGAGGCTGCAGGACTGCATTCCCACTCTGATCTGCTGGCCCAGGAACAGGATCAGATGTAGCGGAGTGTGACCCTGCATCCGTAACCACCAAAGGCGGACCTACCAACACTGACATCCCCCTTGAGGGTTCTACCCCTGGTGCAGGTGGGTTGGACAGTACAGAATCCCTCCCAGAAATACTTACCTGCGACGGCACATAGGTCTCATCATCCGAATCGACACCTGAATAGAGCTCGGGGGAGGTGCACCCAGAGACACCCTTTGAGATGACGGCCTGCAGCAAGTGTGGGTTCTCACCCACCACCACACCACGTCCCTCACTGGTGCCCGGTCGGACCTGAGGCCCCTCCTGGGTCTGCACCATCTCCACAACCCCAGCAGTATCAAGTGTGTCATGCCTTGCAAAGACATGAAAGAAAAGAAATGGGAACATGCATTAGCAACATGGAACACAATTAGGGCAGAGAAGCAACAGAAACAGTACTTCATTGACACATGTACCACATGACTATAACACTCTCATGCATGCACTGTCACTGCGTATGAAGGGGAGGCAAATGGCACACATTGATGACACCAAGATGGAAGACCAACAAATTTGCTGCATGCTGCCTAGCAGTGCCATCACACATTGGCCTGTGATTGGCATGTCCAATACACATACATGACACATGCCATCACACAGATGGCATGTACCCTAGCCATGTAACACATGTGACAATAGGACTGAGAAATGCCTAGTGAAAGTGGTGGAATGCAGACAATCAGCCTGAATGAACACAGAATAACATGCAATTATGTTGTGGCAAGATGACAATTCAAGGGCAACTGGCGTGAGGTTGGGCTGAATGTCTACTGTTGCCAGAAGGGATACTGCAACACCCAAATCCTGGTGCCCAGAATGTATTGGATGAAGCACATGGGTGACCCAAACCACTCAGGCACACACCCCCTCACCTGGCACTCAATCCGAAGCACTCACACACACACCATGCACATGGATGACACACACATGCATGTGCACTCACCGGACAATGCCTCGTAATCTGGCAGGTCTCCCACGCCTTAGATCTGTTCCTCCGTGATGTAGGTCCCAGCAACATACTCATGTGGAGTGAGTTCTATGTCCTCTTCCGGAGACCCACCTCCAGTCACTAGAGTTGCGGCATGAGTTGAGGCCAGCTTTTTCTTTGCCCTGCGCGTAAGGTCATTCCAGCACTTGTAGCAATCATTAGCTGTGCGCCTCACAAATCCAAGGGCACTTATGAGTTCCGCAATGATCTGCCAGTGTGCCTGACGTTGTGCAGGTGTGGTCTTGCATCCTGCAGTAATCACCATTTCGCTGTCATGTGTGGACACATACTCCACAAGTGCATCAAGTTTGACCTGATTGAAGCTGGGCTTCCTTGGTGGGCCGGACTGTGTAGCAGTGTCTGGGGCATCAGCCTGTACTGGTCGAGCACTCTTCCTCTTCCGCTTGGAAGCTGGTGGTGATACTGAGTGTCCTACGCCGCTCTGGACACTAGGTGCAGGAGCCCCGGTGGACTGTGGACTAGGAGTGTGGGAATGAACACTCACCATGGGACTTAGTGCAGGCATTAGCTGAAGTGTGATGTAGTCAGGGGGAACGTCAGCAGGATGGACTAGGACTGACACTGTCCTGGCTGGGACACTCAGAGCTGGGGTGGATGGAGCCGCAGCTGCCCCTGCAGCCTCCCCACCCTGCCTACTCGGGGCAGCAGATGACATAGCTGCCCCTGATCCACGTGGGCTGGTGACACCAACGTGCACCGCCACACTTGGCCTAGACCTGCTGACCTGGAAGTCAGCCATGGAGTCACCCAGTACCAGGTCTGATGCCACAATGGGCTGGTCCAACAAGGGCTGAGCAGGGATGGTGTCAGCCACGTTACCCTCAACCAGGGGCGGGGGGCATGGGTGTCCCTGACTGGTCACCCACACATGGGGGGCTAGGGGCACCCTGCAAGTCCTGGCCATGTCCCCTACCGTATCCACCACGGCCACCTCTTGTGGCTCGCCCACCTTTGCCACCCTCATCGCGTGCTCGCCTCCCAACCATGGCACTGATGTTGTTGTGCGTATGGGAGTTGCAGTAAACTATTGTCCTGGGCAATTGGGGGTCAAAGGGGTAGGGTACTAGATGGAATTCGTACCCTAGTGCTCTAGCAAGGCTGTATGTGACCGCTGTGGGAAGATGACGGGTCACGCAACGCACAGGCACCCCGAAAAATGGAGATAATGTGCACGCAACCCCTCCTAGACCACGTGCGTGGACAAAAAAAACCTGCACTATGCTGTGGCACCCAGAAACACAAAACTGAACGTATGCGTGTCACACGCAGCCTAGACTGACCTCTGAAGGGGTAGGCAACACATGGGGCAAGCACAGATGTCAAATACATCGTCTACCAGGAAAAATCGCGTGAAAAATACTCGCGTGTGCGCGTTGGCAACACCCCCGCCAAAAGAAGAATTGTACGCTGTCTAGGAGACAGGACAACAGGAGAAGTGAACGCTGTTTGAGGAAACAGGCCCAGGAAAAGGACAAGAAGACAAAAAGCTGTCAGATGTAACAGGGAGCACGAACTTGGAACGCCGTGAAGTAAATCGAGTGTGAACCGACAAGAAGTACAGATTTCACCCACTCGCTCTCCACGAAAAGCACGTACAAGGAAATGGCGTTCTACACATACCTTTTAAACATGCCCACACGTCCAGCGTCACTTCTGCGTGTACGCGCTAAGGCCCCCATCCTCCAATTACACAAGCTGACACTCTGACGTGCAGTCATTGGACATGTAACATGCACCCGTGTACAGGGAAATGCCCGCACACGCACGTCACAGACGCGCATACGCGCTGGTGGCCTTTGGGCCAATGAATTCGCGTACGTGTGCTGACGCGCTTACACGCTAAGGCCCTTTCCTCGAATTACACGCAGACGTGCTGGATTTTCACATGCCAAATCACTCTGTATCAAGCTGGCCACCCGTAAGCACACGGAAGACCACACTCCTGCCCAGATGGCCGAATTACTGCCCCCCAGAGCCCCAAGCATGCTCCCACCTGCCATCTGCTGGAGCCTAATTGCCTGCTGCCCACGTGCCCTGCCATTTGCTGCCTGCACATCAGCCAGGGGTGCTGTTGCTGTGACCACCCCTGCTGGAACCGAAGACTCCCGACTGGGATTCCATCGCTCCACAGCCCAGCCCCAGGACCCAGTTGCCCACCCACTCCTGCCTCTGGGGTTGTCATGTCGGGCACTGCAACATCTGGCACCACTGACAACCCCTGGCCAGAGAGGCAGAGGGGCACCAGCTTCACTGCCACCGAAGTAGGTGTTCTGGTGGAGCAAGTCCTGGGGCAGTATGATGCCCTCTTCGGAAGTTTGCGCGCCGACAAGGAAGGACGGACTCGGATCTGGATGGACATCGTGACTGCCATCAACGCGGAGGGGGTGGCAGTCCGACTATTCCATCATGTCAAGAAGCGCTGGGAGGACTTCAGGTCCAGGACCCTCAACAAGGCCCGGTGCCTCTTAAAGGCAGCGGATGCAAAGGGGCGCCGGGGCCACTTGTCAGACGATCAGATGAGGGTCCTGGAACTCATATCCCCAGCGCTCCACGTCCAGGTCCTTGAGAGGCAGACCCGTCTGGAGTCGAGCGTTAAGTGTACATGCATCATGATTGTAAGCTGTGCGTGTGGTGATGTGCCAGTAGTGTGCAGGTTGCACTTGTGTTTGTATGGGGCCAAGTATGGGTGGGGGTGTACAGGGCCGTGAGGCTAACACATGCGAGGGCTGTCATGTGTGAGACATGGATGGTGCTTGTGTGTGTAGGCTTGCATGCCAAATGCAGTTGTGTGGGCACACATGTTTGGATGAATGTGTATGTAAGTAGGCATGTTCGTGATGTCACACATGGATGTTGTTTTCAGCTGCATGTATCAGCACTGTGTACATGTGCATGTGTGTGTATTTGACAAGGGTGCAACAGTGATGCAACATGGATGCATGTGACAGCGGGATGTGGAAGCCTGATTGGCAGATGTGACATGGATGCTGATCTGAACACTGCGACAATTGGCAGAGGTGTACACATTCATGCAAGTGTGGTGGTGTGTGTACATGTGTAGTGCACTTCCTGTGTTGCATGTGATGTCTGGCTCACCTTTGCCTGCTCATGCTGTTGTATGTGTATGGATGGTGCTGGCAGTTGTGATATGGCTGTGGTATGGCTCATGTGTGCAAGTTGAAATTACATGTGTGTTGGCGATTGTGATGCCATGTCTGAGGTTTGCCAATGCCACTCATGTACAACTGTCATGTGTGTATGTGTCCATTGTACAGTGCCCTGATGCCTGTATTTTATTTCTCCCTGTCTGCAGCGTCGACTGATGAAGAGGGCGGAGAAGGTGCTGTGGAGCACAGCGGCGGGGATGGCACCGCCAGCCGGAGACGCAAGGCCCGGCTCCCCTCCCAGGTTGTGATCTCGTCGGGGAGTGAGGAGTCCGGTGCCGCGTCCCAGGCCGCAGCTGCCGGGGGTAGGTCCAAGAGGCGGAGGTCGGAGTTGGACTCCTCGGCAGCAGAAGGGGCAGCTAGGACCCCACAGGGCCCAATGGGGGAAGATGCCACGGAATCATCCAGGTTGGTGGGGGGTTTGGTGGAGGAGGAGGCCGTGCAAGCAACAGAGACGGGGTCTGGAGTTGGGGATTCCACTGGTGCTAGTGGTGCAGTGCAGGATCAGAGACAGGAGGCAGCACAGGCCGCCGCGGAGGTGCCTGTGTGCAATCCTGTCCCTGATCCTGTCACTGCATCATCTTGCACCAGCAGGGATGCCTACGTCCAGACCCGTTTTCAGGCAGGGGATGAGCTCACAACAACTGGCCTTCCTCTGCTTGCGGACGTGGCTATCCGGGTCTGGGTTGAGCCTGTCCTGACTGGTGTGGCGTTGCGTCAACGGGCCATGCGAGGTGACCTGCAGTCTTTTCATGAGGAGACTGCACGTCATCTCGAATGGCTCGTTGACCGCGTCGGCCTCCTGGGACAGGTCAGCCAGGCCGGATTCCTCCGTTTGATGGGGCTTGCTCAGACCCCCTCCTCAACTGGACGCCCTATGTGCCAGTCGTCCTCCGTGCCAACTTCCCACCCATCAGTCACCTGGGTGCCCTGTGGAGCTGCCTCTGACGGTGCGGCCAGGCTGGTGGAGGAGGCATCCCTGCCACAGTCGGGAGTCGTACGTCCAGCAGGGGTGGCCACATCAACGACTGCACCCCAGCCGGTGGAGGATGTGCAGGCAGCAGGAGCCAGGGCACAGCACAACAGCAGCAGCAATGAGGTGGGAGCCATGATGGCTCGGGGCCTTCGACATCGGAGGGGCAGGCATCGGCCGGAGGGCAGGAGGACCTAGGACGGGAAGTGTCTTCCGTGTGGCAGCGGTTGGGCCACGCCATAGATGCGGAGCAGCAGCGGGCGGAAGAGGAACGGCTCACGATGGTCAGGGCGGAGAACTCCATGCGGAGGGCCCTGAGGCGGGCCGAGTGCCTCGAGGCAATCCGCAGGGAGTTGGAGGTGAACATATCGACGGCCCTGCGGACCCTCAGGGCCATGGAGGAGGACCGCCTCTGTGACATTGAGCAGGAGTTCGATGATGCCCTGGCCCGGAACATCCCGAAGTGAGCCGTCCGACTGGCCCACTGCCCTTGTAAATAGTTCTGTAGTTAGTGTTAGGTTTCCTTTGGTTTCGCATTTTTTTTGGACCTTTTGGACAATGGGCCACATTTTTGTATATAGTTTTTTTTATTAGGTAGTGTTATTAGATAGGTTTAATTTCTTCTGTTGGGATCATGGACCCTGGATTGCTTATCTGTATATAGTTGACTGTTGGATTTTCTATTTTTTTTTATAATTTACCCATGGAGCAATGGTTTTCGATTTTAATTTTTCATTGGATTTACTTTTGTGAACTGTGACTTTGGACACCTTTCCTTTGGATTATGATTTGTGGTTTTACATTATTTTACGGACATGCTACTTTCTTTTTTTTTAATTCCCATTTTCGTTTGTTTATTTTTGATTCAATTTATGTTGCTTTTAATACAAATTTTTTCTTCAAACTTCAATGTGTAGTATCATCTCATTGGTTTCATGCATATCATGATATGGGTTTTGACATTCACTGACACCCATTGTGTGTATGTGAGAGACATGTGTTCATTTACAAACTTGCCATTGGGGTTGTATCATGCAATTGGCATTTCTAAGTGGGTGGATGCAATACTCGGGTGGGTGTTTGGCATTTGGAGGCTGCCCATAAGGCCCAGGGATCTAGATTGTGATGACATGTTGGCTGGGGGACATGTGTGGGGCCCTGCTGGCAGGTGCCCCTGACTGGTGGGGGGTGGGGGTGCAGGGGACATGAGTGGGGGCCTGGTGGAGGCTAGCCCACAGTGTTGGGGGGTGGGGGTGCAGGGGGACATGAGTGGGGGCCTGGTGGAGGGTGCCCCACAGTGCTGGGGGGTGGAGGTGCTGGGAGACATGAGTGGGGGCCTTGTGGAGGGTGGCCCACAGTGCTGGGGGATGGGGGTGCTGGGAGACATGAGTTGGACATGAGTGGGGGCCTGGTGGAGGGTACCCCACAGTGCTGGGGGGTGGGGGTGCTGGGAGACATGAGTGGGAGCCTGGTGGAGGGTGGCCCACAGTGCTGGGGGGGGTGCTGGGAGACATGAGTTGGACATGAGTGGGGGCCTGGTGGAGGGTGCCCCACAGTGCTGGGGGGTGGGGGAGCAGGGGGACATGAGTTGGACATGAGTGGGGGCCTGGTGGAGGGTGCCCCACAGTGCTGGGGGGTGGGGTTTCAAGGGGACATGAGTTGGACATGAGTGGGGGCCTGGTGGAGGGTGCCACACAGTGCTGGGGGTGGGGGTGCAGGCGGACATGAGTGGGGGCCTGGTGGAGGGTGGCCCACAGTGCTGGGGGGTGGGGGTGCAGGGGGACATGAGTGGGGGCCTGGTGGAGGGTGCCCCACAGTGTTGGGGGGTGGGGGTGCTGGGAGACATGAGTTGGACATGAGTGGGGGCCTGGTGGAGGGTGCCCCACAGTGCTGGGGGGTGGGGGTGCAGTGGGACATGAGCTGGACATGAGTGGGGGCCTGGTGGAGGGTGTCCCACAGTGCTGGGGGGTGGGGGTGCAGGGGGACATGAATTGAACATGAGTGGGGGCCTGGTGGAGGGTGCCCCACAGTGCTGTGGGGTGGGGGTTCAGGGGGACATGAATGGGGGCCTGGTGGAGGGTGGCGCACAGTGCTGGGGGGTGGGAGTGTAGGAGGACATGAGTGGGGGCCTGGTGGAGGGTGCCCCACAGTGCTGGAGTGTGGGGGTGCTGGGAGACATGAGTTGGACATTAGTGGGGGCCTGGTGGAGGGTGCCCCACAGTGCTGGGGGGTGGGGGTGCTGGAAGACATGAGTTGGACATGAGTGGGGGCCTGGTGGAGGGTGCCCCACATTGCTAGGGGGTGGGGGCGCAGGGGGACATGAGTTGGACATGAGTGGGGGCTTGGTGGAGGGTGCCCCACAGTGCTGGGGGTGGGGGTGCAGGGGGACATGAGTGTGGGCCCAGTGGAGGGTGCCCCACAGTGCTGGGGGGTGGGGGTGCAGGGGGACATGAGTTGGACATGAGTGGGGGCCTGGTGGAGGGTGGCCCACAGTGCTGGGGGATGGGGGTGCTGGGAGACATGAGTTGGACATGAGTGGGGGCCTGGTGGAGGGTGCCCCACAGTGCTGGGGGGTGGGGGTGCAGGGGGACATGAGTTGGACATGAGTGGGGGCCTGGTGGAGGGTGCCCCACAGTGCTGGGGGGTGGGGGTGCTGGAAGAAATGAGTTGGACATGAGTGGGGGCCTGTTGGAGGGTGCCCCATAGTGCTGGGGGGTGGGGGTGCTGGGAGACATGAGTTGGACATGAGTGGGGGCCTGGTGGAGGGGGCCCCACAGTGCTGGGGGGTGGGGGTGCAGGGGGACATGAGTTGGACATGAGTGGGGGCCTGGTGGAGGGTGGCCCACTGTGCTGGGGGGTGGGGGTGCTGGGAGACATGAGTTGGACATGAGTGGGGGCCTGGTGGAGGGTGCCCAACAGTGCTGGGGGGTGGGGGTGCAGGGGGACAAGATTTGGACATGAGTGGGGGCCAGGTGGAGGGTGGCCCACAATACTGGGGGGTGGGGGTGCAGGGGGACATGAGTGGGGGCCTGGTGGAGGGTGCCCCACAGTGCTGGGGGGTGGGGGTACAGAGGGACATGAGTGGGGCCCTCTTGGAGGGTGCCCCACAGTGCTGGGGGGTGCAGGGGGACATGAGTTGGACATGAGTGGGGGCCTGGTGGAGGGTTCCCCACAGTGCTGGGGGTGGCGGTGCAGTGGGACATGAGTGGGGGCCTGGTGGAGGGTGCCCCACATTGCTGGGGGGTGGGGGTACAGGGGGACATGAGTTGGACATGAGTGGGGGCCTGGTGGAGGGTGCCCCACAGTGCTGGGGGGTGGGGGTGCAGGGGGACATGAGTGGGGGCCTGGTGGAGGGTGGCCCACAGTGCTGGGGGTTGGGGGTGCAGGGGGACATGAGTGGGGGCCTGGTGGAGGGTGCCCCTGGATGCTGGGGGGTGGGGGTGCAGGGGGACATGCGTTGGTGGGCAGTAGTGCAAGGTGACATGTGGGTTGGCTGGGGGGCATGGGCATGGTGGATGGGCTGCCTGCGGGACATGTGCAGGGTAGTCCCCTGTGGTGTGGGCCGCCTACAGGGGCCATGGAGGGTGTCGAGTGAACAGCTGGGAGGACCCACACGGCCGATTCACGTGTAGGACTGCCCGGCACCCCCGGAATACAGGTAGGCTGCTGGATTCGCGTGTGGAATTTCCCTTGCACCTTGGAATACACATACCCTGCTGAAATCGCGTGTGAAACTTCACACACAACCCGAAATACACGCACCACGGACAATCGCGTGTGGAACTTTCCGTGCACCCCGAAATACACGTGCCCAGGGCAATCGCGTGTGGAACTTCCCGCGCACCTTGGAATACACGTACCCTGCTGAATTTGCATGTGGAACTTCCCGCGCACCCCGAAATACACGTGCCCAGGTCAATCGCGTGTGGTACTTCCTGCGCACCTTGGAATACACGTACCCTGCTGAAATCGCGTGTGGAACTTCCCGCGCACCCTGAAATACACATACCCAGGGCAATCGCGTGTGGAACTTCCCGCGAACCCCGTAATACACGTACCCTGCTGAAATCGCGTGTGGAAGTTCACGCGGACCCATAATACACGTACCCTGATGAATTTGCGTGTCAGACTACACGCGCAACCCTGATATACACGTCCACAGGCGAATCACACTACTGGGGGGTCGGGGTGGTAGAAAGGAGTGGGGGCCTGGTGGAGGGTGCCCCTCGATGCTGGGGGGTGGGGGTGCTGGGAGACATGAGTGTGGGCCTGGTGGAGGGTTCCCCACAGTGCTGAGGGGTGGGGGTGCAGGGGGACATGAGTTGGACATGTGTGGGGGCCTGCTGGCAGGTGCTCCACAGTGCTGGGGGGTGAGGGTGCTGGGAGACATGCGTTGTTGATCATCAGTAGTGCAAGGTGACATGTGGCTTGGCTGGGGGGCATGGCCATGGTGGATGGGCTGCCTGCGGGACATGAGCAGGGGTGCAGGGTAGTCCCCTGTGGTGTGGGCTGGCTGCAGGGGCCGTGGAGGGTGTAGAGGTAACACCTGGGAGGACCCACACAGCCAATTCACGTGTAGTGCTCCCCGCGCACCCCTGAAATACACGTGCCCTGATGGAATCGCGTGTGATACTTCCCGCACACCCCTGAAATACACGTACCCTGATGGAATTGCGTGTGATACTTCCCGCGCACCCCTGAAATACAGGTACCCTGCTGATTTTGCGTGTGATACTTCCTGCGCACCCCTGGTATACAAATGCCCTGATGGAATCGCGTGTGTTACTTCACGTGCAACCCCTGATGTACACGTACCCAGGACAATCGCGTGTGAAACTTCCCGCGAACCACTGAAATAGACGTTCCCCGCTTGGCGTTTGCTGTTTGGCAGCCCTGTGAACTGGTCCAGGTTTAGCGCAGCCCTTTGCGATGAATTGGGAATTTTGATGGCTTTTCCTTGCGCGAGGGCGTTCTTGGGGGCGTAACTGGCGCTGCTGCAGGGTCGCTGCGCCACTCTGCGCCATGGCTGGTTTTGGAGGCTGAAATCCATGAATACGCTGTGCGATGAAATGGATTTTATCGCACGGGGCTGGCGCAGTGTATCGCACGGGGACACTGTGCGCCAGCCGCGTGCGCCACTTTTGTGCGGAATTCTATGAATTACCCTGTTAGATGGAATTAGATGGAATTCTTAACTTTAGCCTGCATCACATCTAGATAGAGATGTGAATGTTAACATTTGCCACACTTAAATAAAACTGTGAATGTTACCAAGTGCCACACTTAGAGGGAATCGTGATCACTAGCCTGCCTCGCATCTAGATGGGATATTGAAGATTAGCAAGTGCCACACTCAGATGGAATAGTGAATGATAGCAAGCATCACACCTATATATAACTGCAAGGACAGCAATGCCAATTAACAGATCCACTAACAATTTCACCCCTCTGCATACACCTCTCAAACTCTAACCAAACACAACCACAAGCCTACAACACAACAACCCACACATTCTTCACTACACTGCACCAACAAAACAAACCACACATAGACTCGCACAACAGCACACAACGACTACCGACCATGAAACACCCCAAGCCCAGTCAACGGACCCACCGGGCTGAGGCTGCCAACAGCACATCACTGCTCTCTTGCACTTTTCCAGCTTATTCCCACTAACTCACCCCTCTTCCCTATTTTCATAGCAGCCAGAGCGCCAGGGGACCACTTCGGTGGTGATAGTGCGCGGTACAAATATCCTTTCACATTAACATAACATTAACATTAACATCTAGATAGCATTTGTGTTTACTTACATACCTAGACAGACTGATCATGGTACCCTCATATATTGATCGTTTCATTGAGTTACTCTCACACCCACTTGAAATTATGTTGTAATCCAATAGGTAGCCTCATTGTCATCCGCATATCTAAGCCTTGTTCATCTAAACCTGGATAGACCCATTGTGCTACCCTCATCTAGATTGCCTCATTGTGCTAACCCCTCTATATTTGTTCATTGTGTGACCCTCACTATGTTACCTGCACAGATTGCTAGCCACTTAATTTTATCTACATACTGCATTGCATTATGGTATTCTGACACTTCTCCCCAAGGGGGAGCCTTTCCTTGTGAGGCTAGGGAGGTGAGTCTGCCACGCAACTCCCTCCCTAGTGGTACAGGCAAGCAAGACCTCCCCTGGAGAGACTCCCCCTTTGGGGACAAGGACTCCTGCTATCATGAAGACCTCCCTAAACCTAAAATCACTACACCGTCTTCAATATGAATCCACAAAGAAAGCGTTCTAGGTCTGAATGGAGTGGTCTTTATAAATCGAACTGTCACATTCCTGCCACACATGAGTGCCCACATTTCTGAGGGCTGCACAAAATCGACTGTAAGAAATCGGTCTTGTTTATGTGTGACCTCAGAAAGCAGGACAAATGATATAGAATTGAAGAAAGACATGAAGAATAAGTGAAAGTTTGTTATTGTCAACAATGTGTACCATTGATGTCCATGAGAGAAACTTAAGAAAAACTGTGATGAAGAAGATTATGCGAGCCATATTGAATGAGAGTCCGAAAGGGAAGAAGGACTTGTAAGAAATACCAGGGAAGCCCCATGACAATGTCATAAATCAGGAAGGCAGGGCTCTGGAAGAAAAGAGAGACTGCAAGTTTCAAATCAGCTGGCGCAGCCCTTGCGGCATCCAATGCAACCAGGAGAGTTGGTTGAAAAAACCCAAAGCAAAACTTTGGGAAAGGAAGAACGCTCGAAAATCTGAAACCAGGAAATAGTGTAACGACTGGGAGAGGGTACTGAGACAAGTCATCAACGTACAGTGTTGGCAAGAAGAAGAGACAGGGAATGCTAAAGCGGAGCGAGGATGTGCCAGAAGACGTTGTGAACCCAAAGGGAGGAAGAGTAGTGGCGTGACCACAGGCAAAAAGCGGTGGACCGATGGGTCCATAAACAATGCTGAAAACACAGTTGAAAATTTGACGGCGAATTAAGCAAATGGAATAGCGATGAAGCAATAGTTTCATACATTGCTGAAAAGGTCTGAAGCAGGTCCCTAACCATATTGGACTCTGGAGAACGTTAGACCTACAAAACACAGGTAATGGGGAAAATGGGAGACCTGGGAGGGGGACAGAAGAAAGAGATAATCATTACTGTAACACTCATACTCGTCCCAGGGCAACGGAAGTACTGGACATACTGTGAGTGAGTGATGCTCATGCTCATCCCAGTAACAAGACAGTAATGGAAATATCGAGAGAGAGTAATGTTCCTGACTGGAACACTCTTACTTGTCCCAGTCCAAAGGAAGTATTGGAAATACAGAGATATAGTAATAATCACTACTGGAACACACACACTCATTCTTTAAAAAGGGAGCATTGAAAGTACCAAGAGAGAGTAGTTACAATTACCGGAACAATCATACTCGTCCTAGTATATACGAGTTAATAAAAGCATGTGAGAAAGAATATTGGGACTTTACAACCTGTGGTGATCAGGATGAAAGATACATACTGAAAGACTGGAAGAAAGTTCGTGAAAGTAAAGGGAAAAGTGTTGAGTCCAAGACATAATAGAAGATCACAGGAAGAAGATCAAAATTGAAAGAAATGAAGACAGGTTTAGGAACAGATTAAGGCCTGGAAGAATCCAGTATCCAAACTGTATAGCCTAATGAGAGTGGTGGCTGACAAACATTTGCGAATTTCATATTGATCAGAACATGTAGAAAACCTGTTTAACAGGTGAGGAGTCATTCTCCTGTGCCATAGTTGTTATAATAGTGGTAGGGTCAGAGTAGAATAGTGGGCAGTGGACAGAATATAATTTAAGACTTGCACCAATGACTGGCAAGCACCTTAGTTCGTTTTGTTAGGCAAGTAACATCAATAGATTTGGGAGAGTTGGCCATTGCAGCTTTTTGTTAAATACAACTACACTAAAATGGTACATCAGACTCTGTGTCCTTCTTCTGATCCGCCATAATACCTAGGCACTTATTGTGCTTCCCTCATATTTAGATGCCCTTTTGTGTTCTACCTAAATGCCTACATATGCTCAGTGTATCGCCTTTATATATTGGCTCTTTGGAGCTGAATTGTAAACCTTTGAAAATTGCATGGATGGAACAGGTTATGATTATACTTAAGTCAAAATAGGTTAACTATGTGCAACCTTAATCATTGTACGAAAGTGCAAATAGAGTAAACGCTTCCTGACATTTGCATATGTAAGGCAGAGTTTACAATTGAATCCTGTGGAATCCGCCTGATTTGTGCTTGTGTAAAAAGCAGGTGTATTGCCTAGGAATCATTTGGCTTTACACCAACATGAAATTGCCATGCTGGAGTGAAACCAAGTGGATGTGAAGGGGGAGGGTAAAAGGGAGGAGGAAACATAGTTCCTGTTCTGTGACCCCCTGCACATTGAAACACTGCACACATGCCCTGGAGAGTAAACCAAGTTGTGAAGGTGTAACACCTTTATGCCTGTTTTTAGCACCTTTAATTATTTAAGTATAGGAAGTTAACTAGTTCCCTGCACTTACCAGGTTGTTATCTTTTTAATGAAGATGTGAGATAGCAATGTTGTTATCAATTTGAAAGTGTATTGATGTACATACAAAAAATAAAGTAAAGTCTTCAAACTTTTGTTGTCTCCTTTGACAATATTTTTATAGAAATCATAATCATGATTTACATTATATAACCAGCAGCCAATGATTCACTTATTGAACTTCTGTTGTTCCCTTATGACAATAAAGTTGTACAGATAATAGACATAAATGTCCATAAAGAGCCAGCAGCCTGACAATAAAGTTCCACAAATTATGAATATCAGTGAAAATGTCCTTTCAAGCAGAAGACACGTGTTTCGACCTGTGGTACTTCTCAAGGCGGATACGTAAGCTGTTATTATTGTACAGTGTTACATATCTAGAATGACTTCAAGTACAAATACAACATTTTACAAAAAGAGAGTGGAAAATATCGGGAGACACGACAAGAACAAACAGAGGAAAAAGACGTTTAAAAACATAATTATAAACCGATCTATAACAACAATTGTACATTACCACAATCTATAACAATCTATAACATCTGACAGCCCCTTATGTTAATATCATCTTCTTTTGGTTTGCTCTACTATTCCTATGCCGATAATACTCAGATCATTGTACGGCTATATATCTCCAATTCTGAATCGGCTGGCCAATTGAAGAAATGCTTGCTAGCTATTGATGAGTGGATGGCAGGAAACTGGCTTAAATTCAATGGTGGGAAAACCGAGGGATTGGTGGTGGGATCTGCTACACCATCCCTGTACTGGACCCCAGAGTTCTGGCCAGTGAGCCTTGGCCCTTTCCCTCTACCGGTTTCATCATTCAAAGATCTGTGCATCAAGGTCTCAGCTTCCATATCTATAGCTGATCAAGTCTCTTCTGTATGCCAAAAAGCCCACTTCAAATTACGCGAACTGTGCAAGGTCCTCCAACCGGTTGTATCTGCTCCATGCACCGGTTGTATCTGCTTTAGTCATCAGTAATATTGATTACTGCAATGCCCTCTACTTGGCTCTCCCTAAATATCTCCTGCGCTGTCTTCAGCTTCTGCAGAATTCGGCTGCTAGGGCTATTCTCCATCCCCCATGGGGAGCACACATGTCCCCGCTGCTGGGACAACTTCATTGGCTCCCTGTTGAGCAGTGTGTTAGGTTCAAGGCACTCTGCATTGTGCATAGGGCTATTCATGGTCTGGGTACAGAGTTCCTTCAAAATAAATGTGTACTGTATACCCCTGCTCGACCTCTTCAGTCCCAAGATCTTAGGACCTTACAACCCCCAAGGTTCAGGCTAGCCCGTACTGGTGGTTGTGCATTCTCGGTGGCTTCCGCCAGAGCGTGGAACCAACTTCTGTTCTTGCTGCGCAGCACCGAGTCCCACATTGCTTTTCGCCCTGCCCTTAAAACCTCTCTCTTTGAATTCTGCGAACTTGATCTTTTCCTCTTGTTAGAGCCAAGATGCCTTCGGGCTTATGTTGTGCTCTTCAAAATGTGTTAAGATAAGTTAAGGTTATCTCCTTAAGAAGTAGTCTCGGTGAAGCAACCTAAATCCACAAATCACAATTCCAGTCAGTCCTCTGGACCAATCCAATACAAGTCAATGTTTCACCCATGCATTGTACCAATGTTTGAACTGACTCCATTTGTGTTATTAGTTAGAATATTTGCACTATTTCTCTACAGCTGGCTAATAAGTATGATAGTGTGTATATTTTATGCATTTAACCTTGTGATTTCCCTTATTATCGGTGTATGTGGGGTTAAGGAAATGATCCACTTACCACACGATTCCTGTCAGTTAGGTTCAATCAGTATGGCCTTATTATGTGAATTATGTGTGTTGAAATTCTGACAATATAAATATTAGCCATTAGTCCTATTAATAACAGGAATTTTGACCTCCTCCACATGCTGTACTGATGGTTCACAAGTTCTTAACTTACCCCATATAAATGAACAGACCATTCAATGTAACTGGATATTCTGTCTCGTTCTAGTTCCACGTGTTTCGTCATTGAGAGCTGAAATGGCATGATTAAATAATGTATTGGCCATGTTGTACTTATCTGAATTTCCACTGGTCACCCTACAGTCAGAATTCGATTAGCCTGCTTGCTCCTCTAAAACGGATCCTTTGAAATCCCTACTTGACTTTTAATACCATCTCATGCCACCGTGGTCATGCTGATAGCAAAACATGAAAATGTATATATTCCTAGTGTTTGTCTAGAATTCTGTCTCTTTCATTATAGTCATGCTAATGTTTAGTATGTATGACATTTATATTCATAGTTACGTCCATTCTTATATATACAGTCCTTGCTTTGCTATGTTTCAAAATTAGACTTCAAGTGAACCAGCATATTTATTTGAGCTTACCCTGTTATGCCTCAGGATGTCCTGTAAGCATTCATCTCCATTGTATGGTGTCCCATGTGTTTTCCTCTTATCACTTATCACACTTATCAAGCCTCAACGATCCAGATTCCAGACTACCTTTGGCCAATCATTGGCAACAAAGCCACCAAATGGAAGAAAAGAGTCATTTGAAATTCATTCATTTACTGAAAGCTAAATGTGGCAAACGTGGAGGTCATCTAAGACGTATGCTTAGGCATATGGAAGATAGATGCACCTGTAGATTAGGTAGCACAACCGGCGCACGCATCGGTTCGAGTGCTTCTAGTAAATGCTATCACCTGCTGTGACCCGCTATGTTCTTGTGTGCAGGAAGTGGACTGCCAAATCAGCTGTGAACAAGGCTTTCATTGTGTTCCATGATACTTTTTCATTCCATTGGCGGCAGTGCTGAGGCTCTTTCTGGTTTTGCGAGCTTAATTAATTTCATTGGTCTCTAAAGCAAGATCCGCCTCCTCCAAGCCGTATATTACAAAACAAAAACTACGAGCCGCGAGCATTTGGCGCACCTGCATCGGCTCGAGTGGTCGCCAGCGCACTGCAGAGGCGTAGCCAGGTTTGTCTAAGGAGTGGTGACTGACGCTAATGCAGTTGGGCCCACCGCAGGGACATTTGCATCTGTAAATGCCCACACAGCCTTTCTGAGTCTGCATTTAGAGACTATGGGCGGGCCTTGCCAACTCAGGCCCTACCCTGTTTATGCTTCTGGTGCACAGCACTGGAAAGAACCTTCTTTCTACTCACAAAGTAAGTCATAAGTAAAAGACATTTTTATGTGGATTTCTCCCAGGTTGCTGCAGTCTATTAAGGACTCTGTAAGATAAACCTACGGTGGAGGTGGTGACAGAATTGACCTCTTCTAGTATTGGAAGAATATTTTGCTGTGGGGACAGTAAGACAAAATCCACACTTTAATTATTGACTTAACTGATGTGACCAAGCGGTTCAGACTAGATTACCCCTTTTGGGGTGGGACCAAGCCTGATTTGCATATGGTCTGTCCCCTTTTGTAATGACTTGACAGGTGAAGAACAATGGTCTGGAGGGTTGCCCAGAGCAATCGGTGTGTGGAGCTCTGGGTAAAACCTCCCAAGGACCCGGAGCTGAAGGAATGAGAACCGATGGCAGCCCGCATGGTGAAACACCGCGGTTTCACCTGCCTTGAGGGCTGCCCTCACCTTATCATGGCTCTACTGCATGGGGTCCTCCCAGTCTTCCTCACAGTCTTCACGGAATGGACTGCCATGCCCTTCACATTGATGGCAGCCATGATATTCTCCCGGATCTGAAGACAGCTATCTGTCCCTAGCTGCTTTGCTGTGTTGAAGTGGGACATTTTTTATATCAGACCCGATTCACCAGGTTGCCAACTTTGGTAGCAGTGAAATTGGCAGCCATCTGCCTCGCTGCCATGGGGATCCTGCTCGATGGAAAGGAGGAGGATGGATCAGTCATGGCAACCCCTGAGGCAGGTGTGGGCTGGCTGGGTTCTGACAATGTTCTGTGGAGCTGTGGTGGTTGAACAGAGAGATGGAGGTCCCAGGATGGCAGAAGAGATGGTCACAGGTCCAACACAGAAGAATAGGCAAAGAGGGAACAGCTGGCACTCCAATGCAGTGCTGGTGGGCAGCACAAACTCACACACAAACAGGCAGCAGATGGTGAGGTTTGGAGGCAATACGGGGCAGGAGGAGGTAAATATAAGGGCAAAGAGGCAGGGTGAAGTACTATGTCACATCTGAGGCAGCAGCTAACAGAGTAATGGGCTTTAGCACGTGTGTTAAGTATATAGCATTGTGTATGCATTTATTTGGTTCTGGCGGCCTTTTATGGCATTGAGTATGCATTTTATTGTTTGCGGTTGCCTATACAACATTGCATACTCATTTTGTTTGGTTGGGGTGCCTATACAGCATTGCATGTGCATTTGTTTGGTTGCAGAGCCCTCTACGCATTGCATACTGCATTTT
The DNA here is from genome assembly GCF_040938575.1 of Ambystoma mexicanum. Lineage (NCBI taxonomy): Eukaryota > Metazoa > Chordata > Amphibia > Caudata > Ambystomatidae > Ambystoma > Ambystoma mexicanum. Next base: position 904,920,210 of record NC_090936.1, read on the forward strand.
TTGAGATTCAGAGCCCTCTGTGCATCACATACCACATTTTCTTTTGTCAGTGCTTTGGAGTCTTGCAGAAACACTCATCTACATTGTTCATCATGTAGTCTGTATTTCTTTGGGGTGTGCTTTTCCTTTTGCCTGCACCATGGTTCTGAAAGGGAAAGGACAGGGATTCGATGAGGACACACATGCTCCAGCCCCTGGAGGAAGACATGGTGAGGACACACATGCCCCAGCCCCAGGAGGAGAACATGGTGAGGACACACATGCCTCAGCCCCAGGAGGAGGATGACGTGGTGAGCCTCAGCCCACAAGTGACACTGCACCAGGGCGAGGACATGGTTGGGGGCCAACAGTTGGCCCAGCACGACCAAGGGTCACTAGGGCCAAGAGGGGATTCCCTGCAGGGCAGGAAGTGGCACCACTTCATAATACGGCACAGGTGAAAGAGAAGGGTCACTGAGGAAGAAGGGCTTCACCGATGTGGAGCTGAAAATCCTCATGGTGTATGCGCACAAACACAATGTGGTCCACTATCTCTTAGCTGGCAGCACAGTACTCCTGTGCATTGAATGAGGATGTGGCAGGAGGTCACAGAACTCATTAACGCTTGTGGTGTGGAGAGATTCACTGCTAAACAGGTCCGCAGGAAGATGGATGACCTCATTTGAAGATCAAAGTAGAAGCTCTGTGGCAACCAGGCCTCTGCCCAGGCCACTGGAGGGGGCCACCAGAGGAGGAAGAGCTGAAGCCTTTCAAAGAGGTTGCAAGGGATCTGATCAGCGGTGAGCAGGTATGGGAGGCATGGACACCTATGTCGACCCATCTAGTGAGTGGCATTTGTGCATATCATATGTGTCAGTAATTCGACCATCAGCACAGGGAGTGTGAGCTCCCCTGGGCTTTTTTGAAGTTTTCTAATTATAAATGAATGATCAGAGATCAATCTCATGAAATGTGTGGGGCTAATCCAAACACATGTTCCAATGTCCGCAGCACAACAAACACATAGTCAAGTGTACTCTGGGGTGACACATCCAACAGGTACAGTCCTCCCTGTCACATGTATCTGGAATGTAACAGCCACAAGTACATCAAAGCATCTCAGGAAAGGGGAAGGCAACACCTTCCTCCGGCCATGGCCAGCCTAATTAAAATATCAACGGCCTCATGGATCTGCCCTCTCTATTGACTAAGTTCTGCTGGTGGCGGCGCATACTGCAAAAGGCTTCAGCACAGAACTGACAACAGGGGGTAAGACACTAACATCTCTTTGATATGCAATGTGTTAACTTAAAGCTTGCTCCCACACCTCTGTATGAAGTGCAGTGAATGGCATGTCTGGGACAACTGTTTACTGAAGTGAACCACCATTCAGAGGGAAGAAGTATGTAATCTGATGGAGACAATAAGTCTGTTCTTGCCACAATCTTCAAGGGAGAGCTGCACTTTGATCAAGAGTCCCAGAGAGCTCAATTATCCAGAGAGACACTTTGATCAACAACAGCCAAGACGATGGGTGGGACTTAGTAGTACATATTGTCACCACTTTCCTTTCCTGTTGCAAAACACTCTGGTTATGACCTCAGTGCATAACAGAAGATTGTTGGTGGGGACCCAGTATTGGTTCATTAAGGTAGGCTTAGCCTGCACCAATCACTGGGGTCCTTTTGGATTCAAAAGAGGGTTGAGCCCCTCTTTTGGGAGATCATCTGACGACATTAAAAGGAATAAGGAGAAGGACTCATTTGAACCCTGGCTGAAGTTGCAGTCTGCCTTACATCTTCCGCCAATGAAGGAAGGCCAAGATTTCCAAGAGGGAAGCAAGATCCCTCCCCTAAACATCTCCCAGGAACAGAGGGAAATACAGGACCCAGAGGACCCATCCAGCCGCCCCATAACCGGTTACCAGCCAGCAGACAGTGTACCCTGCTGGGTTCTGCCAGCAAGCTTACTAGGTGGAAAGTGCCAGAGAGTCTCTCAACAGGACAAGGCCGTTGCCTGCAAACAGATGTTCCTGATATGCCAACCAGCACAGAGACAATGATTCTTGACCCGAGTCGCCGTGTAGGCCTGCCTGCAGCCGTTCATCCAGCCTCACTTGCTGAACTGCCTGTCTCCTGACACCCAGAGCTGTCTCCCATCTTGAACTCTGTAACAAGAGCTGCAAAGCATCCTGGAACCCACTCAACATTGTCAAGCATCAATGTCATCTCAAGCACCAGTACATTGTGGTTCTGTCCCCCATGTCCTTCTCCGAAGGCCCCTAGTGACATTTATGACCCCTTGCTCCATTGGTGCTGAGACCAAATAACCTTGAACAGTTAAGACTAATTGCTTTACTGACAACCCTCCTCTCTGCATCCAGAGTGAATCCCTTTCCTCCGTGAAACTGTCTGTCCTCTGTGTTCCTTTACAGGGTGGGTTGTATTTTGTAGTGTGCTAGAACTGTCTGTTGTGATAATAATAAAGTACATATTTTTATACAACCTTGACTAGACAGTCCCTTTTATCATTGGGTAATAATTGTATTTTCGCTGTGTTGCAACTAACCAATGATCCATGACCTTGCAGAGATAAGCCTGCCATTCCGTCCACATTACCGAACTTGGACAAGGAGGTTTATAATTTACTTGTGTTCTAATCTATTCGGATTCCTTCTGGTGTACTAGAGGGGTGGGGCTGATTGACGGTATGCAAACCAATATTCATCCCTGGACACTGGTCCCCCAGAAGTTGATACCTCACAGTATGTGCTGACAATTTTGCATGACATGCTCGTATATGTGTTGAAGTGCAGTTGGCTGCAGTTGGCAGTCATACATGGGCACTGTATGAATGCTACTGTGTACACTTCCATCACCTGATCTACATTCAGGGAAGTGGTTGAGTGGTTTCTGTGCATGGTACATGTTGGTGTCACAGTACACAACACTGTCTGCTGGGTTTCACTGCTGTGTCAGTATTTGTATGTGTGGCATGGCATGCATCCACATATTGCAATAAGACAAGGTCAGAGTATAGAAGGGGCTCACTGATGATTCACAGACCTCTGTCTTTCCAGTGATGGGAATCACTCTCAATCATGCCCGGGTGTATCTATGCACTCTTGATCACACAAACAATATTTGCACAGGCCACCAAATGACATTCATCTGTGCCATACAAGTCACAGTGTGCTCAGTTACAATGCGTGATATATGTGTGGCTTGCCATTATGTGTCCATATGTATTGTAATACACATATGCATGGTCTGCCAGGCACTCATACCTCAGAATGGTGCTGTCTGTCTTTGTGCAGGTGATGATGCATCAGATGCAGAGGTGGAGGAAGAAGGGAAGGGGGAAACACGACAGACTACCAGTGGAGGCTGCAGCATCATGCTCCGTGAGAATCCCCAGGTGCTTCAGGCACTCCTTGGTAGGGTTGCAGACACTTCTCCTGACTCTTCAAACACTTCACATAAAGCTGCTGAATCAGATGTAGAGGTCTCACTAAGGGACATGGAGGTTTCCCCAATGGGCAGTCTGGATGGGGCTGTTGAGTCTAAGGAGGTGAGCCAGGATTCATGGGTCTGGTCAGTGGGAATCCCCACGTCTACGGTGATTAAGGCTGCAAGATCACCACAGTCAGTGTTAGATACGATTTTGTAGAGTCCAACTGGTGTGGGATTTTACAAGACTTATCTGCTTGGTATAAACCCAACTTTTAACATAGGCCTGTACTACACAAGTCAGCAGAGTGGTTGAGCAGTCCGACTTAGAAGGGGTACTGTGAGCTGTAGAGCAGTACAATGAAATGAGTAAATATAAGTATTCAAGTAAACACTTAAACCCTTAAAAGTTATATTAACATTATTTATGTATATATACACAAAGCAAAAGAATCACACTAGATATACAGCAACTAATAGTAACATCAAGTTGAATTTCTAAATCAAGTTATTCAAGCAACAATAATGCAGGTGAGTACATTCTTTTTGTATTAAGACATTTACAGCAAACAGAGTTACATCAATCAAGGTCAGTAGTAGCACTTATGGTTCATCATACAATATTGAGTTTGGAGCGGAAATGTGTTAAAGTAGAATAGGACACTGTAGCACTGTAACTATAGTCTTTTCCCCAAGAGGGATGTATCAAATCTTTTTCCCAGCAATAAGAGTGTAAAATAATGTAACTTTATAGGGGAACAACACTGCCAAAGCCAGTAGGGTTCAGGAAAGATGCCTTTAGGGAGCCAGGACAACCAGGACAGCCAAAGTCAATATGACAGTTCTAGTTATGATGCACTGTTCTTAGAAAAAGTTAGTTGAACAGTCAGTAGTAGTTCATTGAAGAAAAATCCAGGAGCCCAAGTGAGCCTACCTGATGTGCACAAGCTGTTAGGCCTGCACAAGTGAACTGCAGTAATTCAAAAGGATAGAAAGGAGCACTCCCCAAGCTAAAAAGCACTAGATTTGGCTAAAGCTGGTTAAGCCCAAAGCCCCTTAGAATTGAAGCAGATGTTCCAGCTGTCTTCCTTCTTGATGCAGCTATGCAGACCATTGTTCCTTGATCTTGGTGGTGGTGATGAAAGTGAGGACGTCTGGTGGGCTTCTGCAGCCGCACTCTCAAGAGTAAGGGATTACACTCGTTTGAACATCTCTTTGTGGTTTTGGTGTCTTTTTCTCAGCACCAAAGAGGAATGAATATCCCTGGTTGGAATTTCCTTTGTCCCTCGGTCGAAAACTTGAATGAGGAGACTCTGGACACAGATGTCTTGCTTCTGTAAACTCACACATAGGCCTACAAAGTTTCAGCCATATTCGTCCTTCAGAAGATGTTGCAAACGTCGATAGTCTAGGCACCCTGGGTATTGGGAAATTGCAGCACAGGAAGCTCACAGTGAAACAGGGGTTGGCCCAGAACAAAGCAGGTCTTGAGACTAGTTGTTCTCATCAGCCTAAGGGAGGAAATCATCCTTGGCGGAGCTTCCTGTGGATGGGAAAACGGGGTTAGCACAGCTGTCAGCCCTTAGAGGTGTTTATCACAACATGATTGACAGATCCTGTAATTTAATCTGTGCATGGATTCAGAAGATCACCAATGGTACATTTACACAAATTGAATCTTTATTTTTCTCATATCTTAATTTTTGTAAAAACCTACTGGAGGCTGTTTCACATATTATACATGTGTTACCACATTAGACCAAACAATTTTCCTGGTGCCCACATTGGTTTGTCACATAATGTACAATCATATCACAACAATGTAGTATGTTTTAAACACAGTGAGAGGGTTAGTGCTTGAGGTGACTTAGAGTGTGGTTTAAATGGCCATACATCTATCTAGTCAACACAATTTGTGTTTCTAGCATGAACAGGAAAAGTAAAACAAACCCAAACCCGAGGCACTGAAGAAATCAGCACAGGTATGAGAGACACACACGCCCCAGGCATCTAAATACTGCATAGATACACCAATGTTCTAATTTTAATTTGAAACTCTCCTATTTTTTAGACTTCCTACCTACAATAGGCGTTGCTGAGCAAGACACCCACCACAGCCCCCTCCTTCCTACCAGTCCTGAGGACAGCATCAGAACAACTACAACAATAGTAGTGATTTTCTGATCATGCTAGAAACACCAATTGTGTCAACTAGATATATGTATGGTAATTTAAACCACACTCTAAGTCACCTCAAGCACTAACCCTCTCACTCGGAAGGATGAAAGGCTGAGTTCGGCCCTGCCGGGATTCGTACCTGCGATGGCAGGCACTGCACAGATATCAAAGCAAGCACTCTACTCGCTGTGCTATCTGACCGCTACATAACTCCTGCATTCCGGGCATTCCACTGGCTTCCCATTGTCCGACTAACCACCTTCAGGGCCATTTGCATCACCAACTGTGACCTCAATGAGATGTACCTTGACTTCCACCAACACTGTCTCACAAGCTACCAACACAACAGAAACCTCACATCAGGCTCTGCACTCCTCCTTGTGATCCCTTCCTTCAATTCTACTCAATCTAGTTTTACCTATTTCTCTGCCCAGGCTCCCACACTCTGAAACTCCATCCCACTTAGCATTTGTCAAGAGGAGGACCACCTTACCTTCCGGATGGGAATCAAATCCTGCCTCTTTCCTTTCCCAATGTGGACAAAGCCCACACCCCATGCAATGTCCCGGCATAGATTGCCCTGCTGGGGGCACCCTGCTGGCCCATGGCAGTGCTGTACTGCATGCCATGCATTTTTGGCTAGCAGGGTGCCTGGCCAAAATGAGCACATCAGCTGACTTGCACAAAGATGGCAGGGCAGCCTGACCGTATGTCTGCCTGCACTCCACAGGACCGATTTAGCACACTTGGACTATCTAGATTTGTACTGATTGACACATGTGGACCCCTGACAGCCTTTACATGTGTTCCACATAAAAGGCCCGTGTTAACTGTTGGTTTTCTGAATGTTTTCTCATCTACAATGTATTGCATGTCTTTTCTTTTCAAAATTGTTGTTCAAATCTTGTAATGTAAGTGATTGTATATTGTGGGTGCATGCATGGGAAACTTCATCCTGTCCCCAGAGGTTTATAGTGATTGCATCGAATGCCAAAGCATCGAATGCCTTAGCATCTAAAACAAAGTAATGAAAAAAAATTGCATTTTTCCCTAATTTTTGTTAAGGGAAGGGGGGGTCCCCCCAACCACCGTTTTTTTTACACCTTAAAAACCATTAGAATTAAAATAAAACTTCTACCTTTGAAAAAAATTAATTCATTGTTTTTGTCAATGCATTTTTTTCGATGCTTTTGGCATTCAATGCTTTGTATTTGATACAGTGTCTGGATACCGTCCCCACAGCATCTGATCATCGGTTGTCCCTGCAAGTGTTTGCACTACACCTTATGATTCCTGCCCCCTTCCTGGGAACAGTTCATACTGGGTGTGGGCTCTAATTGGGAGCAACAGCTGTGGAGTGATGACCAGTCCATGAACTATTATGTCCAATGGGGGGTAGGTGGGTGGGGCGGTGTCTGGAATGAGGGTTACACAGCCTCATATGGATTGACTTGGGACTTTTTTGGGTTGCCTGCCATGGTATGTTGAATGTGTGGGTTGGGGGCTGAGAAGCTGAGGAGTCCCTGCATTTCCCTGTCTGCCCTTCATCCTCGCCCCATTGTACCCCTTTACCCCTAACATTTTCTATATTTCCATCAATGTGCCTCCCTGCCTACCTGCCTCTGCTTTCTTCTGTTCCTCTCCTTCTGTCTCTGTCTTCTTCTCTTCTACCATTCTCTCAAGTCCCACCCACTCCAACAGCCCCCTTCTCTCCACTCATCTCCCCACCATCACATCTCCTCCTAGCTCCCTACACCCTCTATCTCCACTCCCAGCTGCCCATTCTTCCCCTCTGTGTCCTCTCTCCCCAGTCCCGCTTGCCCTCTTTCCTACTAGCTCGCCCACTTGAACTTTCCCTCTCCAGCTCTTCCCCTCCTCCCTTGGTGTCCCTTTTCTGTCCCTGCAGGTACAGGCCCACGGGCAACCTGGCAGTGGCTGTTCCAGACTTTTATGCCTGCCATCAATGGCCTGCCTTGTGCCCTCAGCCAAAGGCAGAGTAACCCTTGTGTCCAGAGTGCCTAACATATGCTGGTGGCAATGTGTTTACTTCACTGGCAGTGATTACTCTGTTCCTGAGTTTCAATTTTGGCATATTCTTTGGTGTTCACACCCTTCGATGTAACCTCCATGTTGTGGCCAGTCGGGGGATCCAGTCCATCTGTGCACACAACACACCCTCATAGGGTTGGTTGATGCCTGGTCCTGAACTGTGGCTCTGCCTGTGTTCACCCACACAGCCTTAACTATTCTGACATGCCTCCCACATTCATGGATACAGTTTTAGAACATGGATTCCACGCGCCTTTGGACTGTGTCAAGGGTAGGCTCCCTCGGGTCCCTTGGTTGGGCCCCCTTACATGGGTGTTTTTCTCCTACAGGCAGAGCAGGGGCCAAGCATCCTGGCAGCTCCATGAGGGCCAGTTTAGAGCAGGCAGGAGTGGGTGTTGTTTGCCTCAGTGCAGTCCCCTTGCTGATCAGCCTTCGCCACTGAGCACATATCTGCAACAGTTCAGAATGACCATTCTGTGGGGTGCTAACACCTCCTGTCACCACACTGGTGGTGGTGCATGGTGTGACCACTCCCACTTTCAGTTGTGCCTGGGGCCAGTCGCTCCCCTTCCATCACCACCACAGTACAGGCTGGCCTGCCATTGCACACGTGATTGACCTGTGCAAACCCCAAGTTTTGGGGGTTTGTTTGCTCTGTTGCTTCTGTCCTGCAGATGTCCCCAGGGGTGTGCAGATCATCCAGAGGTGGGTGCTACGTTCATGCATGTGCAGCTACTGTAAGGATCCAGCCAGTGGCATATGCTTGTCTCAATGAGTGAACCATACACGTGTTTGCACACATGGAAAGTACAGTGACAGTGCAAATGGCTCATTGAGTTAGTGATGTACCCTTTGATAGGAAGCTCTGTTACATTGATTTCCCCGGTGGATGTACAGCTAGTACATACCACCAAAGCTGACGTCCTGAGATGCGGGCATTAATCAGACCTAGACCCACTTAGGTGACTTTAGCTGCACTTGGTCAGTTTGCACAACCTTGTTAGGGCAAACATACATAGTGATGTCTGGCCTGACAACTTCATGTTCCTACCATGGTGATCACAGGTAAGGGTACATCATTCTTCATTTCCAGCGAGTGAGCCTGACAAACAGCCAACACATTCAAGGAAGGTGCAGGCATGCTAATTGGCCACTCCAAATTTAGGGAGGTAGTGACTTGAATTGATGTCACTGGATTATTTTGAGTCCCTGTGAATGGGATGTGTTCAGTTAATTTCCTTTAACAGGGAATCATTGAAACGCAAGTCTGGTGGCAGCAGCCATGGCAAGCCCTGATCCACACGTGTTTGTTATAGTTGCTGCACTTGTAATTGACCCTAGTTGGATCTTGTGGCTGAAAAAATACATCTGCAATACCGTATAGGCACCCCCGCATATGAAATGCTGTATAGGCACCCCCAACCAAAAAATACATATGCGCTACCATATAGGCAGCACCAACCAAAACAATGCATTATGCAATGCATAACCTAACGGCTGGTGGTCTTGCACAAGGCACACATATGCCTTGTCCAGCCCTGCACACTGACACCTGTGAAGGGCTGTCATGCTGCAGCAGGCTGACTTAGAGGGCAGTGCACAGTGATCAAGTTTTTTATGTTTCACAATGGTCTTGTTGAAATCCCAAGTGTTGATGCTGAAAAGGGCATGGATCCACCTCTCCACCCAGACAGGACGGCAGGCTCTGCCTCCCCCCACAACCTCTGCTGCACCAGTAGGTTCTGGCAGACATCTGGATGGATGAAAGTTGCCTGGGACATTTTTTGGTGGCTCACTCAGCTCACGCATCAATGAAGAATGCAGCTAGCTGCAATTTGAAAGCGTGATTTGTAGGACACATTGACCATTGTCGCTTCAATTTCAGCTTGCATCTCTGGGTTCCTCCTGAAGCTATGCCAGACTGAGGGTCACTTTAACATCAATTGTCCCAAGGCCCTCACCGGTGTCCATCTGGGCTGTCAAAGGGTACCCATTATCTTTGTCCCCCTAAGCTCAAACCCCGATCAGCAACGTCACTGGATCCATGGACCTGGTGCAGTAACTTTTTTCTGGGACCACCTGACCTCCTCGTTTGACACCTCAGGGGTCAGGAGAGGCACACCCACAGCATGCACCTGGTCGTGGTAGTGGTGTGCTGAACACCCCCAATGCACATTTCCCTACCCCAGGGCACACAGCTGCCAGCATGGGATGGGTATGAGATGCAGGCCACGCAACCACGTCCATCAGACAAGCACTCCCCAGGTGGTGTTGGTTGCAGATCAGGACAACACACACTTGACAATGCAAGAGGTACCATGCTGGGGCAACACCCCAATGGGCCTGACTCATTCCCAGCCACCCAAGTTTCTGCTCACCCAGTTTGGCTTCAGAACAGATGTGGGGAGATGCTGACTGAGACCATCTCACTAAGCGGGAATGACGTAAAGGACCAGGATTACATCAGGCACACCACATGGAGAGGGAAGAGTCCAGCACTGCATACACATCCAGCTGCGAGTGAAGGAAATGTGGTGTACAGAATACCGACTCCCCAGCATCACTCAAGGGCTCAAGTCCTTTTGTTCAGGGAACAACACTTGGATGGTGTTAGGCTGGTAGTGTCCACCAACACAGTGGGATCAGGTCAACTGTGAGTCAGGTACTTGTAAATGCAACACAAAATGGGTGGTTGACTCCATCCAAGGAAGTGTACTTTGAAGAGTGAGATGAAGAGGGCATGATTCCATCTATAGATCAACATGTGGGAGCTGACACAGTGGTCAGCTTGGTTGCCTGACACAGCAGATCCCCTTGCAGGACCACCAACCAGGGACATCCAGCCAAAAAAGGGCCCAATTCCTCCATTGTGGATCACCGCAACTGGCTCCAGATTGGCTAAGAATGCCCCAGGGGCAGGTGGCTATCCACTCTGATGAAGGGTTTTACTGACCCCTGCCTCCAGTTTCATATTTCCATGTGGCCAAGGGTGATTGACTAACAGCACACAATCCCATGGCAACCATCCCAGCATATTTCAGTGGTCACCAGGGCAGAGACAGGGGAAAGAGGCCCCAGCTAACAGTATGACTGTCAACTGGGGTAGACTGTCCTTAGTGTACCCTGACCATGTAGCACCACCAGGTGGGGAGGCCTGCAAAGGGTGGCAGGTGTATGCAGTGATGTTGGTTACCTACTCAACTTGTGACACAGAGCAACATGAACAAGTTGGTGAGCCAAACCAAATCCTGTGGCACAATGTAGGTGAGGGCCAGCATACACCAGCTGAAGTGTGATCCCACTCTGTTGTGTAGATATTGCATGAGAGTGTTTGACAGGTCCTGAGACATGGTCCAGTATGCCTGGTCAGGGTGATGGCATTGGGTACTCTGGTAGAGGGCCATAGTGGTGCTGACATGCTAATTGTTTATCCAACATTGGTATAGGGCTAAATGAACATTCAAACCATCTAGTGTCTGATTCCCTCTGATGTTTCTCCCAGGATAGCTGGCACTCTGATACCCCTGTTTAAACTGGTGAGACAAATTATGACAGTTCTTGGAGGCCAAACAACCACAACCCATTATCATACACAATATGGCTGAGGAGTCAAGGTGGCAAAGCTGCCATCTGTGTGATTATGAAGGAAATCCTCTAAATCAGCATCCCCTCAATACAGTGATTGTAACACAGCACTGTGGAGCCTTAGTTGGCCTGAGATAGACAGCCTGTGTGGGAGTGCATACAGCTGCTTGCCTGTGGACTTGATTATGTACATAATTGGCTAACCTTTCTGACCCGTCGTCGTGCAACTCATGTTTGTGGCGAATGTGGTGCATGCTGATTTGTAGACAACCTGATTCTGGTTCAGGTGTTTGTGAGTAGCAGAGCAGCTACCTCGCTGCAATCTGTTATCCTCTGAGACACAGTTTCATCTATGGCGGTGCTACAGTGCTGGTGCCACAAGGGTCTCTATCCTTACTCCTCCTGCTGCACCACACTGTGCACAGGAAACTCCCAAGCATCCTGGGTGCACCTGCAGGGGTGTGGGATGAGCGATGAGCACTTTTCTCCATTTCCGGTAAGGCCAGCAGACCAGATGAGCTTGGCCCAGCCAGTGGCAGAGTGGCAGGATCCAACTCATGGGAGTCAGGGAAGAGAAGGTTTACCTTGGTTGCAGATGGCAGATTCAGCCCCAAACCCTGGATGGTGGCCTTAAGGCACGTACAACCTCATGGCCACACAGCCATGTGGTAGGGGGTGACTGTCCCAGGCTATCTGGTCCTTCTGCTGGGCCTAACTTGCCATATGGCCACAGCAGCCAGACCAAATAGTCTGAGTCACACCTGGAACAGCTGTCTCCTACATGTATCTGCAGCCAGGCTCCGTGATAGTATGTGTGAAGTGTCTCCCAGTGGGACATATGTGTGTCATGGCATTTGGACAGACTCCTACATACTCGAACTGCGTCCCGAGAGCTAGAAGGGATCAACAGGTGGTCAGGAGCACCAGCAGGGCTTGGACAAGCTCCTTGTCTGCTCACATAGACTTGTAGTGTGGGGAATAAAAACATCAGGACTGCTGTCTGGGGCTCTGCCCTCAACAACTTGGAGCTTGATCCTCCAGAGAGGGCTGGGTCTACTGCTGGTTTCTGTGGGATTATTTTTGTTACTACACTGTATGGAACAGGGGCACCCGTCTATGCCACTCCTGGTTCAGGAATCCAAACCCAACTGTCTTTGACTCAGTTCAGGACAACAGAGGCTATGACCTTTCCCTTCTAAATGATGCTCGCCCATCTCTTGGAAGTGAATTACCTATGTTCAACTGCTGTTCACATGGAACCCTTCACAGCTTCAGCCTTCAAATTTCTATTTTTCTTTTATTTTGCTAGTCCCACCACGATCTGTACCTGTGGTGGCTCAACTCAGGCCTTTGCCCAGGCATCTGTGTGAACCAAAGTTTGGCCCTCCTACTCATCAGGGTTTCACCCCCATGGCTCTCTGAACCAACAATGGCATACTATCGGCCTGACACTCCAGCTCCATCCATTTAAGGGCCAGTATACTGAGCAGGTGAGTTGTTAATCACTCTTTTACCGATTCCGTCTTCCCTGGCAACCATCCTGCTGTCTGTATCAACCAACACATTTCTGGGGAGATGGGCATTGCCATGGGTTGCCTTAACTCTTTGTTAGGTTCATCCCGCAGTACCATTTCTGCTCTGCAAAAGTTGCCCACTGTGTACTTGCATTCAATGCTTGGTTCCACACCAGTGAGCTTGGCTTTTTGACCATTTCAAGTTTGAGAATAGGTTGAGATGCGTTTGCCTCCAAGGCCTCTAATCATTTGCTTTAGCAAGTGAAAGTGGGGCCATACGTGCCCGCTCTCCTGAGTTTAACTTCAGAGGGAATCATCTACTAGATGGTTTGATTAGTGTTTCTCCCTATATCCAGTTCACATGACCAATGTGCACGTTTGGAACACTACCGGCCCCCGTTTGGACTACTGCAATGAATTATACTTAAGCACGAACAAACAAACATAATACCAACAAATTACAAGTAGTCCAAAATAACACCTTAAGATCAGCCTTAGGCTTACCCAAATCTCACCACATCTCTCATGAAAGACGCGCCATCAAATGGCTCTCCATAAACGACTGAATTAAACTCAAAGCACTTAATATACCCGCTAGATCGGCCCAATCCAACAGCTTAAAAGTACCTAACTTCAAACTCAAAATGACTGGTGGTGTCCGTTTCCCTGTCAAGGCAGCTCAACTCTGGAACTCACTCCCTGACAACCTTAGAGATGTGCCTTCCTACCTGTCCTTCAAAGCCAATGTCAAACAATGGCTTATTGCACATGATCAATGACCAAACTCTCCCCTCTAATCTGACACTATCAGCCTAGCCCGACCAGCTCTATCCAGTATGTTCAGAATGTATAGATATCCTCCTGGCTGCTGACAATGCATTTAATGTATAAATATCCCTTCAGTGTACCCAATCCACTTGTCACAATCCTTAGCTGGAACTGGAACGTAACTTGCATTGCTTTTGTCTCCTTGCCCCTACACCTGACCTGCATATGTAAACTGTTGTTATTTTGCCAACTAATGTAACAAAATGTAATTTGTCATGTTTGTAACAGAATTCTTTCTCAGCGCCCTGATGCTCTAGGGCCCAGTGCACTATATAAATAAATAAACAAATACAAATACAAATGCAAATACCAGTGTTTTCTCTGGCTTTGCCATGCCTATGCATTGTTCACCATCTTTTGGGTCCTAACACACATGCTCATGCTCCACTTACCCGACAGAGTGGGGTAGAGGGGCTTGTTGTGCAGCCGCCACAATGCGACAATGGTATCCCACCTCAGCCAGTGTGCACCAACCCTCACCTTCATTGCGCCATGGGTTTGGTAGAGGCCTGTGACTTGCACACGTGTTTGACTCCTTGGTCTGTTTTTGAAGACGTGTCAGGTGGGTAACTGAACTCAACGCAGGCCCGTCGCGCCCTTCAAAGCCCAGCAGTTGTGGTGCACTGAGGACAGTCCACCCTAGTTGATAGTTGCACTTTCATCAGGAGGCCACATCCCCCATCACTGACCCGGTGCCCCCTGGAGAGGGGCTGGGATGGTTGGTGTAGGTTGGTGTAGGAGGGCACAGCAGTTATTGACCCTCAGCCCCACAGACATGTAAAAACTGCTGCCAGGGGGCTGTGTCAATCTCCACAGATTGGAGAGCCACCTGCCCTTGTCGGGGCCTTCCCAGCTAACCAGAGTTAGTCGCAGTTCACCACCATGGAGGGAATGCAACGTGCAGGGGTCGTGCAGCACTCTCATAAGAGGATACACCAATTTGGCCAACCGACCGGCCCACTATGTTGAATCCTCTGAGCAGACTGCATGAACCACACCCGTGGCTTTACTCACTCTTGTACTCGATCTTCAGAGTTCTTTACAACTTTGACTTATGGTGTTTGTTGGCTATCAGACTTGTGTCTGTATTTGGCCTTACATGGTGTTTACCACCCACTTTGGCCTGAATTCCCATGCAACTCAACTCCAAGATGACTCATCCCAGGTTGCCAGCGGGCACTACCAGCCTCACCCTGCCACCAGACATGGACGGATTCTGCACTGGGTTCTTCCCTCTTCACTTGACATTTGGGAGGGAAGCCTGTTTAGTCTCCTATCCTCCGCTTAGTACTATGCATCAATTCAGCGTGTCACCACATCTGATTTGAGGCCATGGTTGAGGAGCCAAAGCTCATGCAGCTTGCTTGAGGGCCGGCCCATTTGATGAGGTTTACCCTAACCCGCTGCCTCTGGCACAGCCGTGTGTGCATTGTACCGGCCAGCACCAAAGAATGCCTGGGGCGGAATTGGCCATCAGACACAGTTGCAATGCCTGCACTCCAAGGCTGTCCCATGCAGGCAGATGTGGAACACCACAGAGAGCGATACGTGCAATGTCCAGCTGCCCCAGGGTAGCAGAAGGTGTGCCCGGTTGTTGTGCCGCCACCACCACCACCACCACTGGGGCACACTGGGTTCCTGGCCCTCCCAATCCCACGGGGTGGGGAAACTGGGAGGCCAAGATGCTCCAGCACCAAGCCTCCATGGCAGGTCCATGAATCCTGTGACGGTGCTGATCAGGGTCTGATCTTAGGGGTACAAAGGGACTGGGGGACCTGCAACAACCCCAGCCACGCACCGAAGGAGTGTCCCCGGGACTATTGACAGGCATAGCCCCCATAGGGTATACAGGGCCATAATTTGCATTCATAGTATTGATCAGTGTGTCCTGCAATTAACACTGATTCTCACAGCTACCTGCATTCTTCAATGATGCGTAAGCCGAGTGACCCACCACCAAGAGTCACAGGCAGATATTTTGACCAGACATCAGCCCAAGCCTGCAAGTGCAGGAGGGCTGGGTGGACACAGGGCTGCCTGTTCTGCCCATTCAAGCAGCAAGACTGCCTGATGCCCTGTCTAGCTTCACCACTTGTGTGTTGGCCAAGGCCATTGTGGTTTTCAAAGGAACAGGTTCCAAGTGCACAGCCCGGGAAGCCCACCCACCATCTTCTGCAGCAGAGAAATGCGGGCTTCCCACAGTGACAGGGGCAGGCAGCACCACTACCAGACAACCAGACCAATCCACTCATCCTTCAACAACCATGTCCTCCCACTCCCTATCCAGGGATGAGGGGAGGAGGGAAGGAGGGTCAGAGGCAGGCAGGGTGAGGGTTAGGGAACACCACTGGGGTCTTTGAATCCCAGCAGAGCTGCACAGAACCAAGCTCCAGCTAGCTGGTCACAGGGGTATGTCTCCCGCTGCACCGGCAAGCATGCCTATCGCTCACCCACAGTGGTGGGCCAACAGAACCTCAACGCCCATCCATGGAGTAGGCCTGGCTGTACCATCTCTCTGAGCTCGGCCAGCGTAGCATGACCCCGTCCTTTGGGAACAGCAAGGTTTCCCTCAGCTCCCAGATTCACCCATTCTGGACTTCCCTTCTGACTGTGGTTCCCCTACCAATGACCGCTCACTAGCAGGTCATACAGAGGAGTTCACCCTGGAAGCATGGCAGCTCCAGTGCCAGCTCGTAGTGAAGGGTTCCACTCAGGTCTCCCTTGTCTGTGCATGATTGTTTTTCAACCCATACATTAACCCAACCCTGTCAGACGTCCTCGTCCATCTGCTGGGTCATGGAACAATCTACTGGCCAGACCATGGTATGAGGGGCACCCTGGGATGCGGTGTGCATGTCTTGGATGCACCAGCTACTTCACCATTGATGATCCTTCCACAGGTTCACATACAGAAGCCTTTTGTGACTTTTGCATCCTCTGCATGATCAAGTTTGATCCTCTTCTTAGCACTCCCCCAGGGCCATTGCCAACCTCAGCAGGACCAATCCAGGGAGCTTACTGAACCATCCTATCAATCAGTTATAGTGAGTGGTGGTGTGTACAAAGGACGGAGACTTAATCCAAACCATTTTTGACCTGTACTTCTGGTAATTCCTAGTGCATGTGATATAATTTCAAACGCCATTCCATATCACAAACACAGTTCAGTGGGTTACCTGCACATGTTGGCAAATGGTAGTCACACGCTGATCCATTCAGTGTGGCGCACGTGCAGCCCCAACATCTGAAAGCACCACAGACGTCACAGACGTCAATCTGGTGTGGCTGAATTTCACTTGTCCCTCTAAGAAGTGTAATGCCAAACCCGTAAGTAGCTGCCATGGAGAAGTCTTGTACATTATCAGAATTACCCAGACAAATGACCACTCCAACTTAGAACAGATATGCACCACCACCCACAATAATCAAGGAATACCTATCTTGGAATCCTTTCTGTGTACGTGCCGGGTGGGTTTTCCCATGTATGGTCAAATTGAGCTGTCGGCTCCACTCTTGGTGGTGTCCTTCTATCTCGCTATCTATTACTTTTGGTATCAGCATTGAAATCATGCTCCCCCTCGATACCCAAAGACGTTGGTTTCCCATAGGCTGGTCGGCCAGTCGTTGAGCATGCAGGGCAGAGCCAAACACATTGAGAGTCCCTCCCTGAGGGGGCATGTCATTAACACAGTCCCAAGGTAAATGGAATGTCAAGGTAGACTGTCATTGCTTAGAACAACAGTGGAAGCCAGCCAAGCATTCCAACCGTAGACAACGTGTGTGAAATCAGTCCTTCGTAGAGAAGGGTGGCACATGAACAGGCCACCCTGACATTAACATGCAAGTCAGATGATATTCTTTTGTCGGACAGGACCCTGCTAGCTGGAAAAATAGTTTGCCTCTGGGAATGTCACCATAGGCTTGTTTTATCCACCACTGTGAGTGTCATGATGCATGTTCCCTGTCTTCAGGGCCAAACCAGCCTTCCCAAGTTGCAGGCTTCCATTGGGGCTTTGAAGACCACAGAACGTTATCAGAGGCTCTCCTGGAGCCAGTCCTGGCGCCTTCTGGCACCAGGCTCATACTATTTGACCACATAGAATGAGGTTCCAGTGAACATGGAGGAACATAGAGCCCAGTCCTGAAGAACTGAGCTATCCAGTCTAGTTTCTAGGGTGTGGATGGGCCTTGAACTATTTTACCAGGGACTACTTTACCTGGGCTATATAAATGACACCCAAAGAGCAGAACATGCTTTGCGTTATTCTGCACTCCTGCAGCGTAACGCTCACCGTGCCAGGTCAGTTCCTGCTTACCTGTACTTCAGCCATGCCGTGTTATCTTCATCGGGAACCACAGACCATCAGCACCTGTCGAAAAAGGGAAAAACAAGAAGAAGAACAGTAGTTAAATTCTTACCTGAGAGAAGCAGTCTTTCCAATTCTGTCCGAACGGCTCTCTCTCCCGCCGCTCCTGAGGATCACTGCACCTGCAGAAAGGAGACAAGAAGGGAGAGGAATCAGTCATCTCAGGATTCCATTGAAGCGGTCCACATGATCGCTGCTCCGGAGCAACACCGCACCTGCAGAAAGGAGGCAAGAAGGGAGAACGAAAACTTACCCGGAGGCATCAGTCATCTCAGGATTCCATCAAAGCGGTTCACACGGTCACTGCTCCGGAGCATCACCGCACCTGTAGAGGAAGGAAAAAGAGACACCAGGTTAGCCGCGCAATAAGAAAATACCCATTTTAAAATACATCTCGACACCGCGCTCATGTGCTAACACCCACCTGCATAAATATTGCTCAGTGCCGCATTTAGGAGTCCATTGCTTAACCTGGCATCTCAAAGACCGCTCCTGCAAAATAATAAGGACATGTGGGATGTCTTAACCCACTGGTCCAAGCCCTGCAACATCACTGTGCATTGCTGGCAGCAGAAACCTCAGAAATGGCCGCTGGAAAGCATGCTGCTCGCTAGAAATCACCAGAAAGTGCGCAGTGAAAATCTGAAAAATAGGCCACCATCTACTTTTGCCTATGTCAGTGGTAACACAGGAGGCCTGTAACGCTCACCTGATTCTCGCAGAGGCGCCGGTCTTGACTGGGCGACTACCGTATCTTCAAAGGTGATGTGTAGCACCCGGTTGGCTCTTTGGGCTGGACCTCTGTGCACTGTATGCCTGACGTGTAGAGTAAGATGTCTGCAGATAGAAAATATGGGGTTAATGAACTGGGGTTATTGGGGTGTCCCTATCTCTTTCCTCTTCTCCTCTCCTGTAGACCCCAAAGGTTAACGCTCTCACCTTAGGTAAGTGAATGCCGAGCTCTCCATCTGCCTCGGGGCAGGGTGCTGTAGCCAGTTTCTTCACTGGATAGGTAGCGCAGGCCTCTTGACTTCAGAGGACTGCTGTCCGTCGTTTACTTCACAAACGGTAAGTTTCGAGTCATTCAAATGTCTTTTTAAAGTCTTTAGTAATGATGTCTCTTGTTTTGCAGGGTTCCGGCGATGGCGGATGACGGGCTGAAGTGAGTTGAAGATGGAGCCCGTGTGATGAATAGAAGCGCCTGGAAGCACGTGAGTAAGCGCTTGTTGCCTGCTTCACGATGCGCTCTAACTGTCTTTTTATTTTGCAGGTACGAGTTCAGAGCGGCTGCAGGGTGCCGGAATACCCACTGGATTAGATGTGGAAAGGAGTAATGGCACGTGAGTATTAAAGTTCCCCAATGTCTTTAAACGCACCTTGTTTTGTCTTTCAGATGCGGATGCAGCGCCGAAGGCCTCCGGAGCGTGCGAAGAGTTGGTAAGCTTTTGTCTTTCAGATGCCGGAATGCAGTATGAAGACCTCCAGAGCGCACGAAGAGTAGGTAAGCCTTTGCCTTTCCGATGCCGGAATGCTAACCTGTTCTTTCTTGTCTTTATAGGTGTTGCTGAAGACTGGATTCAGGATGGTAAGCCTTTGCCTTTCAGATGCCGGAATGCTAACCTGTTCTTTCTTGTCTTTATAGGTGTTGCTGAAGACTGTATTCAGGATGGTAAGCCTTTTTCCTTAGGCCCAGGACTGGATGCAGAAGACACGATGAGCGTCCTGCTGCAGAGGGTGCAGAATAACGCAAAGCAAGATTCATCCACCGGGTGTGGTTTAAATAGCCTCCTGTAGTGCTTAGGTGTCTCCTTCCACAGCCACGCCTAAGTAAGAAAAGAGTTCCTGGTAAGAAAAGAGTTCCTGCCTTCCAGAAGAGTTCCAGTGTTCTAAATGTAGGGAGTGGCTCCAGCCCCACCCAACAGGAAAAGTAGTTCCAAACAGAAGAGGATCAGAGGCTCAACTGGCAGGCAAGTAAGCAGCATGGTCTGCTGCAGGTAAGTCCACCCAAGCATTATGAGCCCGGCGCTTCCAGCGCTGGGACTGGGCATATTTATGAGCCTGGTGCCACTGGCGCCAGGACTGGGTCCAAAAGGTCCCAATTGGGACTGGTTGGCACTCGGAACCTGGGTTATGAATCTGCTTCCAAGGGAGTTGGGAAAACCCTGACCTTTTGGAAGCAGAGATCATGACAAGGCCACTGTTGAAACCCATCATTTGGTTGCCCACAGAACAAAATCATTGCAAAAGAAGCAAAGCTGTTTCAAAAATCTAGTTTTTAATTGGTGCCAAATTTGCAAAGATCATGGCTTACAAACCACCCAAAAAGATCCAACCTCCCTGTTGGGTGGTCAACATCATTCTACTGCAAGTATCTACATAATTATAATGTCCACAGAAGTATATGTTATCTGAACAAAGTCCACTTTTAAGGATTACTTTCTGGAAGAAATCTGTCAAAAATGGGTGTAAGACCGTTACTCACCTCTATCAGAAGCCGGCGATTTAACACCATTTTGTGTAAAGTTGTACATTGAGCACAAACTATGCCAAAGAAAGACTTGCTATCAGAAGCCTAAGAGGTGGAGACATTTCAAAACTATATTCTAAAAAGGCTTGAAGTAAGAAATGGTTTGATGTATTGGTGAAAAATGTGAGTTATATTTTGAGATAAGACAATTTTTAGACATTGGGTTTAGGAGTTAAAGTTTCCCACACTGTGCTTCAAACAAATTCCACACCTCTCCCTGAACAAAGGACACTTCCCCCTGCCCTTGGCTAAGAAATGTACAGGCTGTTGTGAGAAGGAACTAGGAGGGGCACCCTGGCCTGTTGCTCTTAGTGAAGACAAAGGAGGCCGTGGGCTGAATAGGAATGCAAATTCGGGTGTGACTGACAAGAAACTGCTGGCAGGAAGAAGGACATGTGAACCTCTGAGTCAGCCCAGCTCTGGAGGCGGACCAGACTGAAATGTGGATTTAACATTGGAGTAAATGTATGTTTTAGAAAAATGCCTATAACAAATTGCACTGAAATGACAAAAAGGTGAACCTTTGAGATTGTTAAAATGAAAAATGTGCTCACAGTTTAAGACCAGGCTGGATCCGTGTGATGTTCTGAGGCTGAATCCCGAAAGTTTTTAATATTGTAGCTACTGTGTTCATGCTAGGAACATGAAAAAGTACGGAAATGTGCCCAGATGAGGTGTGCATGCATGTCTAACAATTGTTGCAGAACTAATATTGAGAAACCCACCGAAAGCACTAACAAGTTGTCATTTATGAACCAAAGCTCTTAGGAAGATGAGAGTTGGACAGACATGTACCTTAGGCAATCTGTCATGTAATTTATGTAGTATTAACAAGTTGTGTATATTGTAAATATGTGTTTTATGAAAAATAAGATATACTGTACAGGGACAAAGGGGAGGTGTTTCCCCTAAGCCATAAACATGACACATGATGACACAGGATGACACACTGCTCCTTTCTCCAATCAGGTGACAGGGAATCCTCTGACCTATCAGATTCTTAGAGGGTTGAGCATAGAGAATCAGCCTCCCCACCCACTTTGGAAATACATAAATAGGGACTGCTGAGGACAGGCAGGACACACACTTTCTCACTCATCAACTGATTTCTTGGCGAAGCACCCTGCAGGAAGATCAAGACATAGATCCAGAAACCAGACTCCAGAACAAAGCTCTAGAACCAAACTCTAGAACTTGAAGCGGAAAGGCCTAGCCCACAAGCTGAACTTTTCTCAGCAGGCCTTCAGAATCTTTTGCAACCTGATTCTAACCCCTAAACTTCCAAGGGGCATCTCAAAATCCAGCAGCCTGGCTGAGCTGTATTGCTATTTTAGCTAAGAACCCTGTGCTAGAACCGAAAACCAGACCTAGAGAGCAGAGCTGTATCCAGAACCCATCAGATCCAGTCCAAGAGGCTTCGCAGACCAGAATGCCGTGCTGAGATCAGAACCCAGTGCCTGAGACCTGTCCGGTGGCGAGAGACTCCCAGCAAACCCTAGACCAGATCTTTGAAAGGCCCATTCCACTCCATTCCAGAGCCATAGGAGTGAGAATCTAGTTTAGAACTGTACATAAACAATCTCTTAGTATTAAGTAACCCAATCCAACCATTCCAACCTATTCATAACTGCATTATTGAATCTCTGTTGTCTATCCTAAGTTCTTCTCTCCTCCACATAATCCTTGATAATTGTAGCATCATTCATCTATGCGCTGATATTTTTCTGAAGAGGGACAAGTGTTTTGACGGACAGAAGCCAGAACGGAGGCGCATCTGTTCTGGTGGCTGCCCGTTGAGTGTCTTGCTTCTTCATAGCCCCTTATTATAAGTCCATATTGAGTCCAAATCTTTAAAGCGCAATCTTTCATTTTTGAAATCTTGATTCTGTTTCTGAAAAATCTACCTTCAGAAAAACCTTTGTAACGCACGTCCTACAACCGAAATCTAACTGTCATTTTGAAGCTAAGATCCTAAGCTTTCCAACAAACCTAAAATTATAATTCCTTATAGTTTTTCCGTAATCACATTTCATGCACGCAGAAAAGTTGCCGCAAATTCAAAATAGATGTTTATTGTTTTCCACTGGTGAATTTCGTTTTCAATCTGATAATCATTCATAAAACATTGCTAGTGTTGACCTGAACCAATCCAAAGTAACTCTCACTAGTGCTGTATTCCATTTAGTGAATTAAAGTAATTTTTAGCATTTTTCACATTCATTGCAATCACATTCATAAGCATATTGACCTGTTTTAAAATCATACCTGTTCTCTCTAAGCTTGCTGGGGGGGACTGGGATTGAACTGCATTATTGATTGTATTCCTGAAACCTGTGTGCCCTCATTTCCATCTCTTCATATTGCATAGTGGGGGGAGTGAGTAGTCACAGGGGAAAGAGTGATCATATTGTCTTTTGTGGAAATCATATCAAGTTTTATTTCCGTGCTGCATTCTTTCCTATTATTGCATTTCCCTGAATCCATATAAATTATTCTCTGCTACATTATTCTCCTATTCCTACTCCTAACTGATTAAAGAGATTGTGATATTGTAATCTTACCCATTGCTCATTTTTCATATTCATAAGTGTGCTATTCAGATATTATTCTATTCATAAAGTGTGATATATATATATATTGTTCAATTCTTCAAATAAACCCTTTAATTTGCAAAACAAACATACTTCATGGTTCAATGAGTTTGGGGAGATTCAAAGAGAGGGGTGTTATTTAAGGGTTCATCATCCAGATTTAAAGAACTTTTGACATAAAAATATATAAATAAGGGTTTCCATTGGGCATCCCAGACTAGGCATTGACTTATTTGGAATGCTGGATTGAAGTCACTTACAGACAATACTGAAACATTGGCAACATGAAGAAACACATTAAGCAAAAACAGTTACCAAGAACCAATTGGTACCAAGACTTATTTACGTAGTCACAGCTGGTCTGGATTCCACTTACAGGCCGTAGGATCAGTGATGGAACTAGATCCTGTGAAAGTGCCTAAAAACATTAAAGCACCCCTGCATTCAGACGCAGGATGGGGAGCCCATCGTTAAAATACCTAAGGTGAGACATAAGCACAGAGGGAAGCAGTTGGAGGTTTGAGGGAGGTGGGAGTTTTGCGCACCCTACGCAGTAAGTTAACTTCCCCGTTCATCATTTTAGGATAGCACCAAGCGTGAGTGAAGCAGTGGGACAGGAAGAGATGCGCGCAGACATTCATCGCTCAGCTTCGTGCAACGCTCCTGTGGAGACCAGGTGAGCGTAACAGAACACGAAGCCTCCATAAAATCCTCTACCTGGGCGCCATGGAAACATCTGAGACTGACCAATTAGCCCAGCTTTTGGGACAACTCAGGGCCAAGGTGCACTCTGCTCGCCAACAAACAAATGCTCTAAGAAGAGAGCTGATTGTGACTAAAGATCGCACGGATCAACTACCCAGACAATTACTTCAGTCGCAGGCTGGTCAAACACCATTACCTGGAATCGGGTCATCAGTTCCAGCACCGTCAAGCAGCCCCGTACAGGTGGTTCTTGCGGGGGCCATACCTTTGGCTCCACCTGAACGCTTCACTGGATACCCAAAAAGATATGCGGTTTTCATGAACCAGTGCCGCTTTCATTTCCTATGTAGACCTGGAGCTTTTCCAAATGATCAATCGAGGGTTGCTTTATTGCTTTCATATCTGAGTGACAGTGCTGTGGACTGGTCGGTACCACTTGTTAATCAGGATAACCCTCTTCTGAGGGACTTCCAGAGGTTTCAACAAGAAATGGAAAAGCCGTTTGCTCGGCACACCCAAAGTCAAGCATTAGACAATGAACTTCTATCTTGGCGTCAAGGGAATCAAGATCTGTTAACATATATCGCAGCCTTCAACAGATTGGTAGTTGAAAATGATTGGCCCGAAAACAAAAGAACAACAATATTCCATTGTGGATTGAGAGGTGAACTAAAAGACGTTTTGGCTCAAGTGGTGAATCCTCCAAGAGACTGTGCGTAATATATTAACCTGGTGGTGCAATTAGACCACATACTGCAGTATCGAAAAGCTGATCGAGCTAAAATGGAAAATCAGGTTTATGTGTGCCCTAAGGAAAATGTTTCAAAACCAACCATCATGTCCGAACTTGTGCAGATTGGAGGAGTTTGAGGTCCATTATCCAAGACCGAAAGAGGCAAAAGGAGACAACAACAGTTGTGTTTATATTGCAGGAATGCCAGCCACTTCCTCTGAGAATGTCCAGTGAAACCACCCAAGAAGGCAGTTGACAATATTGAAGCAGAACCGGAGATGGGAAACTTCCATGCCCGACAAGCATAGATGTCTGTTTGTCGAGCAAAAAGAAGGATTCTCAGACCTCGCAACTAGCCTTGCCAATAATTCTAATCAGTCGCCAACAACCGTCTCACATGCATGCGGTCAGAGCCTACATTGACAGCGAAGCAATTGGTAACTATATGGATAAAGAATTATCATCAAGGATGGATCTTCCTCTTTGCAAGAAGGAAACAACTGAATTGGTCACCATTGTTGACAGAACAGAGATATCCTCAGGTCCTGTAACGCACCTAACGGCAGAGTTGACACTTTTGTGCAAAGACGGGCATCGGGAAGTCATTGTGTTTGATCTAATCAAGGCTCCACAATTTCAAATAATTCTAGGAATGCTGTGGTTGGAAACACATAATCCTCACACTGACTGGCATGCTAAGAGGTTGAACTTCTCTGATGAATGTGCTTATACATGTTATAAAATAGAAGAATTCTTGACTGAAAAGAAAAAACCTACCTCAGAAGTAGCAACGGTCCTCATGGGTCTAACAAAAACACTACCCAAGGAATACCAAGATTTTCAGGATGTCTTCCAGAAGGATCAAGCCAATACCATGCCGCCCCATAGACCATATGACTTTTAATCGACCTTGTACCTGGCGCACAGATTCCTTGTGGTCGAATTTATGCGCTTACTGAACCTGAAAATCTCCATTTAAAAACTTATCTGGACCAATATCTGGCAAACGGTTTTATTCGTCCATCCAAATCACCGGCGGCCTCGCCCTTATTCTTTGTACCTAAGAAGGAGCGAGATTTAAGGACTTCTATAGACTACCACGCATTGAACCAAGTGACTGTACGAAATCGTTACCCCCTACCTCTTATCCCTGAACTGTTGGATCAGGTGAAAGACGCTCAGATTTATACCAAGCTGGACCTCAGAGGGGCGTATTATCTTGTACGAGTTAAAAAGGGAGATGAATGGAAAACCGCCTTGCGCACCAAATATGGGCTATTTGAATACCAGGTAATGCCCTTTGAGCTTTCTAATGCTCCGGTGGCATTTCAATACTTCATGAATGACACCTTACGAGAACTGATTGTTGTTTGCCTCTTAGTGTACATTGACAGCTTTTTTGTGTAGTCCACTTCCAAACAAGACCATGTGAAACATGTTCGCGCTATCCTTGAAAATCTCTGGCAACATAAGTTATACGCTAAACTAGAAAAATGCTCCTTCCATGTCACCGAAGTCGAGCTTCTTGGATTTGTTCTAACTCCCGGAGGTGTTCGTATGGACTCACGTAAGGTGGATGCCATCCTCAATTGGCCCTCTCCAACATCAATCAAAGGAGTCCAGAGTATGCTCGGCTTTGCAAACTTTTATCACCGGTTCAGTCCGGGTTTTTCTCAAATTGTGCATCCAATCACATCCTTACTGCGAAAGAATAAACGCTTTCAATGGTCAGATGAAGCAGAAAAGGCCTTCCAGGAATTGAAAGAAAGATTTACCTCAGGCCCGATCATGAAACGCCCTCGTCCAGATCCCTGTATGTGCTTGAAACCAATGCATCCAGTCTCGCAATGGGGGCAGTTCTCTCTCAAAAAGATCCTGGGATGGGTCAACTTCATCCAGTGTCCTTTTGGTCATGAAAATTCTCAGCATCTGAACTAAATTATGCTGTGACAGACAAAGAACTCTTGGCCATTAAATCAGCTTTTAAAGCTTGCCGGCATTACCTCCTAGGAGCAAGACACACTGTCACTGTGATCACTGATCATCGCAATCTGCAGTACCTAAAGACAGCAAAAGCCCAGTCATCTTGCCAACTCCGATGGGCCCTATTCTTTGCCAAATATTATTTTGTGATTACATATCGACCCGGGTGTTGGAACGGAAAAGCTTATACTCTTTCCCGTATCGGCATAGATGAAAATGCATACTCAACCCCGGATCCAGTAGCCATAATTCCAGGGGCAAGAATCTTGGGAATTACTACATCTCTGACCCTGGACGACATCCAAAAAGAAATTCTGCATCTAATAGATGCAACGACTTGGAAAGATTAGTCTACCCAAAGCGAACACCATACAGTTGCGAATCAACTGCCATACTTTCGAGAGCGCATTTATTTACCCAGCAAAGAACTACAGGAACAAGTCATCTGAAATTACCATGAATCTCTAGTGGAAGGTCATCCTGGGATTGCAAAAACTTTAGCTAAAATTAAAAGGAACTATTGGTGGCCAACTTGGCGTAAAGACATCACACAGTTTGCACTATCCTGTGGTATTTGTGCACAGAACAAAGCACAAAAGAAAAGACCATCAGGTCTTTTGCAAACTTTAGACATTCCACCTACACCCTGGCATACGCTTTCTCCTGATTTT
Organism: Ambystoma mexicanum; assembly: GCF_040938575.1. Lineage (NCBI taxonomy): Eukaryota > Metazoa > Chordata > Amphibia > Caudata > Ambystomatidae > Ambystoma > Ambystoma mexicanum. Next base: position 904,947,369 of record NC_090936.1, read on the forward strand.
ATCACAACCTTCCTCCTTGTAATGGGTTCAACACCATTTTAGTGTTAGTGGACCTGTTTTCCAAAATGGCCAACTTCATTCCACTAAAAGGTCTACCCACGGCTTCCACCCTGGCAAATGAATTCCTAGAACAGATTGTTCGGATACATGGATTCCCTTCCATCCTGATTTCAGATCGTGGCAGTCAATTTATCTCACATTTTTGGAAGAAATGATGCGAGTTAGCCAAAATTGACGTAAGACTCTCCACTAGCCATCACCCTCAAACCGATGGTCAGACCGAGAGAACCAACCAAACTATGGAACCATACTTAAGATGCATGCTACACCAAACAGAAGGAAATTTGAAAGATGTTCTATGGGTAGCCTAGTATGCCTATAACAATTCCTTACACTCTAGCACTGGGCAAAGTCTGTTCTATACAATTTATGGAATACATCCACTAACCTCCAACCTAGCCCCTCCTCCACTTTTGGAAATGCCTGCCATAAGGAATCTACATGCCACCATTACACAAGCCTTCAAAGAGGTGGCAAAGCATCTGAAGCAAGCTAAAGAAAAACACAAAAGATTTGCAGACCAACATCGGAATGAAGCTCTGAAATATCAAATTGGGGATGAGGTCTGGTTGGCTTCCAAACATATACCAGTAAGAGGAACTCATACTTTTACTCCCAGATATTTAGGACCTTTTACCATCAAGGCCATCCTCAACCCTGTGGCAGTGAAATTGGAGTTACTACCACATATGCGAGTCCATCCAGTGTTACACGTCTCAATTTTGAAACCAGTGCAACCAGGAACTCAAGTTAAAAAACCGACAAAGCCAATCATGGTCAACGGGGAACCCGAATTTGAGGTGACTGATATTCCGGATTCCAAAATTGTCAAGTCTAAATTATTCTACCTAGTTGACTGGAAATGCTATGGACCACAGGAAAGAACATGGGAACCTAGCAACCATATTTATGCACCACACCTGGTGAAAAAATCCATCGAAATCATCCAAACAAGCCTGGACCAGATAGAGAACCCACCCTGAGAGGGGCTTTAGGGGGGAGTGCTGTCATGATGCATGTTCCCAGTCTTCAGGGCCAAACCAGCTTTACCAAATTGTGGGCTTCCATTGGGGGCTTTGAAGACCACAAAACGTTATCAGAGGCTCTCCTGGAGCCAGTCCTGGCACCTTTGGCACCAGGCTCATACTATTTGATCACATGGAATGAGGTTCCAGTTAACATGGAGGCACATATAGCCCAGTCCTGAAGAACCGAGCTATGCAGTCTAGATTCTAGGGTGTGTCTGGGCCTGGAACTATTTTACCAGGGACTACTTTACCTGGGCTATATAAACCACACCCAAAGAGCAGAACACACTTTGCGTTATTCTGCACTCCTGCAGCGTAACGCTCACCGTGCCAGCTCAGCTCCTGCTTACCTGGACTTCAGCCACGCCATGTTATCTTCATCGGGAACCACAGACTATAAGCACCTGTTAAAAAAGGGAAAAACAAGAAGAACAGTAGTTAAGTTCTTACCTGAGAGAAGCAGTCTTTCCAATTCCATTCGAATGGCTCTCTCTCCCGCCACTCCTGAGCACCTCCGCATCTGCAGAAAGAAGACAAGAAGGGAGAGGCATCAGTCATCTCAGGATTCCATCAAAGCAGTCAACATGATCGCTGCTCCGTAGTATCACAGCGCCTGCAGAAACGAGACAAGAAGGGAGAACGAAAACTTACCCTGAGGCATCAGTCATCTCAGGATTCCATCGAAGCGGTTCACATGGTCGCTGCTCCGGAGCATCACCGCATCTGCAGAAGAAGGAAAAAGAGACACCAGGTTAGCAGCGCAATAAAAAAATACCCATTTTAAAATACATCTCGACGCCGCGCCCAGGCGCTAACACCCACCTGCACAAATATTGCTCAGTGCCGCATTTAGGAGTCCATTGCTTAACCTGGCATTTCCAAGAACGCTCCTGCAAAATAATAAGGACAATAGTGAAACTTTGGCAACAAGAAGAAACACATTAAGCAAAAACAGTTACCAAGAACCAATTGGTACCAAGACTTACTTACGTAGTCACAGCTGGTCTGGATTCCACTTACAGGCCGTAGGATCAGTGATGGAACTAGATCCAGTGAAAATGCCTAAGAACATTAAAGCGCCCCTGCATTCAGACGCAGGACGGAGAGCCCATCGTTAAAATACCTAAGGTGAGACATAAGCACAGAGGGAAGCGTTGGAGGTTTGAGGGAGGTGAGAGTCTTGCCTACACTACACAGCAAATTAACTTCTCCGTTCATCATTTTAGGATAACGCCCAAGCGTGAGGGAAGCAGTGGGACAGGAAGAGACACACGCAGACATTCATCGCTCAGCTTCATGCAACACCCCCGTGGAGACCAGGTGAGCGTAACAGTGAGGCTGGAGAACACCCCCAGCTGTCCATGCTCTGATGTGACATTGCGTGGGGCTCTGTCCTCGGCCAGCTTGGAGTGGTTTAGTGGTTTCAACACACAGCCCACCGGCACAGTGGTTCTACCACATAGCCCAGGTGGGGCAGCAAGAACCAAGTTGAACACAGACAGGTCCCTTACATACTGTCTACAGTAATCCTGAGTTAAGTGATTAAGCGTTCTTGTATTATGCGTACCCAGGGTGGCAGAGGGGGAGTTCTTGCCATTAGCATCCTATCTCCTCGTGGACCGAACTGGAAATTGAATTTTTAAATTGACAGCCACCCATACTTCCAGAGGAGGCTAGACGTCTGATGGTACTATGCATTCTGATGGTCCTGGGAAGGAAGGTCCATGTGCCCCCCTGACCAAAGGAAAACCGGACCTGCTGGACAGGGGTCACAGCAGACCTGTATATGAGCCAGGCGCACAAGGGTCAGCGGTGAGGAGAGACAACCGTGGTGCTCTGGCCAGGGCACATTTATGCTTTACCCTCCAGGGAGGGACAAGGACACCAACAGGATATCATGGGTCCACTGCTTGGCAGGCAAATGATTGACCCACATATGAGGCAGGTATGCTGGGGCGGGTCAGCACATTAAGCCATCATGGAGCTCAGGGCCAGGGCACAAAATAGCTCTTCCAATGAGACTGCTAAGCAGGCACAGCCTCAGGCCTCCTGCCAAAGAACCACTCCCTCTGTGTGGCCCCAAGGTGGTTTTATGGTGCAGGCGGGGATGGCTCTGAGTACCTTTGCAGAGCAGGCAGCTGCTAAAGGCATTTGAGCTTTGCACGGTCAGTTACGCTGAGGTGACTGCTCAGTGAACCATGGTTGTCATGTTTCACAGTTCCATGCAGAATTCCTGAATCCCAGTGATTTGACCGAATGAAAAAGTATCGAGGCTGAAATATCCGAAAACAAAGTGCTCAAATGACCAAAAGTTCGAACACTTGGTTTTCGGACATTTCAACCCCGATAATTTGTTAAAACACACATTCTCGCTCACACACACACAACACACCCACAACACACCCATAACACCCCCCCAGCATACCCCCACCCACACCACCAACATAAAGAAACCCCAATTACCTTCACCTTCACGCTGGTTCCTGCAGCGCCAGTTCCCTTTCACTTCTGTGATTGGGAACTGGCGCTGCAGGGTCCTTTTCTTTTCTTGTTTTTTTTTAATTTTATTTTTTAAACGGACGGCTGCGGGGGTGTGCCCCGCAGCCCCCGCTCACTATACCATAAAGTATAGTGAGCGGGGCAATGCGGGGGATACCCACTCAGCCCCTGTTTTTTTTTTTTTTCACGGACGGCTGCAGTGGTGTCCCCCGCAGCCCCCACTCACTATACCATAAAGTATATTGAGCGGGGCAATGCGGGGGACACCACCACAGCCCCTGTTTTATTTCTTTAATGCTACCACCAGGAGATCGAACTTTTGGTGTTTCAACCTTTTTTTTCGGTCATTTCGACCTAAACCGAATGCCTTGATCAAGTCTTTGTTTTATTCCACAATGCATGCCTAAGCAAGTAGGCAAGTAGGTGAGGAAGGGTGACAAGCCAGCCATTGTGCACGTACCTCTGATGCAGTGTGCCAACCACGTTAGTCACAGAGACACACTGGAGGGCAAAGCTCAAAGGCATTGAAGGCAGGGCCCTGGATAGCCTTGGGTACTACCTCACCCTTTGGTGCCACTGGATAGATCACAGTTGTAAAGTTGCCTTGTTCCATACAGGACACCTCAAGGCTGTCCAATTGTTTACCTTTCATGCATGGCATGTCTATACAAGCTAAGTAGGTAATTTCGGGTGAAATGGTGTCGATGGGAGCCAGGCGTGTTCTCTGTGCAGGTTGGTTGATGGCCCTCAGGGGAGCACAGGGTATGGTGACAATGGTGGAAGGGATGTGTTCACTGTTTTGGGTGTATTCATGTACGTTGACCTGAGGTTAACAAGTCCAGCTGCATGGGTGTGGAGGGAGATATGTAGATGGGAGGCTGTGAGACATTGATTAGAGTTGTTGCATATCACTCAGGGGGGCACGGGGTACAGTGTAATTGGGTGCAGGGATATGTTACCTGCTCTGACCTTGTGTTTCCCTTTCTTCTGAGGCATTCTGCAAGGGGAGACAGTTGCTGTTATGCACAGACACAGGGCTGTGGAATGCCTCCATGCAACACCTCGGCAATCTAGGCAGGTTTTGGCACCGATAGAGAAGTGCATTGTTACAAGAATGAGGGCAATTGGAGCAATCTCTCAAGGCAAAAAGCTGAAATGAGATGGACATCTTTCTTGAACTAAACTTGCACTTTTCTCAGTCTGTATTAATATTTAAATGGAGATGTGTTTTATGATCTCTGTTGTTGGCAGGGAATGGAGTAGCCACTCCACTTTTATATTAGGGTGAGACACAGATACGGTGGCCAGAGCTGTCCTCACAATTGTTTTTTTTCCTGCTTACATTATATGCTGTGCCTTTCAATTTGGGTTTTCCTGTGTGTTATTGGGTGCATGAGTGCACAATTATTGGTGGTGAGCATGTGAAAGTGTTAACCAATTACATTGATTTTGCAGTGCGATTTTGTGTGTGCGACAAGGATACTGTTGTTTCCACTGGTTATGACTGTGTCAGTTAGTGCACTTGATTTGATGGCTATGGACACACACAGTTTGCCTCTCCTAGACACACATTCTCAGAGTGTTGTTATGGGCAAGGTGGATTATCCCTGATTCATCATTGAAGGGCACAAGGGATGTGGCTTCACTGTGTGTGCTCCACAGGGGCTGCCCTCCAGGTAAAGTAGGTTTTCATAACGTGATTGCGTGCATCTTGTCCCTGTGCCCTTTGGCCCGTCAAGTGGATGGGTAGTGCCTGTGGCTTAGAGTAATGTCACTCCTGCAACTCTACTGGTATGCCATGCCAAGTAGAAACATAGTGCAGCATAAAAGATGCTACCGTGATCTTGCACACTACTGGTGGGGCATACAGCAATACGCCACCAGAGTGGTCAAGGGAGCTGAAGCTTGACTTAAGCACCTTCAATGTACGCTCCACTATCCCTCTAGTGGCTATGTGTGCTGCATTATACTGTTCCTCAGCTGGGGTGGCAGGATTCCTGAATGGCATGAACAGGAACAGTTACAGTGGGTAGGCACTGTCCCCTGCAAATGTGAAAATGGTTCTAGTTAGCATTGTTTGTTATGGGCTGTTATGTTGTGTGTCATGTGACTTGCATGTGCGTGATAGTTGATACTCACTGAGGAGCCAGGTGTTGCCATAGTGTTCCGATGGCAGGGCCTGGTATATTGGAGAGTGGAGGTAAATTAAGCTAGCTTGTGTGTTTCCAGGGAAATTTGCATTCACATGTATGATAACTCCTTTCCCATTGCAGATGACCTGTTCATTTATTGAATGCCAATGCTTACGGCTGCCATATATGTGCTTCCTCGCTCAGAGAGGGCTGTAGCACAAAATGTATGCAATAATTGGCTCCCAGTACCTGTGGGAAGTGTGCTTTGGCATAAAATCCTGGCACACTCTCTGCCTTGCCAGCAGCGTGTTTAGCATGTATATGTGCCTATGCACAAGTGATGTTATGCAGCCCAATACCTGTTGTAGGGAACAGGATAGCATGGCCTGCAATATGCCCCCAACAATAGCAGCATTGTTCTGGAAGGACCCCGGTTGTCAGCACCTTCTCCAGGGCTGTGAGTGCATGGGAACTATGGTGGGTAACGCAAGGTCTTTCTCCCACTCCCAGACTAGGTCTAAGATGACATAGGAAGGCAATTCGTAACTTGCATACACCTTGTCATCTGGCACCCCAAAAAACATTGTGTGAGGATGGAAAATGCTGTCCTCACCAAACTCCTTCTTCTTCCATGAACATGTTCGATCACTGCCACTACAGTGGGATTTATCGTGGAAGTGCAATTGTTTAATGGAGTGCATTGGCTGCTTTTATACGTGGCATTTGCAATTTGTACGTTGCATCGCATATCATGTGGCGGTGAGATCACATGATTTGCATGTGCCTTTTCACTCTGGGAAGTTGTGGGTACGAATCCCTGAAATGGGTTATGTTTGCACTTGACTGGTTGTGTTCGTTTTTTACGTGGCGCTCCCCTCAACATGCCCACATTATTCCTCGTTATTCCTTATTTTGCAACCCATTTGTTGCATTGCACCGGACCTTCACAGACTTTGCGCTGTGTGTCGCACAAAGCGCTCAGGACCACAGAAAGTAGGTATGGAACCACGCAAAGTGAGTGCAGACTCACGTAAAGTCTGATCCATAAATCAGCAACATTAGCTTTTGCATGGCGTAAAGTGTACGTTTTAACTTAGCGACGGATGACACTTTCTATGAATTAGGCCCTAGATGTCTTGCCCACGTCTGGAATTGGGAAGCTTGAGCACTGTTATTGGTGGCGTTTAAGATGGCAAATACCCCCATCCCACCGACCGTCCAGTATAGTCACCTAACATGTATTCTTCATAATCATTCAATAACACTTCATGGATGTAACTAACATGGAGTGATTGGGATGAACTACAAGTGTTCTAGCTCCAATGCATGTAAACTGTGTTTTATCAAACAATGATTTACTTGAGCTAAATAGCCACGGCAGTGAAAACAGTGTTTAGCACTTCTGTAAAACAGTGACTCTGCCAAAAGTTACAGCTGTTAAGAACACATTAAAGTGTATGGATATGGATTTTCAGTTAATGTGGGATATGCTCTGTTCTATCGCTTGCATGCCCATGCCAGAATCTCAATTCCCCGATTTTCAGGAACGTATAATTTTGTCAGGCTGTGCAGGTGGTTCTTAGGTAAGAATACCTTGGAATGTGTCCTCTGCAGCTCCACATTTAGAAGATCAATCGGAAAACGGAAAAACATACCATAAACATTCACCCGATGGAGAAAAGCTTTTTCTTTTACAAAAGTTCATATTCGCTCGAGCAGCTATCCTGCGTCTCGCTTGCAACTAATTGCACGTAGGACACAATATGGTTGTCATGGCAAGACACGATGTGTGATTGACACGAGCGGTGTTAAGAAGCAGGATTGTATTCATGCAATTCGTTTCCATGCTGGTGCTCTGTCAGGACCTCTTTCTACCTTAATTAACAGAACTCATTCTTAGCAAGCATCCCTTTATGTGTGCACCTTATGTTAAGGAGGCTGTTCTTTTTATTTGCATTTACGGCGCAGATGTTGTTTTCAGCCAAAGTCTCACATTTCGTTTTATGCTTTTATATTTGACTTTGTGCAAACGTTATGGTTCGTGTTCTGATTTAGTGTTTAAAAACCTTTTTAGTGAACGGACCGTTTGAACTAACTGGTCTATGCAAAACATGCCATCGTTACAATTAATATAGTTTCATCGATTTGTGAAAGCAGGGAAATAAACACAAGTAGGGAGCAATTGTATACTTTCCTTAGGAGTATGTGGTATTTTACTATCTGTGTTTCTGTTGCCGTGTAGTTATGGTTAATTTGCTGTTTCCATCGGAAGAGCACTTTTTGGGTGGCTTATAACTCCGCTCCCTCTGGACGAATCCACACCAAACTTTGCAAAGTTTGGTGATGTTTGGTCTGGGGGGGGAAGTTATAGGGGGGTTCCCAAAATGTCTTTTGCGGCAGGAGCAGGAGCTTGGTCCCGAAAGTGTGCTTCGTAAATTTGGTGCCAATCCGTCCAGTAGATTTCTTTAAAACGACCAAAAAGTATGTCTCAAAAAATCTGTGATATCTATGTCCGTGGACACACTTCCCTGTTCGCTCTGCGGACAAGATACCGATTGGCTAATCCGTAGCGTCATGTTCACGGACATGTGGCACATTCACTGATTGGATGTTGAACGGCGTGAAGTGCGTCAGATTCTTTCGCTGCGCCCGCCATCTTTCATTTGTGTTTTGGTACATGCGGACATCGCGGCTAACACATATAAAACAGCACACCATTGCACTGGTTAACCTTATGAAATACTGTTTCAGAAGGTGAGGGTTAATGAGGCTGGTATGGGATATGGCAGCAGGAAGTCAAAATGTGGTGTTTTCTTGTCATCAAAGTTATACAGTAAATTGGAAGTTGCTGCTTAGTGTCCACTAAGTACAGGCGAATATTTACTGCGTCTGTGTTATAATGTATTTAAAATAATATTGCAGTCAGACTGGCGTCCTAGAGTTTGAAATCTGAGGCAACCACCTGCACTGTTTCATGGAAACAGAGGTTCTGCAAGTGCATGGGAGTAGCAGTTCTCATGCATGCATTCAGATATGTTGTTGCAAAATCAGAATGTATTTTCATTCTGATTGAAGGTCACTTGGTTTGCTTTTTTGATTGTGAGCTCAGTAGGCCCACGCATCCGACTGAACCCATAAGGGTCAATTGTTTTTTGACCTTAAGCGAAAGGGAAAATTCAGTAAGAATGCAGGGAGTGAAAGTTTGGAAAAAATACCATTTGATAAGGTTATGTATTCAAAAAGTTTGTAAGTGACATTTCTGATGTCATCCTTGATGTCCTGGGTGTTAGTCTTAGCAGTGCACGGTGGTGGCACGAGTTATGGTTGCTTAGCTTACCATAACTGGCGAATTTCAAGGGTTTTTCTGTTTTACTTCGAACCATAACGTCCCGTTAACAAAGATTTTGTTTTGTGAATTTCATAGGTTTTTAGTAGCGCAACTTAACCATAACATCCATTTAATAAAGTTTTTTTTACCGAATTTTAGTTATCGTTAAATGCAAAAGTTGGTATGTTCAGGGTTTCATTTAAAGGGGTATAGTTGTTTTGTATTGTTCTAGAGTAGTCTCCATCTTTTAAAAAGTCCATGATAATGACCAGGTCATTATAGACACATTTTCCCAATGGATTGTTTATGGAGAGTGTCCGTGGATTTCTTAGAAGAGAGACTTTATCAATGGGCCACCGAGATGTTTCTAGATGATATTTTGCAATGTTCAAGGAAGTTTTCAAAATAGTGGTGGGACAATCGACTAGATCTTTCGCTTGTCCATGCTTATTCTGAAATATGTTGCACAGAAAGGGGTGATGTTGTTTATTGACCTAAAAGTTGCTTTTGACATTGTAAATTGCGCCCTTTTATGGGACACCTCAAATCTCTAAAAATCCTTCCCAAAACACTTTTGCCTTTGTATATGGAAAACAAAGCAGTAGTAAGATGGACATGGGAAAGGGACGAACACAAGGGTTTGTCCAAGCATCGATTGTATTGTCAATCTTTATTAACAACATTGCTAATGCCTCTGTTCTTGCCCCACCTGGTTATTCTCCACTTCTAAATGCAAAGACAATGGGCCTCATTACGACCCAGGCGGTAAGTTACCGCCTGGGCCGTGACTTTACCATCATGGCGTAAACTACGTTTACGCCATGGTGGTTGGCGGACTTACCGCCCCATTCCGACCTTGGCGGGGCGGTAAGTCCCCAATCCCCATTTACCCTTCCCCATTCCCATTTTTGCCCCATAGGGCATAATGGGAGTGGGGAAGGCATTAATTACGCCACCGTAAATTACGGTGGCGTAATTAACTCCATGGTCCCTTAGCGCCATGGATTTTAACACCTGCTAAAAGCAGGTGTTAAATCCGCCATGGCGCTAAGGGACCTCGTACTCAGGCGGTAAGGGTCGGCTCTGTTTACGGCGCCGTAAACCCCTTACCGCCTGAGTTGTAATGAGGGCCAATGAATAGCCTTGATTTCCTGACGATGCTGTATTGTTAACGTTCACACCCATGGGTCTATCAACATTTTTCAAATAATTTGCTAAGCTATGTCTTTCAACCACCTTATGATTAACGCATACAAAACTAAAGCCACCTTATTTATATTTAGTTCTTAAAGGTGATAAGATCGAGTTGGGTATTTGACTTAATAATAAAGGTAATTAGAAAAGATAAATCCTAAAAAGCAAGCTAATTATGCATAGGCTTAGGCAAACACTTTGCTCAGTGAGCACTGGCTTTTTAAAGGACCGGGTTTGAAAGACTGTGATGGAAATGTTCAAGAGAGAAAAGACCGAAGATTATTTTTCCAAAATAACCTTCTGTTTTTTCTCCCTGGAACATTTCCGACTTGGCCCCCCACTGCTGCCGCCATGCAAACCCCCATATTGGACGTTTCCCTTTTAAAACCTGTTTGGGTTATTAATCATACCTAGACCAGATTGAACCCTTCTAAATAAAAATAAAAAATCCCTTTACAAAATTCTGATTGGGAAATTCACTGTTAAAATATTGTACATCTTCCAGGAGTATAACTAGCAATGAGAGTTGCCTCATGTGTCAATGGCGCACAGAAGACACACGTCCATTTATTTGTATGCCCTGTTCCTTTGACTATAGATGGCATTGTCTTGTTCTGCTACTTGTACAGGTAGAAGGTTGAAGGCAGCACTTAGAGGCCTACATCGACAGATTACAAAATTATAGTGTTGGAAAAGAAGGACAACTTATCTTAATGAATTGGATTGAGGGATTCTTTACACTTAAGAAAACCCATAAGAGTATTACATTGTCATATTTGTATTGGATAAGATATTTATTCATATATATTCAGAACAGTCCTTGTTTTTAGTTGGTTTTATCGATAAGGGTAACCGATCAGGGTAACCTTAATAATGGGCTTGCATCGTTTCAAAATCATATTTCACTTGATAGTTATATTGTGATTTAAGAAGCATGAGGATAATTGTTTATTGTTAACAAAGAAAAATACATTGGGTCTCATTACAGGTCGGGTGGTCCGGAATGAACAGTGGCGGTAAACCTGCCGCCACTGTTAATTCCGGACCGCCCGATCCCGAGTCCTGCAGGCGGTAGGTGAACTTCCCACCAGGTCTGACCTGGTGGGTTGAACACCTCCCGCCTGCTGGCAGACGTGGAAACACTAGCACCATCACGAGATGGTGCCAGTATTTCCACTTCCCCATTCCCATATAGTCCTATGGGACTCAATGGGAATGGGGATTTACACCATTCTGCCTCCGGGATTCCCAGGACACCAGGGTCGTAATGAACTGGTATTTCCGGGAGTCACGGAGGCGGAATGGTAATACGAGTCCGGCGGTAACCAGGCGGTTTTACCACCGCAGTTACCGCCGGGCTCGTAATGAGGCCCATTGTTTAAAACATGTGAATGTGTTCATCAATATAGAGTACAGAATGTAGAAAATAGAGGCATCACTTTTTAATGCTGTGTATTGGTACAATAATGTATGCAGCAACCAGAAGCCTGAAGTCAGCACCACCAGCACGATTCTCCTCCCTGTTGGAGCTGGAGAAAGCTGAAGAGGACCCCTGCATTTGGACCACTATTGTGTCTGCAATCTGTCCCTCAAGAGATCATTCTGGAAACATGTGGCTCCCTCATTTCCCCTTCCATCACATGGGATTGCAAGACTACAGAACCATTATTTTCCTAGCATTTCCCTGAGAGGCAGTAAGATTCTCATTGCATCACAGAAGCCAGAAGCCTGCAGTTAGCACCAACAACACTGTATCATTTCCCGGTGGAGTGGAGCTCAGCTGAATACGATTCCTGCATTCGGATGTGATTTATTAAATTGTGTTTTTTGTTGACTTGGATTTGGCACTAGCTCAGTGGCAACCTGCTTGTCTTGGAAGCAAGACGACGTGGAGCAATACAGCTTCTGACGGGTTGCGTTTAGAGGTATCAGGAGCATTATAATGTGACAATTATAATTGTAATGTGTATTTCTTGAATTGCATTAATTGGTCAATTGAGACAGTTTATTAAGTAGTGTTGCAAATCCATAAAACCATCACAAACAATCACATTACATATGCTACATAAAACGTTTAACACAATGTACACGAAAAGCAGCCTGCAATTAATCAAACAAGCATTAAAACTGCTAAACGCCAAGCATTGCAGATCTATAGAGTAATTTTGAAACAGTTCATTCCTTAATCAAATTATTAATTTAAATACACCATCACTGCCCTTCCACAGTTTGGTACTTCTCAGCCAAACTTTCTCTAAAAAGCTTGTAAGGGCAAAATACCCACCGGCTTCGATGGATTTAGCAAACTTAGCAAGAGCATCTTTTCCGGGGTGACAAGATCTTTAACATGTTTTCGTATATATTTAAAAAATAGTAAAAACAATAAAGATGCGTCAGGGTCACAGTCTGATCCTTCTACATTACCATTAGACTATTTTTGCATTAGTGCACTTACTGGAAATATATTAAACTCAGCTCCTGAGAGATGAGATTTATGTTGGGCAAGGTCACGTGCAGCAAATAATCTGCATGTCTGTCCAGTGGAGATAGGGGTAGTTATGACCTTATGTTGACATTTTGACATCTTCCCACATAGAAGCCTAGTAGTACATTGTCCTACTACTCCTAGAAACCTCTCCAATACTTTCTGGGTCCTCAGAATACGAGGTCCAAGAAAGTTTGTACTTCAAGAACTGTATATTTGCTAGCCAACCTACTTTATGATTGCCACATAGTGAAGCCAGGTTTCCAATGACATCTTTTGTTATGGCCCCTTGAATGCTAGGCCATAGTGACAACTAAGTCAGAATGACTTTCACAAATGTTGCATCATTAAGATATGTCATTGCGTTAATTGGGCCCATAGGGCCCTGTGATTTCCTAAATTGCACACCTGGTCATGTAGAATCATCTGATGTATTAAATCACTTAGTTTGGTCCCCTAGGACTCTGATTCCTTAAATTACATTGATTTTCTTTGTCATCTGGAACAATGTCTCCCCATCACTTCTTGCTTGCCATGGTATTGGCAATCTTTCTCCTTCTAATTATTATTCTTTCCATCATTCTCTTTCATGCCACCATCCACTCACTCCTTTTCCTTGGTCTCTGAATTCTCACAATTAAACACCTCTAAATCACCACTTAGGCTAATCCTCTCTCTTATCTAGCCTACTCACTTACCCTTCTCATTATTCAATCCCCTCTAAATCACCACTCAGGCTAATCCTCTATCTCGTCCTCTCTCTCTCGTCTACCCTATTCACTTCCCATCATCTACTCTGGCAACTACATTGTGATATTGGTGAAATAATAAATGTCCATTTGTAGAAGGAAAGCGTCAAAAGTTTATTATATAGTAAAGACCCCAACAGCTGTCCGTGCTGCTTGTGAACAAACGGAAGAGTAACCGTTATTGTGTGCACACGAGGAACATTCACTAATAGAATGGTGGATGCCATTGCGTGCACATTGTACTCATTTACAAAAGAATAAAGATGTACGATACACTGAGTGTCATTAGGAATCCACTGTACACAAAGAGAAGATATGACATATGCCCCTCCTTATGATTTGCAGATGGGTGCATACAACTGAGCATCCAGGTAAATAACTGTGAAGAGGAATATAAACAAATAAATGTCTCTATAAATATAGGACCTGTAAAAATAAAACTTCTGAATGAATACATATTTCAGAATAGCAATTGAGCTGCACATGGTGAGGAAAACAATATTTGTATATAATTACAGGAAATGTATATATGTCATTTCATAATCAAGAAATCTCCTCAGTGCTCTCCTTGCCTGCCTACACTTTGTGCTCTCTACCTCTCTGATTTCCTCCTCACCTTGCACACCATCCAGATCTGCACGCCACTATCCTCTACAGCTTGTATGTCCCCACTCACAACCTCAGAACTTCCATCATCTCCCCGATCTTGGTACCAGTCTGCACCCACCGCCCCTTCAGTGGTTTGCTTAGCCTCACTCACTTCTAACATCATACTGTCCGCACCATGAAATAAACTCTGTCCATACTCCATTGCCTTCCTTCGCTAGTCACAATGTGCTTATTTCCAACCCTGAGCGGTCCTATTAGATCAAAAAAACATGAACATCCTTTTGTGACCATAAAGGGGTTTTGATCCATACTAGGTCACCAACAGACAACTGACCCGTACAACTAGGAAATCTATCTTTATGGACAGACCCTTCTTCTTCACATAACCACTGAGGACACATTTGTGAGCACATCATTCTACTTCTCATTTTCTCAAAAGGAGAAACCTGTGTAAGCACATGAGGGGTGTCTATATATGTCTTCAGAATTTCCTATACACAATCCTTCCATTCCAAGACATTCACAAAGGCCAGCTGAATCGTCTCCTTAATAATACCATTCACTCTTTCAACTAAGCCATTTGCCTTAGTATTGTATAGCACTGTTGATGATTCTCTATATGATGACTCTTCAAATAACTACACATTTAAGAGGAATCCAACTGTACCCCTTTATCTGAAATGATAATCTTATGGTATGCTCTCTTGAGAAAACTGCTTCCATGTAATCTATGACACACTTAGTTGAGATGGTAGGGACAAATTCAACTTCTAACCATCTTGAGGTATAGTCCACAATGACAATCGCAAATCTATATTCAGGGCCTAGAACACTCATAGGGCCCTTTAAAGTCAATGGCTACTTTTTCCCATACATGATCTGGAACCTCTACAATGACCATTTCTACTTTCTGAGTCTTAAGTTACTTGTCACTGGAGGAACATTGAACACAACAACCTACTTCAATCTCAAAGTTAGAGTCCACACTTGGCCCCCAAAACATTGCTCTTAACCACCTCTTTATCCGACTCTTGATCGAATGTCCTGCATGAGCACACTTGACAATAAAACGGGTAGCAACAAAGGAGGAATTCATCTCTCCCCCCTTATGAAACCCATTGTGAGTTGCATAACTCCTCCTTAATCTTATAAAAAGGAGAACCAACCCCTTCACCAGTATGCCAACCATATCTAGTGTTATTAATGGCATCCAACAACTCAGCATCATCGCCAATGCCTTTCATCCATATATCCTTCGATAATGTATCATTTACTGTATTACCTTTTTGGGCTACCCATTTGTCGCCCACTTCTTCAACAACCATCCTCCCACAGTGAGACCTAGACAAACAGTCTGATACTGGGTGTATGTGTCCCGGGACACACTTTATTCACTACAAATTTGAAACATTGCACCGCTGACAACCACCTTGCAATTCCAGATGTGGCTAATCCTGATCCTCTAGTAGTAAACAAATGAGCTAGCTCCACTGAGATAGGACTGCCCCAATGCCTCTAGAGCACGTAATTGTAGGTTCAAAAGCCTGACAAAACCTATAGAGAGCTGGGGCATGAGCTAGTCCACTTTTATCTGTTTAAAGGTATCCTCTTCTCTCCTACCTCACGCAAATTCTCTCCCTACTTTTAACAAATATCTTAATGGTGCACACGTGGAAAATAAATTCTCAACATATTTGGATAACATTCCACAACACCCAGAAAAGACCTTAGCTACTCTCTTTTTGTTGGAGACCTGATCTGTAAAATTGAATTCACCATTTCTGGCCGGGTTTCTACACCTTTATTAGTAAGCATGTGTCGCAAAAACTTGTTGCACTTTGAACTGACACTTCTCTCTTTTTATTGTCAATCCAGTCTTCTCCAGTCTCCTCAACACCTCCACTACCTTAGCATCATGTTCCAGTTCACTCTTTGCCCCAACCAGGATGTCATCCTGGAAACATCAGACACCCTCTGAGCCTTCCAATAAATCTTCCATGAATTTTTGAAACACTGAAGCAGCTGAAGCTTAACCAAAGGGTAATCTCCTGTACTGAAAAGCCCCCATGGGAGTGATTAATGCTGTAAGAGATTCTGAGGATTCATGGAGGTCAACTTGGTGGTATGCAGAAGATAAATCCAGAGAGGCATACCATTCAGCTTCCTCCATGGTGGATAGCATGCCATTCACTTTAGGTAAAGGGTGCCTGTTCACTAGAATGTTCTTATTTAAATCTAGTAAGTCTACACATAATCGGATCCTGCCATCATGTGTGATTACTATAGGAGATAACCACACACCTCTCTCTATGGGTTCAATTACCCCTTGTTCACAACGATTCCTCAACTCCATTTTAACTTTTTCACTCAGAGGAAGGTACCTCACCTTATGTGCACTGGGATTTACATTTCCTAACAACTGAATGTTATGCACAGAACCTCTTCGCTTCCCCATTCCATTTCGAAACACCTTATCAAACCTATTACCAATGTCATCGCTGAATTTTTCTGAAACATTCCTACCTAATGTGCGTACCTGTGACTCCTTACCAGGGTGCAACTCTAGTTCCAGCTTACACTGGCGTTTCCAACCTAGCAAGCGATCCCCTTTGATAGTTGCATACATTTTTACCATGAATGTGTTTATCTCCATGTGCAGTATCACACCACACAAAACCTTTCAAATCAATGTTCTCTCCTCTGAATGCTTTAGGATTTATGTCAGTGTTGTGTGAAGTGTGTTTCTTCTTGCCCCAAAACTCATTATATTTTTCTTCTGAAATTATGGTATAAGGCAATCTTGAGTCGGCTAGGGCTCTGATAATGTTTCCTGTCATGAAAATGTCCACTTCAGGAGGTGCATATTCCCCTTCATCATCATCCCCCACAATATGAACCACCTTGTTAGCCCAATCATGTTTGCCATCCTCAACAGCCTTCGCACACATTTCGCCCACCTTCAAACTGGGATTGATATTGACTTTACAAAATCTTGCAAAATGACCTACAATGCCACATTTCCTGCATCTCCCTCTCATAGATGGACACTCTTTTAGATTTAGACCATGTTTCTCAAATCCACATTGAGAACAATGTCCTTTGCCCCCTCCCTTTTGAGAATTATTTTTGTTACTCCCCCAAGGGCTTCCAGTCTACTTTAATATATATACATTTGACCTTTTCCCAACCACTTTCCCTTATCCCTCCCCACTTTTCCCTGCCTGAACTATTTCCGTTCCATTCTTAGCATTCACTTCTCTAAGACATTTGTTTGTTAACTCTATACCTTTAGCAATTGACAATGCTTCAATTAGGGGGGTATTTTGACCTTGACACAGTCTTTCCTGTATTTGCGAGTTGGACGTTGCATCATTAATTGGTCCATTATATATTCATCCTCCGCCCGAGTGAATTCACTGGAAGATAATAGCCCCTTTAAATCAAACTCCAAACTGTCCACTTTCTCCCACACACCTTGTTTTCTTGAGAAGAACGTATATCTCTCAAAAACCTTAGCTTTCTTACCAAATTGTGCCTCTAACTTTCCCAAGGCTTTGCCATATAAACCTATACCATACCCACCACGCCCCTCTTGTTCATCATTATCTTCAACATCAGGTAGGTTTTTGATAACTCTCACAGCTTTGGCACCCACAGAACACATAAGAGTAGAGAATGTTCTCTCTTATGAAAATCTCTCAAACCCAGATGCAATAAAGTAAAATTTAAATAAATCTTTCCAATCTTCCCAAAGTATTGAACTTTCCCCTGGGGTTGCCAAAAATGTCAGGGGTGGATCTAAACTCTTCTTGAATAAAACATGCAGTGCCAAAAGAACCAATGAAGCAAAACAAGTAAAGGAGAGGAAAAGAGAAACAAGAAAAACATTTTTGTTTTCACTGCACAAAAACAAAAATGTTCCCCTAAAGTCTGTGCAGTACCGACCTCCTACTGCACCAAAAAAAAGAATGTCATGCACTCCTAAAAGGATTATTACAATGCAGTACTATCTTCTGTCAGTAGATTGTGCTATACTCTCCAGACACTTAGAATATATCCATGCAGTGCCAATTCGATATGTCGGTCTTCCGTTGACGTATGTCATCCAACTTGACAACATCTGTAGCCCAACTCCAGAAATCCCTTCCCCAACACCACAAAGCACACCGAGCCTTCAGCGCCTCCAGGAGCTCACAACGCCAGATTGGTCACAGTACAGAAATCTGCATAAACACTCACCAGGCATTGCTGGGGGTGGCTGAGTGGGCTATAGCCCCAGGTCTTTTGGTTGTAGCCCCGGATAGAAGCTCAGGAGCTACAACCAGATCTTTTCCAGACTTAGCAACACCCCTGCTCCAGGCTGGCACAATGGCAGCTCAAATGAGCACCCGATCCCTGACAAGAGCCACAAAAGGGTGAGTTACGCCTTGAGCTTAGTAATTGGCTTTCACCCCTCGCTCTCACCTCCAAATGCTGTTGGCTAATGTAGGTAACCACACTTCAGCTTTCAGCCCAATTGACCGCAAATATTGCCTCACTTATGTATGTGCTCTGATGAGAAATGGTGTGCTATATAGAGGAGACATGCAGTACGAGTTTATGGTGAGGAATCCCAAACGGGTTCCAATTACCAATGCTCCCAACTTCAAATTCCGCTCTCACAGTGGGTAGCCATATGACAGTTTAAGTCGTACCAGACTCATGTCCTCCGGCTCTAAGAACTGTCAGCCATTATAGCATAATATAAAGTTTACATGGTGTATGCCACGATTGCCTCAATTTTTCACTTTAAAATGCCTCTCTCACCACAACCTGTGGGTAAACATATGACAGCTTTGGTGCACCAGACTAGTATGTCCCGGTGCTAAGAACTGTCACCCACATATAGTGTAATTACAAGTTTACATTTTGTCCAGAATCCGACCGGGCTGAGAACACCTCTCTTATCGCTCTCAATGCCACTTTCACCGTATTCTGTGAGTAACCCTATGGCAGCTGTGTCACACCAGACTCACGCTCACCTTTCACCATGAACAAAAATTGTTTCCAGTGTTGGAGTTTTTGACAGCTTTCCCGACTGCAGTTCCTTGCATCCTCGTCACCAGAAAAATGTGATATCCATGAAATAATCAATGTCCATATGTAGAAGGAAAGTCTCACAAGTTTATTGTATAGTAAAGACCCAAACATTGTCCGTGCTGGTGGTGAACCAACAGAAGAGTAATCGTTATTGTGTGCAGTGTGCCATTGTGCACACATTGTACTCATTTACAAAATAATAGACATGAAAGATAGACTGAGTGTAATTAGAAATCCACTGTACACAATGAGAAGATATGACATACATCTTCTAGATCTGCTCCCACTATTTAATCCACCAAAGTTTTCTGGTATACCCAATCCCTCTGCAATAAGCTACTTTCATATGGATCATTTTAATTTCTTTCATCCACAAACTTTCAATGATGGCTTTCAATGAAACGTGAATTCTGCCCCTGACACCACCAACCTGGCAGCTATTCACACTGACTTTACTTTCTCTAATGTCCCTCATCCCTCCCAAAGGTGTTGGTGTTGGTCCCCTGATCAAACAAGGCAACTCCATTGAACCACTTCCCTTCACTGAATTTATTCCCTCATCTTTAGGCATAGCTCGGTCTAACTTCTCGCTCCCACCTCTCCTAATATGCTCCTCATCTACCACCATTTTGGCACACTCGACCTCTTTTTTTCTTATCTTGATCTCTTACTTGAAATGCTCCCACCTGATGTCCATGCCATCATAATAGGTGAAAATGACTAAGACCCAACAGCTCCAACATGACACCACTCTCTCTGACAACTCACTAGTTAACCGAGTTAACCTCTAAACCCACAACCAAGGCCACTTCCTAAATCTTGTATTCCTATCTTCACCCTTGCCTCCTCTACTCCTAAAATGGATTGCTCCACTTTTGGCAATTTCTCATTCACTTCACCCTGTCTCTTCTCTCCACCCTCCCATCCTCCTCCATCATCTATCACCAAACATACATTTAAGCCTGACTCCATGATTATCTAAATCAACCAAGTCAACATTGTGTTTCAAACTCTCTCTCAACCACTTGCTTATGCCATTAAACATTTCTTTATAAAATTAAGCTCTATACTGTCTAACCCCTTCAATGATCACTACTCTGCTCCTTTATCCCCTTGCACCCATGTTCTCAACCATGTATCCCCCATCCCATCCAGCTGCTGAGGACAAGAAGGCATTTTTTCTCATGCCGCTCTCCTCTCTATCTCATTTCTCCCTCGACCGCACTGAACTTATACTCATTCTTTGCTCTGCTGCCCTTCAATTGAACCATTTGCAGAACATATTGTTACATAATTGTCACCTGTCACCTCTGCTCACCTATCTGACTTATTCAACCTGTCTTTGTACTGGTATCTTCCTAATCGTCTATAAAATCACCACAGTCATACCTCCAATAAGGAAGGCAACTGTTGATCTCAACAGCACCTCATTCTACAAGGCTGGTCTATCTCCTTCTCTACCATTTATAAATCCTTGAAAGGGTTTTGTTTTTCCACATACACAACTATACTGTGGTTCACGCATTTACTGACTCTCTACAATCTGGATTCATTTCAAAACACACCAATGAGACTGCTCATCTACACACCAGTTCTCTTACAACTGCCCACCACTTCCAGCTCTCAACCATTTTCATCTTCTACACCTTTCTGCTGCATTTGACACTGTGGATCAAGTCGCCTTTCTGCAAACTCTTGTACTCATTGCATTTCTATCTGTACAACAGCTCCTTCTCTATCTCATGGTACTCATGCACCTCCTCCTCAACTCCACCCCCACATGGATGTTCTAAAAGGATCGGTCATAGCTGAACAGGCTTTGGCACCTTCCCATAGAACAGGTTATTTGCCTGTGTTCATTCTCGTTAGAGGGGCTCCCAGACCTCTTCTTTTACAATTTTTAGGAACTTTGGGTTTCACCCTAAGTTACCAAAGGTAATCCAGACGTGGACCCCTTCCTCATTGTGCTTAGAGAGGCAAAGCTTTACCTCAATGATGAGGCCCGACTAGGCTGAAACACGTGTCTGGGGTTGCTGTTGGTCCTCATGTTCAGAGGAGAATTGCTTAGCATTTCGGTCCCACCCACCCTTGTGGGTGGAACAAAGACTGATATGCAAATGGATAGTTCTTCTCAGTGAAAGGTACAGTGAGCTAAAACGTGGTAGTAGACCATCCTGAGTGGACACCTTCCCATAGAGCAGGTTATTTGGCCATGTTTGGTCTCGGTACATGGGCTCCAAGACCTCTTTTTTGCATTTTTGGAAACTTTGGGTTTCACTTTAAGTTACCCGGGGTAATCCAGATGTGGACCCCTTGCTGACCATGCTTGAAGAGGCACAGCTTCACCTCACTGATGAGGCCCGACTAGACCGAAACAAATGTCTGGGGTTGCTGTTCTTACTCTTGTTCAGAGGAGAACTGCTTAGAATTTCTGAGCTGGACTGACCTTGTGGGTGGGACAAAGACTGAAATGCAAATGGATATTTCTTCTCTGTGAAAGGTACAGTGAGATAAAACGTGGTTGTAGATCCTCCTGAGTGGGCACCTTCCCATAGAACAGGTTATTTGGCCATGTTCGTTCTCGGTAGAGGGGCTCCCAGACCTCTTTTTTGTATAGCCCAACTTATATTCATTCTATATATCTCCTTCTTTGGCAAACTAATTTCTTCCTTTGGATTTAACTATCAGGTATTCACTTATGGTACTAAGAGTTTCTAGCTAGTAATGAAAGAAGCCTTTGAACAATTACATTATTTGTTGGAATGACTTTGCAGACAGGACGGGGAAATTGGCCGCTGAATTTTACTCAGAAGATGGCACTCTCACTGTTATGCTTAGTCCAGAATCCTGCCCCCTCAAGTGAAAAGAACAATCGTATAAGGAAGGAGTGACGATTACACCAAGGCTGTTTAGTGGCACCAAAAATACTACTGTCTCATCTTGTTAAGCCAAACCATGGCCAGGCTCATGTGGGTAAGGAAGGGATGAGTATGACTTTACATAAATGTTAATTTGCTCCATATTTTCACAAATCACTCAGAACGATTGCAAACATTGCATCACCTACCTCAAAAATAACACGGGGAAACTGTCACCGCCAACCAGGATGCACATCCTCCTCCTTATGGCCCTTTCATGAGTTTCCAGAGCGGTACAAAATGTCTTTTCTGGGTGGGTGGATGCATACCCCTGGTATGGGGCAGATGCTTTAATTGTATTTAAAAGGTTCATTTAAGACGTGGGCCTAGATTTGGTATAACTGTCAGTATTAACAATTGCGAAGGGTCGCATTTAGAAAAAAAATACAGTGAAGGCTTGCTTATCAGCAAGGAATGTACGGCATATTCTAGATGGCCCACAACGACATCAGCAATGGTACTGGAGAGAAGCAATTGTGTGATAAACAAAACATTAGCTAACATTTGTCAAGAGTCTGGACTGAAGTGGCCTGATGCCCTTCCTCTTGTAGTGTTCAGAATCAGAGGCACTCCTAGCAGAAAAACTAACCTCAGTCCCCACAAGGTTTTATACGGCTGGCTCATCAGACTTCTTTTACCTACAACTGTGAAACTCATTGTTATCAGTCTGCACCTGACTGATGACAACTTACTGAAATATGCAATGTTGTTAGTTTCTTCTGCCAGTTCTACCTACAATGAGGTCGCACTGTTAGCCACTCAGGAGACGAGAGACGGATCGCCAGAACACTCAGGAGTAGCGGTCCTGGTGAAATACACTTTCGCACCAGGTAAAACCTTACGGGCTTCACTGCCTACTCGGCTTTTACCCGCTAACGTGCAGTCTCTCCCAAACCACCACATGGCCCGCACGCTCTAGTTGTTACACACTAATCAGAGCGTGTCCTAGATTATGCAGTCACCTTTTGCATTGTTCAAGCATGTTTGCATCGCTATCACCGCTCACAGACATTACAGTGGCCCTCATTACGACCCTGGCGGAAAGCGAAAAACGATGGCGGAAATGCAATACCGCCATCGAATAGCGCTCGGTGCGACTATGACCCGTCACCGTAAAGTACGATGCCATTAGCGACACCGTAGTGAACGCCAACGCTAACTGCACCAAGTACGCGCGCGCGCGCCATGCCAAACCGTAATTAGCACCATGGCGCAAGGGTACGCGAATTCCGACCCTAGCGGACATGTACCTAACGCCATCAAGCACGGCGGAAAGTACCATTCCGCCATGGTGAGAAGTACGGCATCGCGAATCAACCGTAAACGGCCCCACTGAGTGCCTGTACACCGCTCCCTGGCCACATAGTACAACTCCCCGTAGGTGCAACGAAGTCACAATGCAACCAGTGAAATGTACAAGTCACCCATGCATGCCAACGAACAAAAGAATCACAAGAGGGGCCAATGGGAGCTGCAGGGCACAGATGGCACGAATACAGAAGCTATACCAATGGACATGACCTCAGTCTCCCACCAAGAAACGCACGCAAACACAGGCAGCATAATTCCGATAATCACATCATTCCACCAATCCACCTGGCTGACCGGCATCTGTTACACAAAACCTACCCCCCGCCCCTGAGCATGACATCATCCAAACAGTCATATTGGCAGCCCTCACCCCTGACCTCACTGGGCTTCGTAGGCAAACGCGCCCAGCACAGTACCACGCAACTATACTCCGAAGCTGGAACCCAATGCAGATCTCCTCACAATACATCGCTCCCCAAATAGGAATATGCCACATCACTTGCAAAGAAGAACGCTACACGGCCCATATCAGAATAGAAATTTAATGCACAACAGATTCACCAAGCCCATACAGCCATTAGGCCATGAACTCCAAAACACATTTCACCATTGTGGGCTGCATCCGCAAGAAATGACCAGCTACTTCCTGTGTGACGCCCTGTTCCCTCATGGTACACAGGGGCTACATTCCGTACGAAAAGGCAACATGGAAGCGCCTAGAACCGCAGGGCCGTCCCAATAGGGAGGCACTAGTCCAGCTGAAAGGCCGAAATGTTGCTCCGAGCCACTAGTACTGCGTAAGGGCATGTGGCCCATTGGCGATCGTCCCATAAGATCGTAATGCTGCTCCACTGATTAACACGAAGCAGCAGGTGTCGGGAGTAAAACCCATCTGCAGGAGTGGCATACAGATGGCAGTGGCAAAAGGGGAGGAGATACCTGTCAACCAAAAGAAAAGAAAAAGAAAAGAATGGCCATCAGAACTACATTCGAACAACTCACTTCAATGATCACACTAGATCCACAGCCATATGCATGCTAGCCCACTCCAAAGGATCATCACCACCCCAAAACCACTTGCGACTCATAACTATCCATATCGAGGTGAAAACACCATCACAAACGAGTGTACCTGTGCATGCGTCTGTGAAAACAGAATCCATCAGATGGGATTGGTAACGTGCATGGACACAAGTGTCTGAAGGCGCGTCGAGACAGGGAGGGCTCAACAAGGCCAGATAGACGATGGTCCCACTATGGCAGCCCTGCATCACATAGCGCAGGGGAGGCGGACAGATTCCAAGAAGCCCTGTACATGGCAAACACCGTATCAAATCATCTGCCCATGCATCCATTCATCATTCCCTCATCCCGTAATGATAACGCCTGTTTCCATACTCACATAACATGTGAGAATTCCATTGAGTCTGTGCGTTATGCAGCCTGCAAAATCCACTGTGCCCCAGCCCGTAATTCCAGTGTTGTGAAGTAAGATGTATTTGGGAACGTCCGGCCTCATCATCCACTTCGCTATTGCGCATCCCAAACTATTCATATCAATCATTGCATCCTCGCCATGGCCCCTGTCCCAAGGACACTGAACAATAGAACGTTATATTTGCAGTCAGACCTGTGGGCATCTCCTCGCCGCTAGCTGAAGACCGAAAGCGCCGCCCTTCGAATTCCTCATTTGCAACATCACGTCGAAAAGGCATCTGTGGCCGCTTGAAATCACAAATTAATCCATCTAGTGCGGCTGTGTGTGAAAATGGCAACTGCCTTCACCCACAAATGGGACGCCCCGCCCGTCGGTGCAACTCGGTACAGTGATGCATGAGGGCCCACCGTTACTCGAGTACTACGTTCCACTGACCCTTCACAAGTCTGTTCGCGACTGCAAAGAATGCATGTGAAACAATGGGACCATAGCCGAATGAACATATCAACCAATGTTACACGGCCATCGGGTACTAATACATGATTGTAATAGCAAGATGCCATTCCTCGAATTGCAGCGTTGTGTGCGGGACGTGCTCGCCCAAAGGGGAGAGCAGCTTGCACAGGTGGAATGAATCACCACAGGTGGAGGCCATACAGCCTGAAAACACATAAATTGCACGCCCAGTCTCCTCCCACAACCACTCTGAAATGCTACCGGCCGGACTCGCGATGTTGGCCCTGGGGGACCTGATAGCACTGCAAGTACTCCAACTCCAAGAAGAAGACGAACACCAACTACAACCGGCCGCACGGAGGAGACGCAGGAGGAGGAGGAGGGCAAGGCATGGCCAGCAAGGGCCGCCAGCACAGCCACTACCACCACGCAGGCAGCCCGCAATCCCACGCCTCCGAGCACATCCGTTCAACCTCACTGATGAGCAGATCCACACCCTCTACCGTTTGGACCGGGACACCATAGCCGCCATTGTGGACATGACACAGGCTGACCTTGTCAGCATGATAGATAGCCCAACCGCCATCCCACCCCTACTGAAGGTGGTGTCTGTACTCCACTTCCTGGCCACAGGCACCTACCAGCACACAGTCGGACAGTTGCATGGCATTTCTCAGCCACTGTTCTCACGGACACTATTGCAAGTGCTCGATGCCCTCCTGCAGCACGCAGACGACTACATCTCTCTACCACGCTCGGAGCAGGAAATTACCAACACAAAAGTGGGATTCCATGCACTTGCCGGCATACCGGGTTGCATTGGTGCCATCGACTGCACCCATGTGGAATTGGTCGTCACACATGCCATGGAGGCCCAGTACCGCAACCGAAAACAATTTCATTCACTGAATGTACAAATGGTGTGTGACTCCAACAGGATCATTACACATTGTTGTGCCCGATTCCCTGGATCAACCCATGATTCTATGGTCTTGAGGAACTCTACAATACCACGCTACATGGAGCGACACGCAGGGAACAGATCCTGGCTACTCGGTGAGTCTCATTTCATGCATGATGATGTGGGGTATGTGATGCGGCAATGACCTGGCAGGAAGGGGGGGGTGCGTACGTAGCAATGGCATTCCACATAATTCGTTTATCGTCCACATACAGGTGATGCCGGATATCCACTGAAGAGATGGCTCCTCACACCAGTCCGGAACCCACGGGACCAGCATGAGGAGGACTACAACCATGCCCACTCACGTACCCGTGTAGTCATTGAGCAGGCATTCGGCCTACTGAAGACCCGTTTCCGGTGCCTCAGCAGGTCTGGCGGGGCACTCCTGTACCGCCATGAGAAGGTTGCAAAGATGGTGATGGCATGTGTCATGCTCCACAACATGTGCGTACGTAGAAATGTGCCCATGCCCCCTGACGCAGAACTGCAAGCACCTGAAGATGGTCATGATGAGGGTGGGGATGTGGCAGCACCTCAAGGAGTCTGCGAGGCACAGGAGGGCCGTGAAATTCGTCAGCATCTCATAGATGCATGCTTCTAGCACTCACGCCTGGTGGCTGATACATGGACACGGGACTCGTGGCACTGTGTGTGTCTGGTACATGCACAATATGGACTGTACGCCTATGATGGCCTAGTACACAAAGATCATTGTCCACACATCTCATTGTTTGATCGTGCATTGTTTATGGCATATGTGATATCATGTGGAACACCCTATCGACCCGCCACCCAAGTGAGCCCAACACACCCCCTCCACCCTCCTACCTCCCCCCCGAACACCAGTGTCCAAAGATGCTCATTGTCAGTGGGCAGTCGCTATTGCAAGCCCCCTCTGCGGGTATCAGGGGCACCCCTGCCTGTGGAGCGCAGGTTCCTCCCAGATCTACGTTGGGGGCTGCCCTGGACGGAACTTGCAACGGATGATGTCTCTGCCTGCTCACATCCATGCCTTTCCCTAAGGGTTTGTGAGAGCTCAGTGAGCACACGGCGCACTGCGGCAAGTTCGGCACATACGTCTTTGGACGTCGCATGCAGTTCCCCCCTCAGGCTCTCGGTGCTTCTCTCCATTTGGACTCTCAGGCTCTCGGTGCTACTCTCCATTTGGACTCTCAGGCTCTCGGTGCTACTCTCCATTTGGACTCTCAGGCTCTCGGTGCTACTCTCCATTTGGACTCTCAGGCTCTCGGTGCTACTCTCGATTTGTGCCCTAAGTGTCTCAGTTGATGTTTCTATGTCTGCCTTAGTGCCCCCACATCCATCGGCATGGTCCTTGAGGAGCGTGGCCAGTTGCTGCTGTTGCACGATTAACTGGTCGAGGGACTGTTGCCTCTGCTGGGCCATGGCCATTTGCGGTGGTGTCACAGAGGGGCTGTTCGCCTCATGTTGCCCTGCCACAGGGCTTGTGGGGGATGGCCAGTCGTCGTCTTGTGGGTGCCCCTGCGTGGTATCCTCATGGTGTACGGGATGGAACAGACAGGGGGATTGGGACAGGTCATGGATGGATCTGACTTCGACATCCCCGTCTTCTGTGTCGGAGCATGCTGCCATTAATGGGGTGTCACCTATGGTGCTGCTGCCACCAGAGGCAGTACCTTCTGTGGCATCCATTGGGGGGACCTGTGGTGGTGCTGTTGTGGGCATGCTGGCTGCTGGGGTGCCTGTTGATGTTCCCTCCTGTGTGCTGCCACTTGATATGTGCTGCTGCCGTGTCTTGATGCGTGCAGCTGAGGTGGAGGGTCTTTGGCCGTCGGTCTTGGCCCTCTTTGCAGGTGTGCTGGTAGGGGTGTCCTGGAGCTCGTCGTTTGGATCGGACCCTGTGGTGGAGTAAAGGAGGGCGAGCGTTATTAATGGGTCTGTGGGAATTGGAATGGCAATGTATCACATGCATTGTGGTGGTACCTGAGGGTGATTTGGGTCGGGGCCTTGGAGGTGCTTTCATTTGTGTGTGGAGTGAGGGTGCAGTTGTTTGGCAGCCTGCAGTTAGGGTGTGCCTGCTGCACGTGTAGTGGGTGTTATTGGGGTTTTTAATTATTAATGTATTTATTGTGGTTTTAAAGTGCGCTATCAGGCCAATGTGTGTGGACGTTCTCCTGGCCATGTGTTTCTGTTGCACTATGTGGGCACGTGGTACTTCACATGATTGTACATTGTGGTTTTGGCATTGTTTTATTTGGGCCACCTACCTGATTCTCCGGATGTCTGCACTCCTTTCTCCATCCCTCCGACTCCCTCTATGCTCTCCATTCCGATGGTGGAGGCACAGATTTCTTCCCAGGGGGTCAGCTTGATGGGTGATTCCGACCCTCCCCCGGTGGCTGTGGCAATGTTGCGGTTGGCAGAAAGTATGCTACGGACGCGTATCCGCAGGTCGTCCCACCGCTTCCTGCATTGCTGTGGGTTGCGGGGTGCGGTCCCCACCGCACTTACCCGCTGTGCCACCAGGGCCCATATGGCCTTCTTGTTCGCAAGTGCCGTCCTGGTCATTTGCGTGGAGAAGACGGCGGCGGCATTCTCCTGGAGGGTCTCTGTTAGCACGGTGAGTTCCTCACGGGAGAAGTGGACCTGCCGCTTGCGGTCGCACGCTTTCTTCGCTACTTTTCCCATTTTTCTTGGTTTCACTAGGGTGGATGACGGGTTGGGATGTGTCTCAGGGTGGTGTTTTTAGTGGTTGTGTGTATTTTGTGGTTTTATAGGTGTACGGGGTGTTGTTTCCCGTTCCGGGCCCATGTTTTTACTTCCGTTTCCGTATATTTACGGTCGCCGTACTTTACGGTTGGCGCTCACTGCGGTGTCCGCTATGATGGGTGGCGGTATTGCACCTAGGGCGCCGTACGGCGGCGGTGTGGGCTGTTTTGGGGTCATTTCCGCCATCGCGGACTTTGCACTTCCGCCATGGCGTGGTGCTCGTGCCCGATGGGTCGGAATGGGCCGCACTTTGCTCCATCGTGCAATGGCGGAAACGCTATTTACGCTGTGGCGGTCCGGTCAGTCACTTTCCGCCAGGGTCGTAATGAGGGCCAGTAAGTCTGTGACCATTTGCCGCTCACCTCGCGATCACCGTGTGCACAACATTGATTTTGGCAATGCGATCACTGCTTGCTCCACCTAGCTGCACTCTCTGCCTAACACGCTGACACTGTAATAACCAGCCACTCACCAGGCGATCAAAGCGTGCAGCACCACTTTGGTTGCAACACAATGGGCCTCATTACGACCCAGGCGTTAAGGGTTAACGCCGTCGTTAACCCTTAACACCTATTCTGATTTTAACGGCTGCTCTTAGCAGCCGTTAAAATCCATGGCGCTAACCTGCCATGATGCTAATTACGCCACCGTAATTTACGGTGGCGTAGTTAGCGCCTTCCCCACTCCCATTATGCCCTATGGGGCAAAAATGGGAATGGGGAAGGGAAAATGGGAAATGGGGATTTACCGCCCCACTCACCTTGGAATGGGGCGGTAAATCCGCCATCCACCATGGTGTAAACGTAGTTTACACCATGGTGGTAAAGTTGGCGCAATTAGCGCCTGGGTCGTAATGACCCCCAATGATTGCCCATTTTGCATTGGATTTGGGTACCCCCTGGACTTATTAATTTTTTGATCATGTTAACCTGGGTATCACAGACATCACAGCCAGTCTGTGACTGGTCACCCCGCAAACAACATTGCTGTTGGCAATGTGATCACCGCGCGCAGCTACACTTGCCGCTTAACAGGCTTGCACTGTAATAACCAGCCACACAGCGTGTAATACCACCTGGGCAGCAACGTTGTGATTGCCCTTCTGGCATTGTATTTTGGTACCACTTGGACTAATACAATGCTATATTTGATGCACCGCACTGCGTAATTCCACCACTGGTTTTACCACAGTATTAAATACAGTTTTGTGCTCCATTGGGATCATTCTTGAGCAACTCTCTCTACATTATATCCACAGTGGGAAATCTACAGTGTTTTTTCCCGGATTGTAAATTGCATTAATTGCACCGCCTGCTGTTTAAACTCTGTCGCATACAAAGGCTTCAAATAGGTAAGACATATGTTTATATTTTTTACCACCTACACTTTAATTAGATGGCAAATACAGTAACACAGATTATTCCACGGTCTTTATCCATAGGACTGGCCGTCGAGCAGAAGTACAACGCTCCTACACCCCTCAGTGTATACTGACACTAAAATGCCTTAAGTCATTGTGCTTCCCAGATCTGGTAAGCTCCGCAATCCCTGTTTCGATGTATATAGTACACAATTCTACTGCTAGATTGCTTAGACCCTCACTTACTCCTGATATATTCTCTGTATATTTATTCCGACAGATCACATAGGATACGTCACTCACAAGAATATTTCATCCTGATGAAGGCCTACTAAAGTACTGCTTCCCAAGTTTAGCTTAAAATGACCGAAACACTGTTGTGTTGACCTGTTGTTTATGTTGTTGTTCAACTATTGACTGTTCTCACACAAATCTGCTGCTAACCTGACTATTACCACACTGATTTCTCAAGTTTCCTCTCGAAGAGAGCTTTAGAGAATGTAATTGCAGAAAAAATGTATTATTTCAAATATTTGTCATTTGATTTGTATAATTCAGGTACTACACCATGTATGTTGTAATGTCGAATATCCTATGCCTCAAAGATTCAAGTGTACTTTTACACCTACTGCATACAAATTAAACAAGAACTGCAGTAGATATATTTTTTTAAAAAACTTGTGTCCACTCAGTCCCTTTTTGAAACTTAGGAGTGAGTATTTCTAATTCAGGAGTTAGACCTCTATGACCTTGCTCAATTGTGTTGTTTATATAAGTGTACCTACCTGGGCAGAGCAAGGCAGCAACCAGGCGCCCCTTCCAGTACTTGTCATTAACTCCAGCCAGGCAGCAATATTTTTTATTGAAGATCCATCAGAGGAAGTCTGCTTTGGCTATATGTTGGAAGGAGTGTTTACATGTGCTGCTAGTCAAGAAGTCTGCTCTGAAGGTACGTGTTCACCTTACGTGGTTCATTATGACCTACTGCAAAAGATCTGAAGAACCAATCAATTGAAGAGAAGAACACATGTCCACTCTATGCACCTCGGTTGTATTCGCTTCCTTGTTGATTTTCAGTCTCATGTATGCGTCTTTCTATGAACAACTGAAAAATTATAGCCATTTAAATATGAGGACAACCTGTGAAGTTTAATAGTGGCCCTGGTATAAAAGAAGATACATTGTTACCGGGCAAGAGGGAACATGCGATTTTATGGACAGTTGAGAATGTGATGTGGATATGTTATTAGGATTTCTCCAAAGACCATTGAAGTTGCCGCAAGTATAGTTACCTGGCAATGTAATAATAATGACCCCTCCCACAAGTGTGTCAGAAAGGAAAGTGACCACTGCTACTAAATCCACCTCAGCTAATGAAATGTATCTCAGATCGCCCCGTGCCTCAGATCTAGTACACTATTGTTCTTTCTCTTTAAATTCTAGAAGGGAAAGAAGGGAGATGTTGAAGACTGTCTTCTGGCTTCACTACATGACAAACACAATGGTGGTGATGGGGAAAGGGGTTCAGACCATAAACAAAAGCAAAGACAAAAGATGTAGTATCTTTGCCTAGACAGTTCCATAGGGTGGCTATATTGGCAAATGCAGTATAGAAGATCAGAGCATAACGCTCGGGAGAGATATTAATTATTCAAATTAACTCTGTTGTTTTTTACTAACTACCTTGACTTGAATGACAATCACTGAAGTGCTAAGGTTGTGCTCAAACACAACGCATGCTTTATGCAGATATAATACCCAGTTAGATAGTAGGACAAGTACTCTAATACAAAACTGCGTTCACCTACATTTGAAGTTTCTGAATCCATGTGAAATGTGTAGACACGTAGTCAAACTTCCTGTTATCATACCGCTAGTAAGATAGATGGATCAGAGTCTAGAAAACCACTTTACCAGAAAAGTGAAGTAGCCAATTGGGTCTGGAATGGGGCTAATACTGCCCTTGCAGCTTGGGGTATATGTCAGGGGAAAAGGCTAGATAGCTGTTTAGGGTGATTTGAAAAAGCAACAAGATGTATCTCTGGGGCACAGCTGATCAACACAAATACAGCCGCACATCATAAGGTCTCTCAGTACCCCCACGATACACACATTAATACAGCTGATAAATAGAGTGGAGTCCTCTGGGTGGAGAATTCAGTGGGATATTGCATGTCAACAAGTGTACGTCTAGCTGTAAACTGAACTCCTGAGCATCCACAAAGACATGAAGCACAACAGCTGGCCAAGAATGCTGGGAAAGCATTCAGGCATAATAGAAGGATCTTAGTGAAATTACTGAGTTCAAAAGTCCGACCACCAAAAGTCGCATATATATATATATGTGACGTGAGACCCCCCACATCCCTTCCACCTTACACCTATACATTTTTATTAACTTTACCCCCCCCACCACATATACATATGCGAATAAATGGGGGTCAGACTTTTGGTAGTCAGACGTTTATAATTTCGTCCTAACTCTAATAGAAAGCTATGCCCAGGAAAGACTTCTTGCAGTATTGTGGATGGACCTGCGGATTCTGAGAATGCATCTTAAAGGGGAAGAGTGCCATGGAGAGTCATCTGGTCTCACGCCAGTAGAATCGTAACTGGCTTGTAGGCTGGACGCAACTGGGACTCTGTGACTGTGATGGTTAGGGCCCAAAGGTGTCTACGGAGAACCCACCAAATGAATATGACACCCAATGAGTGCAGCCCACAATCACAAGATTCCAGAAAAAGGAAGAAGCGCACCTACCATTGATGGAAACAGTGAATTGGTAGATTGAGTCAATACCAAACAAGTAGGAAAACCGCCAGTATGGCACAAAGACGGTAAAATTGAAAGAAACTAAAAGAAATATAATTCTTAAACCAAGTTCAAACCAAGCTTTCCACAATAATCCAAGAAAAAGAGGCAGAATCTAGGAGAGGTGCACACAATTTTAGGGAGCAAAGCAGGCAGGAAGAACAGATCACAAGGTAAGTTCAGAGGCATCAAAATACAACAAGATCCAACAGCAGTTTAAGAAAACAATTGAAAGTTAGATACCAATTAGCAACAGGTAAGCAGGACACAGGAAAATACAAGAGGCTAACCACCAGTACTCACGGTTATCGAGTGGCTGGTCCCTGGTCCGTCATCCTCCTTAGTAGCTTTCTCTTCCGATTGTCTGATACAGAATGCATTGATCACGCAGATGGCGGGGGTGCTTGGGATGTGTAGGCCATTCCTGCAACTACCACTGAAGTTTCCAGGCACAACATTCCAGCATATACTCAGGCCGGCAGGGCGTATCCTGACAGTGACAGATCGAGAAGTTTGGGAAGTGAAATCGCTTGTGATCTCGCCAGATACCTGACAACTGCCATTGGGATACCGCCTGACTTGTGGCTAGGAATCGGTTCCACTTGGAAATTGTGGCACCTACAATCCCCATAGCTCCAATGTCTTAATAAGTAAGGGGAAGGTCAGATGTTATTGTTGGGCAAAAGAATTTGTTGGGATATAAAGGCAACCGGGGTATCACTAACAGGCATAGGGCCTCATCACGACTTGGGCGGTAACGCTGTTGGTATTACTGCCGGCGGTATTAGCCCTACCGCCAAACTCCCCGGCGCTAATAGCGACAGATCACGAGTTCGGCGGTAATGTTAATCCCCATTCCCCATTGAGCCCATTCGGGAATTCCCCATTGGGCTCAATGGGGAAATTTCGCGCTAATACCGCCGGCGGATTTCCCGCCAGTGGTATGACCGTGAATTTTTGGCGGATTTCCCCCAGCTAAGAGCTGGGGCCAAATCCGCCGAAGTCCTGATTTGGCTGACCCTTAAATCCGGCAGTAATAGCGCTACCGCTGGATTTAAGGGTTACCGCCAAAGTCGTGATGAGGCTATAATCTTGTTTCAGGAAGAAGATATATGTGTTGAATTTGTTTATTTTCTGACAACCAATATCCATTTTGTTTTGCAGTCATAGAAACAACGGTTTAATGTGTTTTGGTCAGCATCAGAAAGGAAGTTAGTTAGTCTGCACATATAATTCTTGAAAGTATGGCTGAGGATAGTACATAGAAGATTCAAAGATCTAGAAAACTAATACCAAAGGTACAGTTAATACCAGGCATACAGAAACACTTGCATTTATTAAAAGTAATCTTTAACAAACAGAAAAGAGCTTTTGATTATACCCACCATGCGTCCACCCTTTGAACTTCTGTGATATTTTTTGTTCTATTAGCACTGAAGTCTCTGATCACCCCTGTGCACCACAACTTTATGTTACATAGTGTTCCTCATTTTACAGGCAGGTATCAGTTTATGCTGTAGTAAGCGGTACTATAAATGTGAAAAGGCAGTTATCAATACAGTGCCCTCCAGATCTGGCTGTCAAAGTTCTACAGTTTACTCGTCCTTTGTACTAAGAGAAATGTAGGGGAATGAAAGAAATCCCCCTGACTGCCTTCTAACAATTTCAAAGACATTCTCCAATTCTGGTTTGTTAGCTGCCATTCCACCGAATAAGCGCCCAGCCCTCACCTATGTCTGTAATTTTCTAACATTTGCTCACCACTTCAAGCTATCTTCCATGTTATCCGCCTATTCCGCCTGCTTACTTCTCTCCCAGCCTTTCTCTACCAGGTTTCCTTACCCTATGTCTACGAAACTTTCCCGAAGTGGTAAAAAAGTAGAGGCCAGCTCTTGTGTAGCCTTCCCTAGCATGTTCCTTCATGCTGTTGCCTTTGGAACTATATATACATGGTCAAGGTTCACATGACACATACATAGGGTTGCTCTCCTATAAAAGTAAAATCATTTTGTTTAACTAAGGCTCTAAAGATTGGATTCCCTTGCCAACAATTAATATATTGTTATATTATTTTATTGTTTGAAGGGCAGACCTAGCTCAAGATCAGCGGAATGCTGTACAGAGTGTGGGTAGCCAGCATTTGGGCTGGCAACTTTTAAAAGTAGCGCAGTACTGAAAGCTCTGTGTGTCGGTATGTGCTTCTATTGGACCTAGTCCCTGGTCCGGTGTTGTTGAATGTGCCATGTTTTGAGAGATTTGCAAAATCAGAGAATTGTAGGGCATTCCGAGCCGACACCAGCACTGCGTTCCAGAGGGTTGATTGCATGACAAGAAAGGATTGTTTGCAGGTTCTCTTTTTGCAAACAAGTTGTGATCCAAGCCAGTTGGTCGATTTGCTGAGCAAGGAGCGTGTGCCACCAGACATGTGCAGCTTAGCTACCAGGGACATTGATATGCTACTCATGACTGCTTTGTAGATGATACAGCAGTCTTGAACAGTATCTTAGGTTGGATTGGATGCCAAAATAGTTTGCATGGGATGGGGGTAATTTGCTCAAATTTCCATGCTCCCGTAATAAGACATGCTGCAGCGTGATGCATTGATTTTAGGGGAGCTATGTGAGCTGCTGGGAGCCGTGTCAGGAGAGCACTTCCCCGATCAATTTGCAAGACCACAAGGGCCTGCACTATGATCCATAAACCCTGTGGCGGGATGAAGGGTTTGATTTTTTGAATGGTAGAGATTCTGAGCCTGGCTATTTGGGTATTCTTAGCTATGGGCCTCATTACGACCCGGGTGGTAAGGGATTACCAGTACAGGTAAGGTTACCGGTACCAGTAATCCCTTACCGCCCAATTACGAGGTCCCTTTGTGGGTCCCTACCAAAACGGCTGGTTTCACCAGCCATTCATGAAGGGACCCGAAAAGGGACCTTGGAGGTAATTACCGCCTTCCCCATTCCCATTGAGCACTATGGGGCAAAAATGCGAACGGGGAAGGGCCAATGGTGAATGGGGAATTATCGCCACGCCAACCTTGGAATGGGGCGATAATTCCGCCATTCACCATGGCAGATTCTGGCGTCAACCATGGTGCTAATAGCGCCATGGTTAACGCCTGGGTCGTAATAACCCCCTATGTTTTTCTCTAAGGGCAGATTTCTGTGCATACCATTGAGCCATTTTTGGACAAATTGTTTCCAATGAGGGACCAATTCAGTCTTGGATGTGTTTAGTTTGAGGTAGTCAACATCCAGGACTGTATGATGGCTAGGTAATCTCGGAGTTGAATTATGCC
Source organism: Ambystoma mexicanum (assembly GCF_040938575.1). Lineage (NCBI taxonomy): Eukaryota > Metazoa > Chordata > Amphibia > Caudata > Ambystomatidae > Ambystoma > Ambystoma mexicanum. Next base: position 904,983,837 of record NC_090936.1, read on the forward strand.
CTGTGTGCTATTTACTCTCTTGTAGAACTGAGTATTGTCTGCATACTGGTGGATGGCTGTATTGGGATCTTTGAGGAGAATTCCCAGAGGTTCAATGTAATGGTTAAAAAGGATTGGTGAAAGGATGGAACCTTGTGGGATTGACCAGGAGACCTGGATTCCGTTAGAACACAACAAGTTCATCTGGACAGTCTGGTTTCTGCCTGATAGGTAGAAGGTAAACCAATTCCGGAGAGTGCCAGAGAATCCTATCCTGTCAGCAAAGAGGGAGAGAAGAATGTGGTGGTCGATGGCATTGAATGCATCCAAGAGGGCAAGGAGGACGAGGAGGCATGCGTCGGCCTTATCCATGATTTGGAGAGAATCATTCACCACCTCGATGGTGGCTGTCTCGATGCTATGCTATGGGCGGAACCCTGACTGATAGTAATTTAGGAGGTGGCGTTGTTCGATTCTAGCGAGTTCTGTAGCAACTAGTTTTTCCAATTTCTTGCCAATAAACAGGAGGTTCATAATGGGTCTGTAGTTGGCCATGTCATCTGGATTTAGGTTTGTTTTTTTCAAAAGAGGTTGTATGAGACCAGTCTTGAGGGTGTCTGGGAATGATCCTACTTCGAGGGGGGCACTGATGATTCAGGAGGGCGCATTGAGCACTGTCAATTGTCAGTCTGTCAATTGTTTAATGATGACAGCCGCAATGATGTCATCAAAGTAAGAAGTAGGTTTGAGGAAGGCAATCATTTTTAGGAAATCGGGGGAAAGAGAGGAGATAATTCAGTCCACAGGGAAAGTGTCCATGCTGGGGTGCAGGGGATGCTAATGTTGTGAGAGGCTGATTCGAAGGTCTCTCAGATTTTGTCTGTTTTTTCAATAAAAAATGTGTTGGTTCTCTAGCATTTTTCAGAGTTGGTGGAATCTCAGGGTGGAATGAGGGTTTGGCCAATGCTTCACTACTTCAAAGAGGAATTTCCTCCTGTTAGAGTAGTGAGCAGCTTTGGCCTCGGATATTCAAATCCTACGGTTTGGGCGCAGAGATTTGAGGTTGGTGAGGTCTCCCAAGTTATGGTTTTTGCGCCACCATTTCTCTAGGTCTCTGATTGAGCGTTTGTTGGAGGATAGCTCGGGGGCGTGCCATGGGGGGGATAATTTGGTCTTAGCCCTACTGGGGGGCATAAGTGTCTACCAGTTTTATTAACAGGCTAGCTACTTAGCAAGAGCGTACTGCAACTGGTGTGCTCACTGGGACGCACATATACAGCTGATCACTCGCACAAACTGTATCGCCGCAACCTGATTGTTCAAACTCCCAAAAGCTTAACAGCAAGCAGTGCCCACACTGGGTCTCATATACCTCAGATCACTTCAATCAGCAAACCACAAGCAGTGCACATAACAGAACTCACGCGAACAAGCATACCGCACGCAGTGTATGCAGACAAACTTATCCAGCAAGATCCACAGCAACCCTTCACTCTAGGAAGCAGGTGCTCTGCACCCACAGGAAAAAGCAATCTTGCTCCCACACATACATTACATGCAGCCTTGGAACAACATATTGCAGCACAGAACTGTAAAACAGTGGAGATGCACCCTTATGTTGCAGCCGGTCTGGGTGTAGAAAAGGAGCCAAGTACTCCCAACTCAAGTCTCGCGCCCATGTTGCCTATATGCTGGGAACCAAAATGTGAAACACATGCAGTGCCAGTGAAGATACCAATACCAAAGAGAATCCTGGAAGCAAGGTTCCCATTGCGAAAACCATACCTGCACACACAACAATATGATGGGCATTTGAATAAAATCCCAGAAGAAGCGGGAAAAGTGAGCAAAAGGAAAGATACTCTATAGCGTCAAGAAAGTATCAAAGATAAGCAACATTTCAGGATTGAGATGAAGATGCTTATGCTACAGAAAAGATGAAGACATTAGGTCATTTTACACTTGTACAGATGCAAAGAAACACAAGCAGACAAAGTATTCTTAAGGCTAGCTATTTAGTGAATAGATTGTGGCATGTGCCTATATATATATATATATATATATATATATATATATATATATATATTCAGTGAAAAAAACTTTGTTAAAGGGACGTTATGGTTCCAAGTAAAACCGAAAAACCCTTGAAATTCGCTAGTTATGGTAAGCTAAGCAACCATAACTCGCGCCACCACCGTGCTCTGCTAAGACTAACACCCAAAGATGACATCACAAATGTCATTGATGACATCACTGATGACATCACATGTGAATTACCTTTCATGAAAAGTCTGTACAAGGGTTTCTTATTGTAATGTTAATTTTAAAAAAGTGTCAATGATCATTGGAATAAATATCAAGGGCTATTTAGTCCATCCAGTATACTAAGGTGCTCATGTAGAAACATAGGCATTGTGTGCAGCATACATGATGGAGGTGCAATATTCATAAGCTTGCCATGTTGAATAGAGATTGTAACATTTTAATTTTCTCTGGAAAGAAGTGGTGGCTCTGAAAAGAGCCTTTGGGTGGTGTTTGTAAGTCAAAAATTGTAAATGCTTAACATCTACTTCAAAATCGTTGTTGTAATTCCAAAAAAGGTCGCAATATATTTTGTACATTTCTCAGAAAAATCTGATTGCCAGCATAAGTAAGATGGACTCCATCTCTGCGAAAAATGTATGTACTACAAAACATAATATTTTCATTGTGAAAAGAAGACATGCCAAAATCTCTTAGAAAGCCACAAACTGCCTTATTAACATTGCGCCTTGCTTTTTCCATTTGTGGACCAAATGAAGAAGAACGAAGCAACATTTGTCTCTGCACAATCCGTCAAAATATTGGAAACATGTCCATAACCTTCCTCAGTCCTTCTTTCATAGCAAATTGCAAAAAAATTCCAGTCACATGCCCTAAACTGTTCCCTCCACAATGAATTACAATTATGTCTGGATGTTGCTCTGTCTCCAAAGTAGCACAGAGAGGTAGCAAATCCAACCACTTCATTCCACTACTCCATGCCAGTGAACTTCCACATGTGGGAATCCAAGATCTACAGCTACTCCACAGCTTTCTGCATGCACCTTCAACCAATGTATCCGAGAATCTCCTAAAATCCAAACAATCTGTTTTCTGAAACACACAGCCATAGCTATCTTTTGTTCTCTCAGCAAAAAGAGTATCTCAAAAAATCTCTCCTGGCACAACACACCCACCAAACTTTCCTGACCAATCCCTTTCAGTGCTTATTCTCATTTGCATGACTTCTGAACCCAAAAATCCCCGGATGTAACTCCCGATGTCCTTGAACTACCGCCATGTCTGCGGACATATCGTAACATGAACAGCCCTTCTACCATTTCCACTACACTCTCTCTGTCATTCCCTCATTGGATGTACCTCAAAAATCACATGACCATGCACCAATCACATTCAAGACCTCTACATCTAACTGCATCATCATAGATCAGCACTGCAAATGTACTCTGAATCTCTCTGAGTACAAGTGTCATATCATTGGCAAGCAGCATCTACCACAAATACTGTACAAGTCTTCAAGATTTCTACTTGCAGCTCCACGCATATCCATATGCATGAACACAAACTTCAGGTATGCATATTTTCTGTATAGTACATGACATAGCTCTCAACCATTTTTGTTTTACAGGCGGGTGAAATCACCTGATTTTGTTTTTAGCGGGTGAGACGCCCATTGGAATGAATGGGCGTGCAGGAGGCTTGGCGGGTGAGTCTGCCCTTTACAAGGCGTGTGACACCCGCCAAAAGAGTGTGACTTGAGAGCTATGGTAGAGGAACACATGTTCAAACAGACTTTTACCTTGTAAAATCTGTTAAATGTATGTACTGTACTTTTTTCAATTTCCTAAAATCAACTACCACTTATACACCTTTATACTTTTTACTTTCTTTAAACACACACACTCAAATCATGTTAAACTAACATTTTTTAAATGAAATATATAGACTACATATATTCAAACAAAATTGCATGCAAACACAATGTATGTTTAAACCTTTATAAAAATACTTATACAATTTCATATTTTTTGTTTTTATTTATTTATTTACTTAATTACTTTAAATTAGACATGACATTGAGGCGCTATTACCTAGAACAGTTTACTTACAGAAATAGTGGTATTCACTAATATATTATAAATTTCACAAGACATAGTAAAGATATTTTATTTTTGCTTCAGTTAGTCATTCAATACAATTTGTTCATTAAGAACATATCATATACACTGAACTGATGCAATGTATCTTATGTGAATAAATTAGTTTCATATTTTTACAGAAGGCACTGAGGATTTCAATTAAAAAAATCAATATCTAAATTAAAAACAGTGCTATATACAAAACAAGTTACTAATTTGAAGCTTTCACAGTTGCAGTGAAGACCAGTTTCCTCAAAAGAAGCAGCCGAATTTGAAGAAGAAAGAAAAACTAAGAAGTTACCTGTTAATTTAAAAAACAAAGTAAGTAAAATATCACCATATTATTTATATTATTAATCAAATATAATATAACATTAATACTAGCTATTTTGGTTTCTTAAAATGGAGATTTTGTACCATTTTGTCCAAAAATTTCCATGTCGTAAACAGCGATTTACAACCAGAATGGCCCACAAATTTCTATTTTTGGACACTCAAATTAGCCAACTGAACCACTACAATTTTCATATTATAGAACAAACAACTGTTTTAATTGTATACATTACATTTACTATTTGTACTTTTCCACACCACTAGCTTACTTTTTTTTTGTCATCTGAACCCCAGTTTAGTGACACATAAATTCAAGAATACCTACCCCTACTAGTTTTAGTTCCCAATGCACAATCACACACCATTACATACATCTTTATGATCTTACTCAAACACTCTTGCACACAGCACACATACATTCCAGAACACCCCAACCCATATCTTCTTTATTTTTTTCAACAGACCCTAAAGAATGCCTACCAAAAGACAACTCCGTAGAAAGCAACACAAAATTAGAGCACATGAAAATAAAGGTGTCCAACATAAGCATCCATCTCTAGCAGAATTTGTAAAAAAAGTTGAAACAAAACAGCTAATACAATCATTTAGTGAAACACAAAAAGTTTCAAGTACAACAACTTCGCTTCCTCTATCAAAATGTAAAACAAACCAAAAAACAATTAACAGAAAATCACCTATCAGTACAGATAAAACTACTTCTTCAAATTTTAGTATAGTGCAAAGTAAGCATACCAAGAAAAGTATTTTAACCAAAATATACCGTCACAAAGTCCTTCAAAATCTTATAAAAACAGGAGAGAAATCAGGTTCAAAGCTTAAAACCTATCATAGGAAATTAATCTTAGAAGCATTGATGGACAGTGCAATTCTTCTCAAAAGAAATGTATTTATTTTACTGTTAAACAAAATGAAACCACTAACAAAACTAATAACTAAATTACAAAAAAGACTTCTCAATAAGCGAAATGTCAACAGAAAGAACTTCTTAAGTATCTGCGGAGTTGAATGGAATCACACTACGAGCACAGAACCATATTTTAATGAAGAAGCGTACAAACAAAAGCAAACGAATACAATTGCCATAAATAGCAGTGGTCGAGTTTATGAAAAAGTGAATAATACCATAATGGAACAAGAAGTACTCCTTACAAAAATATGCCCTGAAAACTTAGAATTACCCCTCCATTCAACTGAATCAGAACGTCTAGTGTACAAATGGCCATGCACGTCAATGTGTAACATTCCCAAACAATGTTTCAAATTTTTACACCAATTCCTCAATAAATATGTAAAAAGCAAAGACAAAATCAAAATGAAATTACTGCAAAATATAGATACCTGTCCAGTGCGCAAGTACACAGGACTACAAGGACATTCATTGGCCTGCATTACAGGACCTACTTGTAAAACCACTTTCCATGATATCAAAAGGATATCAACACATCATTCAACTATAAGAAATCTAGTTTATAAACTATACTATGCTAAAAGTCCTGCTTTAGCACTAGCAAAGTTAAATAACATCCTTCTACATGGTACAGCAAAAGACCTACTTGAAGAAATTCACTATATCCAAAAAAAATATTTTGGAAGTGAAAGCCATTCACAGAATGAAATAGCTTTAAACCAATTAAGCAACAATTCTACACATGGCAACCTTTTGCTAAACACATACAAAAAAGAAATACTAAAATTTAAAAGTACATCAGCTGAAGTACCAAACCATGTATGTGTATGTTGCCGTAGAATCTTTTATAAAAGTAACACAAAAACTGTGGACCTATCATACAAAATAGAAGACAATGAAGATTCTAAATGGTTTGAATTAGCTCTCTACCTTCTATCAGAAAACAAATATGAAATAACTGAGCCCTTAATACTTTGCAGTTATTTCACTACAAAACTTGACAACAACCAACTCCTTCACGTTCTATCAGAAATAATTTGGAATTATACCCAGTACCAAAACCTCTCCAACAACTTAATTTATTTGAGAGCATCATAATTCAAACAGTACACCCATTTCAAGCAATAATACGCCTTCAACCAAAAACAGCAAAATTACCTCCCTCTGAATTGGTAAAAGGCATTCGTGGAAAAGTAGTTTATCTACCATTAAATCTAAAAGAAAATGTGCATACTCTAGGAGTGCAACGTCCAATGCAGCAATCTTTAATTATATTAGTAAATGGAGTACCTACAAAAGACAAAAGAATATGGCAACAGCTGGTAGATTTATATAAAGTTAGACAAGCCTTCCAATATCTTAAAGAGAATAATGAATATTACAAAGAAATTAATATTGAAGAAAACTTGAAAGATACAACTGAAATAATTCAAGAAACACAAGAAGCTGGTCAATTTGAGCAACTAGATTTTGCTACAATATCAAATACTTTAGACCAGTATACAATTCATCCTTTGCACTGTAATGACACCGTACAAGATGTACTGGAAACTTACCAAATGCGTCAAACAAAAGGATCGCCAATCAGTATATGGGAAAAAAGTATAGAAGCACGTGCTTTTCCTGTACTCTTTCCAACTGGCGAAGGAGGAAGATATGATGATAGACCTATTCAAATATCAGCTTCAGAATACCGCTCATTACGGATGTATTCTGAAGATCCCAGATTTAGACAAAATGTGGAATACATATTCCACCTACTCTTTGAAAGTGAACTAGCAACTTTATGTTACGGAGTTGCACACATATTAAAATCAGGATCACACTTTCAAAATATGACAGCTACACAATTATTAGAGAAAGTGCAACAAAAGGATGAGGTTTTACAATCAAATATTACAAATCTATTAGCAAATATGCGTGGTACTAAAGAGTACTGGTTTCGACGTCCTGGAGATGTACGTTGTATGATCAGAAACCTTGGCCCACCCACTTGGTTTGTTACATTAAGTTGTGCAGAATATGGATGAGAAGATTTACATGATTTCCTACGCATATCAAATAAAAACAAAACAAACATAGATATTCTAACACCTGGAGAACTTTGTTCTTTGGATCCTGTTAATGTTTCAAGATATTTTCACCATCGCTTCATTGCTATGCTACATTTTATTTGTAATAAAACTGTTCCTCCCCTTGGAGAAGTGCAACACTTCTTTTGGAGAAAAGAATACCAAGCCAGAGGAGCACCACATATCCACATGCTTTTATGGATTAAAGATGCTCCTAAATTTGGTCAAGACAGTGATGCCACTGTTTTACAGTTTATTGAAAAATATGTCACTTGTCAAATTCCATAAGAAGCCACAAATAGTGATCTTTGTGCACAAATTTTACAATTTCAAAGACACAAATGTGGAAAATATTGTCGTCGCAAATACAAAAGCAAAGGCAAATACTACACCAAATGCCGATTTGGTTTCCCTAGACCAGTTACAAATACGGGTCAAGTAAACAACCTCATGTCTTCAGTTAGACATACTGTTAAAGGAAAGTCACCTAAAAATACATATTACATAAAAAGAATAGAAGAAGAAAAATATATCAATGATTATAATGCAATCATTGCCCACTTATGGAATGCAAACATAGATGTGCAGTACATTGCAGACAATACTACTGCAGTTGCACGATATGTCACAGCATACTTAACTAAAGCAGAAAAGACAGAGCTCCAAGACCTCTGGAATGACCTGTCATCAGATAAAACAGTATCTCAGAAATTATACAGCTTGGGCATAAAAATGCTCACCCATAGAGAATGTGGATCTTATGAAGCAGCTGATCGTTTAACTGGTACTTCATTGTATGGTAAATCTGAAAATATAGTATGGCTAAGTCTTGGTCCAGCTAAATCTAGAAAAAGAGTTCTAAAATCATATGAAGATATAGAAACAATAGCCAAACATGATCCCAACAGCCAAGACATTTTAAAAAACAATTTATTGGACACATACTACCCAAACAGAAGTAATACTTTGGAAAACATGTGTCTATACCAAATAGCCCAAAACTACACATACAAAAATAATATGAAACCCGATGAAAAAAAAGGTAAATATAGAGTGACAGACTGTGAAGGCAGCTTAGTTAAACTCACTAAACCAAATTTAATTAATCATATCAAATTGTCATTGAAGACTCCTCAACATAAAGAAGTATATTACATGTCCCTGCTACAACTCTTCAAACCATGGAGAAAAGAAGAACAATTACTAGATAACTATGACTCATATGAGGATGCTTTCAAAGCAAATGAAAGCACTATAACTGATGTAAACTTTACACAGTACAAAACAATGTTGCACAATGAACAGCAACATGAAGAAGAACTCCAAGCTCAACTAGATAAGGATACTCCTGACAGTAGTCAACCTTCTGTAACAGGAAGCCAGGAACCACTCGGAGAACCACTAATAACAAATGAGGCAGAAATAGCCATGATAGAAGTAGAAACACCATGTGTCAGTATGAAGATAAGGAAGACTTAACTATACTACAATCAAAACTAAACAATGAGCAAAGTAGCATTTTTCAAGAAGTAACAAAACAAATTGCACATGGTGTAAAACATGAAAATAAAGAATGTTCCTGCCATAATTATAAACCTATACTACTGTACGTCAGTGGTGAAGCTGGTTCTGGCAAAACATACCTAATCAATGTCATTAGTAAGTTCCTTCAACAATTGACAAACAACAAACTGTCAGCTGTTGTCACTGCCCCCACAGGTTTAGCTGCCTACAACATAGGTGGTGTTACATTACACCGATTACTACTATTACCAGTAGAACATCAGAACAAATTAGACTATTACAAACTTTCTGCAGAAGCTGCAATGGAATTACGCAGAGTATTGAAACAAATGAAAATGCTACTAATAGATGAAGTGAGCATGGTCTCCAACCTGATGTTAGCTTTGATTCACCTCAGATTACACGAAGTACTCAAAACAGACTATGAAGAGCTCTTTGCAGGAAAACACATTATTGTTTTTGGAGATCTGCTTCAATTAACACCAGTAAAAGGTGAACCTATTTTTAAAACATTAGGGCACACACTCTGCCGTAAAACTGTTGGCAGCATTGGAAATGTCAACCTTTGGCAACATTTCCAATACAGAGAATTAACAGAAAACATGCACCAATCTGCAGATCTAACTTATGCCAACATTTTAAAAAGTTTGAGAGTTGGTATACTTTCTAAAGAAGCAGAAACAACATTGAAAACCCGGCACATTAATGCACTTTATGGCGATAATGCATGTGCTACAGATGTTATGGAACAATTAGCCCACAGAAATGTCAATTGTATGGCCTTAATGCCAACTCTTGCAAGCTGTTTCAAATTCAATGAAATCATGCTAAGTAAAGAAATGCAACCAATAATGGAAATTAGCGCCACAGACAAACTAGATGTACATGGTATGACAATACCCATGTGTGACCAAGCCACAACAAGACTAAATAATTTAGAAAAATCAATCTCAAACCCAGCAGGCTTAGAAAAGATGTTAAAATTATCCTTAAATTGCAGAGTAATGCTTAAACGTAACCTTGACGTGGACCAAGGACTAGTTAATGGAGCACTGGGTACAGTTGTTGGCTTTCAAACATACCCACGTGACAACAAAATTCAGTTTGTCAATATACTCTTTGACAAACTTTCAGAAGTAAAACGCATAGGACACTCAACAGCTAGATTCCTTCTCTTCAAAGATATGTATGTACGCAGAGAACAATTTTCTCTAACTCTTGCATACGCAGTCACAATTCATAAATCACAAGTTCTTACCCTAGACAAAGCAATGATAGATATTGGTAACACAGTCTTTAAAGAAGGCATGAGCTACGTAGCACTATCACGCTTACGTACACTTGACGGTCTATTTCTAATCAACTTTGATGCAAGTAAAGTAAACGCTGATATTCCTTGCATTTTAGAATATAATAGACTTCGCTCACTATACACTCCCCATCTAAACACATATTCTGTTCCACAAAAACTAAAACGTTGTAAAAGAAAACTAAATCAAACTGAAATGCAACAGGACGTCACTGGAAATCCTCCAAAGAGAGTAAAAGAAACTAATACTTCATCAAGTACCATAAACAAAAAAGAATCAATTAGAGAAAGTAAACCAGGTACTTATTTAAAGAAGGAAGACAAACTCCAAAAAAAGCAGTTAGATACAGAACTACCTGGACCATTTAAATTCTGAAATATAGTTGGTGTAAGTTGCTATGCAAATGTAGCAATGAATATTCTATTTCAATTACCACCAATTGTTGACAACATTTACTCACACAGTACAAACCCATTGTGTTAGCAAATGTTAGTACTTCACAGAAATGCAGCAAACAATCCTGACAACACATATAGTGTTTTTGGAATAAGACGACAATTGGACTACTGTGCTGGAATGGTGAAATTCACTATAAACTCACAGGAAGATCCACAAGAATTTCTAATGTACCTACTACAAGTACTGGAAAACAAAAACATACCTATAAATGAAATCTTTCAGATTTCATACATGTGGAAACATACATGCACTCTCTGCAACAATGTGACACAAGAAGAAATCCCCAATGAACGCTTCATATATATATCAATACCAAATTGTGAATCCATTCCATTTCAGCAACTTGTACAAAATGCAAACCCTGGTAGATTATGCTCTACCTGCAATTCAGATAATCGCTCCACGTTAGTAATACAAACACATAGTAAATACGCAATACTAATGCTTCTACGTTACAATGCAGGTGGTACCAAAAACAACTGCAAGCTGACTGGATTCACACATGGTCAAATATCACTTGGTAAGAAAACCTTCACAACAATAGCTCTAATCTACCACGCAGGAGCCACAACCAATTCAGGGCACTACACTGCATACATAAAAAAGAAATGTGGATGGTTTGATTGTAATGATAGTACCATTACTCTAAAGCAGAGATTACCAGCAAATCTTACAAACGCTTATTTGATGTTCTTAAAACCAAAATTTGATAAATAAACTGTATTTAAACCTTTAAGTAAATTTGTGTTACAAAAATATAAACTGTTAGAATACTCCAAAAGCTATCTAACTGCTCAAAGATTCTACAACTAATCAGATAAATGAATACCACTAAATTAGACCAAAAAATACACAGTTAGAATACGCCAATTGGTATCTAACTGTCCCAAAATTATAAATGTGTGTTAAAATAATATAAACTGTTAGAATACTCCAAAAGCTATCTAACAGCTCAAAGATTCTACAACAACTAATCAGATAAATGAATACCACTAAATTAGGCCAAAAAATACACAGTTAGAATACGCCAATAGGTATCTAACTGTCCCAAAATTTAACAATATCCAAATAGGTAGAAAACCACTACAATATATTAAAAAAATAGACAGTTAGAATACGCCAATTGGTATCTAACTGCTCCAAAATTTTATAATATCAAAACAAATGAAGAATCTGTTACTGTTCCAAAAAAAATACAACAAAGCAAAGTATAAAGCATTAGCCAGAAACAACAAGTGAACACTGAAAACAAACAAACAAATAAACTGTAGCATAACAGAAAAAGTTTTTTTTTTAAATCCAACATGTTTTTTTTTTTTCTCCCACAGACCCAATGATTTTAGCAACAAATACAGAAACTGAGCAAATTGCACAGTACTCTGATTTGTACTCTACTAAATATGAGGGTCGAAAAAAAATAAAAGTATATTGCTTATACAATGTAATAAGTCATTACAAAATACTAATACTAACATGCTATTTCCTTTTATCACAGAAATGAAGAAGAAAAACATGGACTCCCATTACTAGACCAAACAGTAAGTATACAATAATAAGGACAACCATAGCAGCACATCACATCCATAGTATCTAATACCTTTGTTCCTTATACATTTGTTTTTCACCCAAAGTTATAAACAAATATGAATGTGATATGCTGCGGTGGTTGTTGCCAGGGCATAGAGTCTTGGGTGCATGGCCAAATGGCAACAACCACCGCAGCATATCACATCCATAGAGTCAAACATTTCAACTATGATCTATGGGAAACTTTTAATGTCCGCGAACAATGTGAGTGTTCTTAGAATACTTTGAACTTGCCAGCGAACAATACGGACACCGTTTTCAGGACACCCCCTACGAACATTTCAGAACAACGCGATAGTTCTTAGAACACTTTCAACTTAACAACGAACAATACGGACATCGTCCTAAGGACACCCCCTACGAACATTCCAGGACACCGGGAGTGTTCTCAAAAACGTCTTCAGAACACCCCTATCTTGTTTATTTGCGAACAATTCAGGACACCGCGAGAGTTCTTAGGACACATTCAACTTGACAGAGAACAATACGGACAGCGTCCTCAGGACACCCCCTACGAACATTCCAGGACACCGGGAGTGTTCTCAAAAACGTCTTCAGAACACCGCCATCTTGTTTATTTGCGAACAATTCAGGACACCGCGAGTGTTCTTAGGACACATTCAACTTGACAAAGAACAATACGGACAGCGTCCTCAGGACACCCCCTACGAACACTCCCCGGACACCGGGAGTGTTCTTAGAAGCGTCTTCAGAACACCACCATCTTGTTTATTTGCAAACATTTCAGGACACCGCAAGTGTTTTTAGGACACATTCAACTTGACAAACAACAATACGGACAGCGTCCTCAGGACACCCCCTACGAACACTCCCCGGACACCACGAGTGTTCTTAGAAGCGTCTCCAGAACACCCCCATTTTGTTTATTTGCGAACATTTCAGGATACCGCGAGTTTTCTTAGGACAGACTCAACTTGATAGAGAACAATACGGACAGCGTCCTCAGGACACCCCCTTCGAACACTCCCCGGACACCGCAAGTGTTCTTAGAAGCGTCTTCAGAACACCCCCATTTTGTTTATTTGCAAACATTTCAGGACACCGCGCGTGTTCTTAGAACACATTCAACTTGACAGAGAACAATACGGACAGCGTCCTCAGGACACCACCTACGAACACTCCCCGGACACCGCGAGTGTTCCTAGAACAGTTTCACTTTGCTTGTGAACAAAACAGACACATTTTGACTCCTTAGAACACCCCCTAGTCAGTTTATTTAGAAAATTTCAGAACACCTGTGATGTCCGCAAACAAATCGAACACAAAAAGAATGTCTAACACATAAAAAACACAACTTTCATCCTATCTCACACACTCCCACCCTCCCCAAACACTCCTACACACCAACACACTCTACAAAATACACATTTTGAACAAAGTTTCACTGCGCTGTCCGGGGACGTCCGTGAATCCAATATGGCGGGCGCTACCGAAAAATCTGACGCGCTTCACGCTCCACGCCGTCCAATCAGCGAACACTTTGCATGTCCTCGAACATCACGCAAGACGATTGGCCAATCAGGACACTTTCCGCGGAGCGAACAGGGAAGTGTATCCGCAAACCGAACACAGATATCACTAATTTTTTTTTACCTATTTTTGGTCATTTTAAAAAAAAACTACTGGACAAATTTTCACCAAATTTGCAAAACCACGCTTTCGGGACCAAGCCGCTGCTCCTGGTCCAAATTTGGTGGAAATCCGTCCAGCGGTTTGGGCTGTAGACGCGAGCAAAATTATTTTCCCATTCACTCTATGGAGAGTGAGTATAATGTATACAAATATGAGCATATAGAGGGAACGTAGAGTAATAAAAATAAAACTATGACAACGTGCTTATAACCATAATGATTATCTTCATGCACAGAAAGGATTGCTCTCGGACCCTATATCTTCCGCTATGTACATGTTTCAAATATGATGTGACAGGACCCCAAGTCTACAAATATAGTACCTTTTCAATTTTTACTTCCTGACTGTTACTGTAGAAAACTATGTGGCTTCGATATGTCAGTAAAGGATAAAAAGGGAGAGCCAGCCATGTGATGTCATCAGTTATGTCATCAATGACATTTGTGATCTCATCTTTGATGTCCTGGGTGTTAGTGTTAGCAGTGCACGATGGCGTGAGTTATGGTTGCTTATGTAACCATAACTGGCGAATTTCAAGGGTTTTTCGGTTTTACTTGGAACCATAACGTCCCTTTAACAAAGTTTTTTCACTGAATTTCATAGGTTTTTAGTAGCACAACTTAACCATAATATCCCTGACATGTAACATAGAACATACTAACCCCCTCGTTGTGATTTTCATGTCCGCGGACACATCGAAAATCTGAGCGTGGTGAATGTAAATTTAAATAGTGTGCCCCATTTCTCCTTTGAAGTTGGCTCTGAAAAGAGCTTTTTTTTTTTTTTTACAGATGCTTGTCAGACACCTATTATTTTATATTTTTTTTCTTGTTTTTTTTCTTACTTTACTCCTAAAATCTTCACATAACCTTCTCCAAAGCAACCCTTACATTCCAAAATAAAAAGGCATTTCCGGTAAAAGATAAACAAATGCCATCCTCTTTAAAATTAACAGCATTACTGGCATCAATATTCTCATTGTTACAGAAGAACATACCAGCTCTAAGCATGAATGCACACATGCCTCGGTTGATGACACACCTAGCAATGTTTTGCTGAGGACAAAAAACTGAACTATTGCCCCATATTGCCATAGGTAGTAATCCAGAAAAAATTACTTTCGCATTTGGAAGGATCTTCACTATGGCTTGAACCAAGCGTTCCAAATCAGCCAACAAAGTAGGGGCACTGACGTTGCCCAAATGGAAAGCTACCACATGCGGACTGTTCATCGTGGCCATATCCGCACAAACTTGTGCAATTCCCTGTACACTGCAATCAGGCACAGTCCTCCACACCACCTCCACTCCTTTGACATCAAAGTTCTTTGCAACATGCCTGCATTCAGCGTACTGCTGTAAACCATGCACAAACATATCTCCGAGCACCAACACCCTGACTTTCTCCACTTCTGCCATCTTCACCACACACAGTCTCTTTCAACACAAATCCACAACCTCGACATCTGATTGGCTGATCCGTACAGTCTTCTTTCCATGTTGGATTTCCTGGAAAAACCCGGATTTACCACGCCCTGTCCACGAACAGCCGCGGTGTCCGTGGACGGCGTCCACTTTACTCTCTGTACCATTCCCTCATTGCATACCGCTAAGCAATTACACAATACGAATAACGTCCTCAGAACACCCCCATTTTGTGAATTTTCGAACATTTCAGGACAATTATCATTTCATTATTCTACATATTAACATTACAAATATTATACTTTTATCTTGTACTCTGCACACAATGCTATCTTTCTCCATTAGCAGCTCAGTATACTACATAGAATCCCATAATACAATGCTATTTATTGATATAAATGCATCGTTCAAAGCACTAATAACGGTATGATATTTATTGCAATATCCTTGACACTTTTTTCGGAACATTATAATGAAAATCCCTAGTACACAAATTCTATGAAAAGTACATACACATGTGATGTCATCAGTGATTTCATCAATGACATTTGCGATGTCATCTTTGATGTCCTGGGTGTTAGTCTTAGCAGTGCATGGTGTTGGCGCAAGTTATTTTTCATAGCTTACCATAACTTGCTATTTTCAGGGGTCTTTCGGCTGTACTTAGAACCATAACGTCCTTTAAACAAACTTTTTTGAATATCACGCAAACAATATACAAACATGGCGTGCAAAAACCAACTTCTACAGATGGCTTTGCACAAAATGTTGCAAAGTAAGAATTTATGCTCGTTCACAGTGAAGGTCAGCTGCTTCCATTTTTTTCTCGGGCCCCGGAGAGGCTCACGAAGCAGACTATAAGGTTGTATTGTGTTTTGACCTTGACAGAGAGAGATTGTGATGAAAGACTTCTCTTGAAGGAGTGTTGCTAAAACGTAAGAGAAGATAAAGATGAAACAAAACCCCTTTTACATATTATATCACTATGCGAAAGATCGTTGGCACACGCAGAGTCATATTTTGGGACTGCACCACTCGTAGACAATGGAAATTGCAATTGTACTGTAAGTAACCCTTTACATTACTTTATACCAAATATAATTACAATAGCGTAGCATTAAAGACCGCTGAAGTTGAACTTGTTCGTTGAAAGTGGCATAATGTTTTCTACCGCGCACTATCACCGCCGAATTGATCCCCTGTCGTTTAGAGGGCTCTGAAAAAGGCAGACGACACAGAGTGGGTTAATAGAAATAATTTAACCGGTCTATAGGCGGTCAAGCGCTCTACTCGCTGTGCCACTTCACTGTAGCCTGTCAAGTGGCACAGCGAGTACAGCGCTCGCTTTGACATCCGTGCACAGCTTGCTAACGCAAGTTCGAATCCCGGCAAGGCCAAACTCACCCTTTCATCCTTCCGTGGTCGATAAATGAGCACCACACACCGTGGTTAATAATAAGCACCGCTTAGATACCTCACAGTTCTTAGCGCTATATGAATGGGAAAATATTATTATTTTATTATTAATATACTCTGTTGCACTATCTTCGATAGCAAATAGTTTCACGCCCTAATAAATAAAATGATGATTTTTAATGAAGATCGGCTGGTGAGACTAATTTATGTTTTTTAAAACAGGTACGTGGCCCCGTTTTGTCTATGTCACGATTTACAGACTCCAGCGAATGGGGTCTTCAACTGCCAGGTGCAAGTCCAAATATGCAACACCATGACCCTCACCATTTTATGGGACAATCGCCAAGGACCAATATGCCCTTACGCAGTACTAGCGGCTACAAACAACATACCAACCAATACGGTGGTCTAATGGCTCCTTGTTGGAGCAACCTTCCGATTATCAGAGAGACCATTTACTGCTTTTATCATAAACCAACAGCCTATCTACCTCAAAGGAACAACGCGTGGCTCCAAATAAACTTTTGCTGATCGACAGCAGAGACAATAGCAAATCGCTGAATATTCACTAAACATTTCATGTGAAATAAATGTACTTTACCAAATGTACAATCCTGCTGTTTACTTTTAAACCACAGTTTCATATTCCGAATTGTGGCGCACTGAGTTGTAACCTGATCTAACACTCTCTGTACCGCAAAGGAACATCGCGTGTCTCAACATGAACTTTTGCGGATCGACAACAAAGACAAATGCAAATTGCTGAATATTCTCTAAACATTTGATGTCAAATAAATGTACTTTACAACATTTACAATCTTTCTCTTTCCTTTTAAATCACTGTTTCATATTCTGAATTGTGGCACGCTGTGTTGTGACATAATGTGTGGGCGCGCTGTGTTGTGACATAATGTGTGTTGTCTTCCGGGTTCTGTGTAAAGTCGCGTAGTACTGGAGACGACTGGGCGCGTTTCATTACGCACCCTGTAACGTCACGGAGAAAGGCGGGGAATATGAATGCTTTGATAATATCAGGCTTAGTGGCGGGAGATATGATTTGGTGTCGCAAAAGCAAGTCAGCCAGGTCAATAGCGCCAGTCATAGGATTATCACATAATGTCGACGCACACCAGCCGGATTTATCGTTTCTTTAGTGGACAAAAAGTCGGTTGACGCCCCTAGGAAATTGTACTATTAGCGAACAAAAGGAGTGCTCTTAAAACACTTTCACCCTGACAACGAACAATACAAACAATGTTCTCAGAACACCCCCATTTTGTGTAATTGCAACCATTTCGGGACACTGCGAGTGTTCTTAGAACACATTCAACTAGACAGATTACAATACGGACAGCGTCCTGAGGACACCCCAGTTTGTGTATTTACGAACAATTAAGTACACCGCGAGTGTTCATAGCTCATTTTTAACTTCCTTGCGAACAAAAATGACACATACTCTGTCCTCTAAACACCCCACCATTTAGTTTATTTACAAAATGTCAGAACAGCTGTGTTCTCCGCGGACAAATCGAACGCAACAAAAAGGTCTAGCACATAAAAAAACAAAGCATTGAACCTATCTCATACTCCCCAACCCTCCCCAAACACTGTTACACACCAACACACGGCACTAAATACAATTTTTTATCCACGTTTCACTGCGCTGTACGCGGTCGACTGCGAATACAAGATGGCGGGCGCCACAGAAAATCTGATGCGCTCCACGCCCCTCGCCGTCCAATCAGCGAACACGTCGCATGTCCGCGGACATGACGCAAGCCCATGGGCCAATCGGGGTGCTGTCCGCGGAGCGAACAGGGAAGTCCGTCGGCGAAGCGAACGCAGAAATCAGTAATTTTTTTGCCTTACATTTTGGTCATTTTTAAAAAAACTACTAGACAGATTTACACCAAATTTACAAAAGCACGCTTTTGGGACCAGGCATCTGCTCCTGCCGCAAATTTGGTGTAAATCCGTCCAGCGGTTCGGGCTGTAGCCGTGCGCAAAGTTTATTCCCATTCAGTCTATGGGAAAAAAAAAAAGTTTTGGGACCCCCCCTATAACTTTCCCCCCCCTGGACGAACCCCTTACAAAAATGTAAGTGAAAAAAATGAGTGATATCTGTGTTCGCTTCGCGGACACACTTCCCTGTTCGCGCCGCGGACAGGACGGTGATTGGGCAAGCAGCTTGCGTGATGTCCACAGACATCTGACGTGCTCTCTCATTGGATGCGTGAAAGCGTGCAGTGCGTCTGGCTTCAGAGACGCCCGTCATCTTTGTTCCTCGCATGAGAGGCTTTGTATCCCGCCTGCACAGTAAATCCCCCACCCCCGCTCATGCCCGTGTCTGTCTCCTGTTCCTCCCACCCCCCGCTCATGTCCGTGTGTCTTTCTCCCTCCGGCCCACCCCCCGCTCATGTCCGTGTGTCTTTCTCGTTCCCGCCCACCCCCCGCTCATGTCCGTGTGTCTTTCTCCCTCCCGCCCACCCCCCGCTCATGTCCGTGTGTCTTTCTCCCTCCCGCCCACCCCCGCTCATGTCCGTGTGTCTTTCTGCCTCCCGCCCACCCCCGCTCATGCCCTGCTCATGCCCGCTCGTGCCCCGCTCGTCTCTCCCAACCGCCCACCCCCCGCTCTTGCCCTGTGTGTCTCTCCCACCCCTGTGTGTCTCTACCACCCGCTGCTCATGTCTGTGTGTTTCTCCCCACCTGCCGCCTGCTCATGTCCGTGTGTCTCTGCCCACCTGCCGCCCACCCCCCGCTCATGTCCGTATGTCTCTCACCACCTGCCGCCCACCCCTCGCTCATGTCCGTGTGTCTCTCCCCACCCGCCCACCCCCCGCTCATGCCCGTGTGTCTCTCCCCACCCGCCCATCCCCCGCTCATGCCCCGTGTGTCTCTCCCCACCCGCCCACCCCAGCTCATGCCCCGTGTGTCTCTCCCCACCCGCCCACCCCAGCTCATGCCCCGTGTGTCTCTCTCCCTCCCCCCACCCCCGCTCATGCCCCGTGTGTCTCTCCCCCTCCCGCCCAACCCCGCTCATGTCCGTGTGTCTTTCTCCCTTCCGCCCACCCCCCGCTCATGCCCCGCTCGTGCCCCGCTCGTGCCCTGCTCGTCTCTCCCAACCGCCCACCCCCGCTCTTGCCCCGTGTGTCTCTCCCACCCCAGTGTGTCTCTACCATCCCCCGCTCATGTCCGTGTGTCTCTCCCCACCCGCCGCCCACCCCCCGCTCCTGTCTGTATGTCTCTCACCACACGCCGCCCACCCCCTCCTCATGTCCGTGTGTCTCTCGCCACCCCCGCTCATGTCCGTGTGTCTCTCACCACCTGCCGCCCACCCCCCACTCATGTCCGGTGTGTCTCTCTCCCTCCCCCCACCCCTGCTCATGCCCCGTGTGTCTCTCCCCCTCCCGCCCACCCCCCGCTCAAGCCCTGTGTGTCTTTCTTCCTCCCGCCCACCCCCCACTCATGTCCGTGTGTCTTTCTCCCTCCCGCCCACCCCCCCACTCATGCCCCGCTCATGCCCGCTCGTGCCCCGCTCGTCTCTCCCAACCGCCCATCCCCCGCTCTTGCCCCGTGTGTCTCTCCCACCCCCGTGTGTCTCTACCACCCACTGCTCATGTCCGTGTGTCTCTCCTCACCCGCCGCCCGCTCATGTCCGTGTGTCTCTCCACACCCGCCGCCCACCCCCCGCTCATGTCCGTATGTCTCTCACCACCTGCCGCCCACCCCCCGCTCATGTCTGTGTGTCTCTCCCCACCCCCGCTCATGTCCGTGTGTCTCTCCCCACCCGCCGCCCACCCCCGCTCATGTCCGTGTGTCTTCCTCCCTCCCGCCCACCCCGCGCACATGTTTGTGTGTCTTTCTCCCTCCCGCCCACCCCCCGCTCATGTCTGTGTGTCTTTCTCCCTCCCGCCCACCCCCCGCTCATGTCCGTGTGTCTTTCTCCCTCCCGCCCACCCCCGCTCATGTCCGTGTGTCTTTCTCCCTCCCGCCCACCCCCCGCTCATGTCCGTGTGTCTTTCTCCCTCCCGCCCACCCCCCGCTCATGTCTGTGTGTCTTTCTCCCTCCCGCCCACCCCCCGCTCATGTCCGTGTGTCTTTCTCCGTCCCGCCCACCCCCCGTTCATGCCCTGTGTGTCTCTCCCCCTCCCGCCCACCCCCCACTCATGCCCCGTGTGTCTCTCCCCCTCCCGCCCACCCCCCGCTCATGCCACATGTGTCTCTCTCCCTCCCCCTACCCATGCCCTGTGTGTCTCTCTCCCTCCCGCCCACCCCCCGCTCATGCCCCGCGTGTCTCTCCCCTTCCCCCACCCCCCGCTCAAGCCTCGCGTGTCTGTCTCCCTACCCCCCACCCCTGCTCTTGCCCCGTGTGTCTATCGCCCTCCCACCAACCCCTGCTCTTGCCCCGTGTGTCTGTCTCCCTCACCCCCACCCCCGCTCTTGCCCCGTGTGTCTGTCAACCTACCCCCCACCCCCGCTCTTGCCCCGTGTCTCTTTCCCCCTCTTGCCCCATGTCTCTTTCCCCCTCCTGCCCACCCCCGATCTTGGCCCGTGTCTCTTTCCCCCTCCCACCCACCCCCGATCTTGGCCCGTGTCTCTTTCCCCCTCCCGCCCACCCCTGCTCTTGCCCCGTGTCTCTTTCCGCCTCCAGCCCACCCCTGCTCTTGCCCCGTGTCTCTTTCCCCCTCCCGCCCACCCCTGCTCTTGCCCCGTGTCTCTTTCCCCCTCCCGCCCACCCCCGCTCTTGCCCCGTGTCTCCTTCCCCCTCCCGCCCACCCCCGCTCTTGCCCCGTGTCTCTTTCCCCCTCCCGCCCACCCCGCTCTTGCCCCGTGTCTCTTTCCCCCTCCCGCCCACCCCCGCTCTTGCCCGTGTCTCTTTCCCCCTCCCGCCCACCCCCCGCTCATGCCCCGTGTGTCTCTCCCCCTCCCGCCCACCCCCACTCATGTCCCGTGTGTTTCTCCCCACCCGCCGCCCACCCCCCACTCATGTCCCGTGTGTCTCTCTCCCTCCCCCCCACCACCGCTCAAGCCCCGTGTGTCTCTCCCCCTCCCACCCACCCCCCACTCATGCCCCGTGTGTCTCTCCCCACCCGTCGCCCACCCCTGCTCTTGCCCCGTGTCTCTTTTCCCCTCCCGCCCACCTCGCTCTTGCCCCGTGTCTCTTTCCCCCTCCCGCCCACCCCTGCTCTTGCCCTGTGTCTCTTTCCGCCTCCCGCCCACCCCCCGCTCATGCCGGTGTGTCTCTCCACCCACTCATGTCCCGTGTGTCTCTCCCCACCCGCCACCCACCCCCCACTCATGTCCCGTGTGTCTCTCCCTCCCCCCCACCACCGCTCAAGCACCGCTTCTCTCCCCCTCCCACCCACCCCCCGCTCATGCCCCATGTATCTCTCTCCCTCCCCCCCACCCATGCCCTGTGTGTCTCTCCCCCTCCCGCCCACCCCCCGCTCATGCCCCGTGTGTCTCTCCCCCTCCCGCCCACCCCCCGCTCATGCCCATGTGTCTCTCCACCCACTCATGTCCTGTGTGTCTCTCCCCACCCGCCGCCCACCCCCACTCATGTCCCGTGTGTCTCTCTCCCTCCCCCCCACCACCGCTCAAGCACCGCTTCTCTCCCCCTCCCGCCCACCCCCCGCTCATGCCCCATGTGTCTCTCTCCCCTCCACCCATGCCCTGTGTGTCTCTCCCCCTCCCACCCACCCCCGCTCATGCACGTGTGTCTCTCCCCCTCCCGCCCACCCCCCGCTCATGCCCCGCGTGTCTCTCCCCTTCACCCACCCCCCGCTCATGCCTCGTGTGTCTGTCTCCCTACCCCCCACCCCTGCTCTTGCCCCGTGTGTCTGTCTCCCTCCCCCCCACCCCCGCTCATGCCCCGTGTGTCTATCCCCCTCACCCCCACTCCCGCTCATGCCCCGTGTGTCTCTCCCCACCCGCCGCCCACCCCCCACTCATGTCCCATGTGTCTCTCTAACTCCATCCCACCCCCGCTCATGCCCCGTGTGTCTCTCCCCCTCCTGCCCACCCCCCGCTCATGCCCCATGTGTCTCTCTCTCCTTCCCCCCACCCCCCACTCATGCCCCGTGTGTCTCTGTCCCTCCCCTCCACCCATGCCCCGTGTGTCTCTCCCCCTCCCGCCCACCCCCCGCTCATGCCCCGTGTGTCTCTCCCCCTCCCGCCCACCCCCCGCTCATGCCCCGCGTGTCTATCCCCTTCCCCCACCCCCCACTC
The DNA here is from genome assembly GCF_040938575.1 of Ambystoma mexicanum. Classification (NCBI taxonomy): domain Eukaryota; kingdom Metazoa; phylum Chordata; class Amphibia; order Caudata; family Ambystomatidae; genus Ambystoma; species Ambystoma mexicanum. The sequence continues at coordinate 905,006,931 of NC_090936.1, forward strand.
ATGCCTCGTGTGTCTGTCTCCCTACCCCCCACCCCCGCTCTTGCCGGTGTGTCTGTCTCCCTCCCCTCAACCCCCGCTCTTGCCCCATGTGTCTGTCTCCCTCCCCCCACCCCCGCTCTTGGCCCGTGTGTCTGTCTCCCTCCCGCCCACCCCCCGCTCATGCCCCGTGAAGCTCTCTAACTCCCACCCACGCCCAGCTCATGCCCTGCATGTCTCTCCCCCTCCCGCCCACCGCCGCTCATGTCCGTGTGTCCCTCCCCACCCGCCGCCCACCCCCCGCTCATGCCCCGTGTGTCTCTCTCCCTCCCGCCCACCCCCGTCCATGTCTGTGTGTCTCTCCCCAACCCACTCATGTCCCATGTGTCTCTCTCCTTTCCCCCCACCCACCGCTCACGCCCCGTGTGTCTCTCCCCCTCCCGCCCACCCCCCGCTCATGCCCCATGTGTCTCTCTCTCCTTCCCCACATCCCCCACTCATGCCCTGTGTGTCTCTCTCCCCCCCACCCATGCCCCATGTGTCTCTCCCCCTCCCGCCCACCCCCCGCTCATGCCCCATGTGTCTTTCTCCCTCCCCCCACCCATGCCCCGTGTGTCTCTCCCCCTCCCGCCCACCGCCCGCTCATGCCCCGCATGTCTCTCCCCTTCCCCCACCCCCCGCTCATGCCCCGTGTGTCTGTCTCCCTTCCCCCCACCCCCGCTCTTGCCCTGTGTCTCTTTCCCCCTCCCGCCCACCCCCGCTCTTGCCCCGTGTCTCTTTCCCCCTCCTGCCCACCCCCGATCATGGCCCGTTTCTCTTTCCCCCTCCCGCCCACCCCTGCTCTTGCCCCGTGTCTCTTTCCCCCTCCTGCCCACCCCTGCTCTTGCTCTGTGTCTCTTTCCCCATCCCGCCCACCCCTGCTCTTGCCCTGTGTCTCTTTCCCCCTCCCGCCCACCCCTGCTCTTACCCAGTGTCTCTTTCCCCCTCCCGCCCACCCCTGCTCTTGCCCCGTGTCTCTTTCCCCCTCCCGCCCACCCCCGCTCTTGCCCCGTGTCTCTTTCCCCCTCCCGCCCACCCCCGCTCTTGCCCCGTGTCTCTTTCCCCCTCCCGCCCACCCCCGCTCTTGCCCCATGTCTCTTTCCCCCTCCCGCCCGCCCCCGCTCATGCCCCGTGTGTCTCTCCCCCTCCCGCCCACCCCCCACTCATGTCCCGTGTGTCTCTCCCCACCCGCCGCCCACCCCCCACTCATGTCCCGTGTGTCTCTCTCCCTCCCCCCACCCCCGCTCATGCCCCGAGTCCCTCCCCCTCCCGCCCACCCCCCCGCTCATGCCCCATGTGTCTCTCTCCCTCCCCCCACCCATGCCCTGTGTGTCTCTCCCCCTCCCGCCCTCCCCCCGCTCATGCCCCATGTGTCTCTCCCCCTCCCGCCCACCCCCCACTCATGCCCCGCGTGTCTCTCCCCTTCCCCCACCCCCCACTCATGCCTCGTGTGTCTGTCTCCCTACCCCCCACCCCCGCTCTTGCCCCGTGTGTCTGTGTCCCTCCCCCCACCCCTGCTCATGCCCCGTGTGTCTCTCCCCCTCCCCCGCTCATCCCCGTGTGTCTCTCTACACCCGCCGCCCACCCCCCACTCATGTCCCGTGTGTCTCTCTCCCTCCCCCTGCCCCCGCTCATGCCCCGTGTGTCTCTCCCCCTCCCACCCACCCCCCGCTCATGCCCCATGTGTCTCTCTCTCCTTCCCCCACCCCCCGCTCATGCCCCGTGTGTCTCTGTCCCCCCCCACCCATGCCCCGTGTGTCTCTCCCCCTCCCACCCAACCCCCGCTCATGCCCCGTGTGTCTCTCCCCCTCCCAACCACCCCCCGCTCATGCCCCACGTGTCTCTCCCCTTCCCCCCCGCTCATGCCTCGTGTGTCTGTCTCCCTACCCCCCACCCCCGCTCTTGCCCCATGTGTCTGTCTCCCTACCGCCCACCCCCCGCTCATGCCCTGTGTGTCTCTCTCCCTCCCACCCACCCCCGCTCATGCCCCGCGTGTCTCTCCCCCTCTGGCCCACCCCCGCTCATGTCCGTGTGTCTCTCTCCCTCCCCCCACCCCCGCTCATGCCCCGTGTGTCTCTCCCCCTCCCGCCCACCCCCCGCTCATGCCCCATGTGTCTCTCTCTCCTTCCCCCACCCCCCACTCATTCCCCGTGTGTCTCTCTATGCCCCGTGTGTCTCTCCCCCTCCCGCCCACCCCCCGCTCATGCCCCGTGTGTCTCTCCCCCTCCCGCCCACCCCCCGCTCATGCCCCGCGTGTCTCTTCCCTTCCCCCACCCCCCGCTCATGCCTCGTGTGTCTGTCTCCCTACCCCCAAACCCTGCTCTTGCCCCGTGTGTCTGTCTAGCTCCCCCCCACCCCCGCTCTTGCCCTGTTTGTCTGTCTCCCTCCCCCCTACCCCCGCTCTTGCCCCGTGAGTCTGTCTCCCACCCACCCCTGCTCTTGCCCTGTGTCTCTTTCCCCCTCCCTCCCACCCCCGATCTTGGCCCGTGTCTCTTTCCCCCTCCTGCCCACCCCCGATCTTGCCCCGTATCTCTTCCCCCTCCCGCCCACCCCCGCTCTTGCCCCGTGTCTCTTTCCCCCTCCCACCCACCCCTGCTCTTACCCCGTGTCTCTTTCCCCCTCCCACCCACCCCCACTCTTGCCCCGTGTCTCTTTCCCCCTCCGACCCACCCCCGCTCTTGCCCGTGTCTTTCCCCCTCCCTCCCACCCCCGCTCTTGTCCTGTGTCTTTCCCCCTCGCGCCCACCCCCGCTCTTGCCCCGTGTCTCTTTCCCCCTCCCGCCCACCCCCGCTCTTGCCCCGTGTCTCTTTCCCCCTCCCGCCCACCCCCGCTCTTGCCCCATGTCTCTTTCCCACTCCCGCCCACCCCCGCTCTTGCCCCGTGTGTCTTTCCCCCTCCCTCCCACCCCCGCTCTTGCCCCGTGTCTTTCTCCCTCCCTCCCGCCCACCCCCGCTCTTGCCCCGTGTCTCTTTCCCCCTCCCGCCCACCCCCGCTCTTGCCCCGTGTCTCTTTCCCACTCCCACACACCCCCGCTCTTGCCCCGTGTGTCTTTCCCCCTCCCTCCCACCCCCGCTCTTGCCCCGTGTCTTTCTCCCTCCCGCCCACCCCCGCTCTTGCCCCGTGTCTTTCTCCCTCCCCCCCACCCCTGCTCTTGCCCCGTGTGTTTCACCCTCCCGCCCACCCCCGCTCTTGCCCCGTGTCTTTCTCCCTCCCGCCCACCCCTGCTCTTGCCCCGTGTGTTTCACCATCCCGCCCACCCCCGCTCTTGCCCCGTGTCTTTCTGCCTCCCGCCCACCCCAGCTCTTGCTCCGTGTCTTTCACCCTCCCGCCCACCCCCGCTCTTGCCCCGTGTCTATCACCCTCCCGCCCACCCCCGCTCATGCCCCTTGTGTCTCTCCCCCTCCCGCCCACCCCCAATCATGCCCAGTGTGTCTCTCTCCCTCCCCCCCACCCCCCGCTCATGCCGTGTGCGTCTCTCTCCCTCCCCCCACCCCCCGCTCATGCCCCATGTGTCTCTCTCCCTCCCGCCCACCCCCCGCACATGCCCCGTGTGTCTCTCTCCCTCCCCCCCACCCCCGCTCATGCCCTGTGTGTCTCTCTCCCTCCCACCCACCCCCCGCTCATGCCCCGTGTGACTCTCTCCCTCCCGCCTACCCCCCGCTCATGCCCCGTGTGTCTCTCTCCCTCCCGCCCACCCCCCGCACATGCCCCGTGTATCTCTCTCCCTCCCGCCCACCCCCCGCTCATGCCCCGTGTATCTCTCTCCCACCCCCGCTCATGCCCCGTGTGTCTCTCTCCCCTTCCCCCACCCCCCGCTCATGCCCCGTGTCTGTCTCCTGTTCTCTCCACACCCCGCTCATGCCCCATGTCTGTGTCCTGTTCCCCCCACCCCCCGCTCATGCACCGTGTGTCTTTCTCCCTCCCGCCCACCCCCCCGCTCATGCCCGTGTGTCTTTCTCCCTCCCGCCCACCCCCCCGCTCATGCCCCGCTCATGCCCGCTCGTGCCCCGCTCGTCTCTCCCAACCGCCCATCCCCCGCTCTTGCCCCGTGTGTCTCTCCCACCCCCGTGTGTCTCTACCACCCACTGCTCATGTCCGTGTGTCTCTCCTCACCCGCCGCCCGCTCATGTCCGTGTGTCTCTCCACACCCGCCGCCCACCCCCCGCTCATGTCCGTATGTCTCTCACCACCTGCCGCCCACCCCCCGCTCATGTCTGTGTGTCTCTCCCCACCCCCGCTCATGTCCGTGTGTCTCTCCCCACCCGCCGCCCACCGCCGCTCATGTCCGTGTGTCTTCCTCCCTCCCGCCCACCCCGCGCACATGTTTGTGTGTCTTTCTCCCTCCCGCCCACCCCCGCTCATGTCTGTGTGTCTTTCTCCCTCCCGCCCACCCCCCGCTCATGTCCGTGTGTCTTTCTCCCTCCCGCCCACCCCCGCTCATGTCCGTGTGTCTTTCTCCCTCCCGCCCACCCCCCGCTCATGTCCGTGTGTCTTTCTCCCTCCCGCCCACCCCCCGCTCATGTCTGTGTGTCTTTCTCCCTCCCGCCCACCCCCCGCTCATGTCCGTGTGTCTTTCTCCGTCCCGCCCACCCCCCGTTCATGCCCTGTGTGTCTCTCCCCCTCCCGCCCACCCCCCACTCATGCCCCGTGTGTCTCTCCCCCTCCCGCCCACCCCCCGCTCATGCCACATGTGTCTCTCTCCCTCCCCCTACCCATGCCCTGTGTGTCTCTCTCCCTACCGCCCACCCCCCGCTCATGCCCCGCGTGTCTCTCCCCTTCCCCCACCCCCCGCTCAAGCCTCGCGTGTCTGTCTCCCTACCCCCCACCCCTGCTCTTGCCCCGTGTGTCTGTCGCCCTCCCACCAACCCCCGCTCTTGCCCCGTGTGTCTGTCTCCCTCCCCCCCACCCCCGCTCTTGCCCCGTGTGTCTGTCAACCTCCCCCCCACCCCCGCTCTTGCCCCGTGTCTCTTTCCCCCTCCTGCCCACCCCCGCTCTTGCCCCATGTCTCTTTCCCCCTCCTGCCCACCCCCGATCTTGGCCCGTGTCTCTTTCCCCCTCCCACCCACCCCCGATCTTGGCCCGTGTCTCTTTCCCCCTCCCGCCCACCCCTGCTCTTGCCCCGTGTCTCTTTCCGCCTCCAGCCCACCCCTGCTCTTGCCCCGTGTCTCTTTCCCCCTCCCGCCCACCCCTGCTCTTGCCCCGTGTCTCTTTCCCCCTCCCGCCCACCCCCGCTCTTGCCCCGTGTCTCCTTCCCCCTCCCGCCCACCCCCGCTCTTGCCCCGTGTCTCTTTCCCCCTCCCGCCCACCCCGCTCTTGCCCCGTGTCTCTTTCCCCCTCCCGCCCACCCCCGCTCTTGCCCGTGTCTCTTTCCCCCTCCCGCCCACCCCCCGCTCATGCCCCGTGTGTCTCTCCCCCTCCCGCCCACCCCCACTCATGTCCCGTGTGTTTCTCCCCACCCGCCGCCCACCCCCCACTCATGTCCCGTGTGTCTCTCTCCCTCCCCCCACCACCGCTCAAGCCCCGTGTGTCTCTCCCCCTCCCACCCACCCCCCACTCATGCCCCGTGTGTCTCTCCCCACCCGCCGCCCACCCCCGCTCTTGCCCCGTGTCTCTTTTCCCCTCCCGCCCACCCCGCTCTTGCCCCGTGTCTCTTTCCCCCTCCCGCCCACCCCTGCTCTTGCCCTGTGTCTCTTTCCCCCTCCAACCCACCCCCCGCTCATGCCCGTGTGTCTCTCCACCCACTCATGTCCCGTGTGTCTCTCCCCACCCGCCGCCCACCCCCCACTCATGTCCCGTGTGTCTCTCCCTCCCCCCCACCACCGCTCAAGCACCGCTTCTCTCCCCCTCCCACCCACCCCCCGCTCATGCCCCATGTATCTCTCTCCCTCCCCCCCACCCATGCCCTGTGTGTCTCTCCCCCTCCCGCCCACCCCCCGCTCATGCCCCGTGTGTCTCTCCCCCTCCCGCCCACCCCCCGCTCATGCCCATGTGTCTCTCCACCCACTCATGTCCTGTGTGTCTCTCCCCACCCGCCGCCCACCCCCACTCATGTCCCGTGTGTCTCTCTCCCTCCCCCCCACCACCGCTCAAGCACCGCTTCTCTCCCCCTCCCGCCCACCCCCCGCTCATGCCCCATGTGTCTCTCTCCCCCCCACCCATGCCCTGTGTGTCTCTCCCCCTCCCACCCACCCCCGCTCATGCCCCGTGTGTCTCTCCCCCTCCCGCCCACCCCCCGCTCATGCCCCGCGTGTCTCTCCCCTTCACCCACCCCCCGCTCATGCCTCGTGTGTCTGTCTCCCTACCCCCCACCCCTGCTCTTGCCCCGTGTGTCTGTCTCCCTCCCCCCCACCCCCGCTCATGCCCCGTGTGTCTATCCCCCTCACCCCCACCCCCGCTCATGCCCCGTGTGTCTCTCCCCACCCACCGCCCACCCCCCACTCATGTCCCATGTGTCTCTCTAACTCCATCCCACCCCCGCTCATGCCCCGTGTGTCTCTCCCCCTCCTGCCCACCCCCCGCTCATGCCCCATGTGTCTCTCTATCCTTCCCCCCAACCCCACTCATGCCCCGTGTGTCTCTGTCCCTCCCCGCCACCCATGCCCCGTGTGTCTCTCCCCCTCCCGCCCACCCCCCGCTCATGCCCCGTGTGTCTCTCCCCCTCCCGCCCAACCCCCGCTCATGCCCCGCGTGTCTATCCCCTTCCCCCACCCCCCACTCATGCCTCGTGTGTCTGTCTCCCTACCCCCCACCCCCGCTCTTGCCGGTGTGTCTGTCTCCCTCCCCTCAACCCCCGCTCTTGCCCCATGTGTCTGTCTCCCTCCCCCCACCCCCGCTCTTGGCCCGTGTGTCTGTCTCCCTCCCGCCCACCCCCCGCTCATGCCCCGTGAAGCTCTCTAACTCCCACCCACGCCCAGCTCATGCCCTGCATGTCTCTCCCCCTCCCGCCCACCGCCGCTCATGTCCGTGTGTCCCTCCCCACCCGCCGCCCACCCCCCGCTCATGCCCCGTGTGTCTCTCTCCCTCCCGCCCACCCCCGTCCATGTCTGTGTGTCTCTCCCCAACCCACTCATGTCCCGTGTGTCTCTCTCCTTTCCCCCCACCCACCGCTCACGCCCCGTGTGTCTCTCCCCCTCCCGCCCACCCCCCGCTCATGCCCCATGTGTCTCTCTCTCCTTCCCCACACCCCCCACTCATGCCCTGTGTGTCTCTCTCCCCCCCACCCATGCCCCATGTGTCTCTCCCCCTCCCGCCCACCCCCCGCTCATGCCCCATGTGTCTTTCTCCCTCCCCCCACCCATGCCCCGTGTGTCTCTCCCCCTCCCGCCCACCGCCCGCTCATGCCCCGCATGTCTCTCCCTTCCCCCACCCCCCGCTCATGCCCCGTGTGTCTGTCTCCCTTCCCCCCACCCCCGCTCTTGCCCTGTGTCTCTTTCCCCCTCCCGCCCACCCCCGCTCTTGCCCCGTGTCTCTTTCCCCCTCCTGCCCACCCCCGATCGTGGCCCGTTTCTCTTTCCCCCTCCCGCCCACCCCTGCTCTTGCCCCGTGTCTCTTTCCCCCTCCTGCCCACCCCTGCTCTTGCCCTGTGTCTCTTTCCCCATCCCGCCCACCCCTGCTCTTGCCCTGTGTCTCTTTCCCCCTCCCGCCCACCCCTGCTCTTACCCAGTGTCTCTTTCCCCCTCCCGCCCACCCCTGCTCTTGCCCCGTGTCTCTTTCCCCCTCCCGCCCACCCCCCCTCTTGCCCCGTGTCTCTTTCCCCCTCCCGCCCACCCCCGCTCTTGCCCCGTGTCTCTTTCCCCCTCCCGCCCACCCCCGCTCTTGCCCCATGTCTCTTTCCCCCTCCCGCCCGCCCCCGCTCTTGCCCCGTGTCTCTTTCCCCCTCCCGCCCACCCCCCGCTCATGCCCCGTGTGTCTCTCCCCCTCCCGCCCACCCCCCACTCATGTCCCGTGTGTCTCTCCCCACCCGCCGCCCACCCCCCACTCATGTCCTGTGTGTCTCTCTCCCTCCCCCCACCCCCGCTCATGCCCCGAGTCCCTCCCCCTCCCGCCCACCCCCCCGCTCATGCCCCATGTGTCTCTCTCCCTCCCCCCACCCATGCCCTGTGTGTCTCTCCCCTCCCGCCCTCCCCCGCTCATGCCCCATGTGTCTCTCCCCCTCCCGCCCACCCCCCGCTCATGCCCCGCGTGTCTCTCCCCTTCCCCCACCCCCTGCTCATGCCTAGTGTGTCTGTCTCCCTACCCCCCACCCCCGCTCTTGCCCCGTGTGTCTGTGTCCCTCCCCCCACCCCTGCTCATGCCCCGTGTGTCTCTCCCCCCTCCCCCGCTCATCCCCGTGTGTCTCTCTACACCCGCCGCCCACCCCCCACTCATGTCCCGTGTGTCTCTCTCCCTCCCCCTGCCCCCGCTCATGCCCCGTGTGTCTCTCCCCCTCCCACCCACCCCCCGCTCATGCCCCATGTGTCTCTCTCTCCTCCCCCCACCCCCCGCTCATGCCCCGTGTGTCTCTGTCCCCCCCACCCATGCCCCGTGTGTCTCTCCCCCTCCCACCCAACCCCCGCTCATGCCCCGTGTGTCTCTCCCCCTCCCAACCACCCCCGCTCATGCCCCACGTGTCTCTCCCCTTCCCCCCCGCTCATGCCTCGTGTGTCTGTCTCCCTACCCCCACCCCCGCTCTTGCCCCATGTGTCTGTCTCCCTACCGCCCACCCCCCGCTCATGCCCTGTGTGTCTCTCTCCCTCCCGCCCACCCCCCGCTCATGCCCCGCGTGTCTCTCCCCCTCTGGCCACCCCCGCTCATGTCCGTGTGTCTCTCTCCCTCCCCCCACCCCCGCTCATGCCCCGTGTGTCTCTCCCCCTCCCGCCCACCCCCCGCTCATGCCCCATGTGTCTCTCTCTCCTTCCCCCACCCCCCACTCCTGCCCCGTGTGTCTCTCTATGCCCCGTGTGTCTCTCCCCCTCCCGCCCACCCCCCGCTCATGCCCCGTGTGTCTCTCCCCCTCCCGCCCACCCCCCGCTCATGCCGCGGTGTCTCTTCCCTTCCCCCACCCCCCGCTCATGCCTCGTGTGTCTGTCTCCCTACCCCCAAACCCTGCTCTTGCCCCGTGTGTCTGTCTAGCTCCCCCCCACCCCCGCTCTTGCCCTGTTTGTCTGTCTCCCTCCCCCCTACCCCCGCTCTTGCCCCGTGAGTCTGTCTCCCACCCACCCCTGCTCTTGCCCTGTGTCTCTTTCCCCCTCCCTCCCACCCCCGATCTTGGCCCGTGTCTCTTTCCCCCTCCTGCCCACCCCCGATCTTGCCCCGTATCTCTTTCCCCTCCCGCCCACCCCGCTCTTGCCCCGTGTCTCTTTCCCCCTCCCACCCACCCCTGCTCTTACCCCGTGTCTCTTTCCCCCTCCCACCCACCCCCACTCTTGCCCCGTGTCTCTTTCCCCCTCCGACCCACCCCCGCTCTTGCCCGTGTCTTTCCCCCTCCCTCCCACCCCCGCTCTTGTCCCTGTGTCTTTCCCCCTCGCGCCCACCCCCGCTCTTGCCCCGTGTCTCTTTCCCCCTCCCGCCCAGCCCCGCTCTTGCCCCGTGTCTCTTTCCCCCTCCCGCCCACCCCCGCTCTTGCCCCATGTTCTCTTTCCCACTCCCGCCCACCCCCGCTCTTGCCCCGTGTGTCTTTCCCCCCTCCCTCCCACCCCCGCTCTTGCCCCGTGTCTTTCTCCCTCCCTCCCGCCCACCCCCGCTCTTGCCCCGTGTCTCTTTCCCCCTCCCGCCCACCCCCGCTCTTGCCCCGTGTCTCTTTCCCACTCCCACACACCCCCGCTCTTGCCCCGTGTGTCTTTCCCCCTCCCTCCCACCCCCGCTCTTGCCCCGTGTCTTTCTCCCTCCCGCCCACCCCCGCTCTTGCCCCGTGTCTTTCTCCCTCCCCCCCACCCCTGCTCTTGCCCCGTGTGTTTCACCCTCCCGCCCACCCCGCTCTTGCCCCGTGTCTTTCTCCCTCCCGCCCACCCCTGCTCTTGCCCCGTGTGTTTCACCATCCCGCCCACCCCCGCTCTTGCCCCGTGTCTTTCTACCTCCCGCCCACCCCAGCTCTTGCTCCGTGTCTTTCACCCTCCCGCCCACCCCGCTCTTGCCCCGTGTCTTTCACCTTCCCGCCCACCCCCGCTCTTGCCCCGTGTCTATCACCTCCCGCCCACCCCCGCTCATGCCCCTTGTGTCTCTCCCCCTCCCGCCCACCCCCAATCATGCCCAGTGTGTCTCTCTCCCTCCCCCCACCCCCCGCTCATGCCGTGTGCGTCTCTCTCCCTCCCCCCCACCCCCGCTCATGCCCCATGTGTCTCTCTCCCTCCCGCCCACCCCCGCACATGCCCCGTGTGTCTCTCTCCCTCCCCCCCACCCCCGCCCATGCCCTGTGTGTCTCTCTCCCTCCCACCCACCCCCCGCTCATGCCCCGTGTGACTCTCTCCCTCCCGCCTACCCCCCGCTCATGCCCGTGTGTCTCTCTCCCTCCCGCCCACCCCCCGCACATGCCCCGTGTATCTCTCTCCCTCCCGCCCACCCCCCGCTCATGCCCCGTGTATCTCTCTCCCACCCCCGCTCATGCCCCGTGTGTCTCTCTCCCCTTCCCCCACCCCCCGCTCATGCCCCGTGTCTGTCTCCTGTTCTCTCCACACCCCGCTCATGCCCCATGTCTGTGTCCTGTTCCCCCCACCCCCCGCTCATGCACCGTGTCTATCTCCTGTTGCCCCCCACCCCTCCCGCTCATGCCCTGTGTCTGTCTCCTGTTCCCCCACCCGCTCATGCCCCGTGTCTGTCTACTGTTCCCCCCACACGCTCATGCCCCGTGTCTCTCTCTTGTTGCCCCCCACCCCCTGCTCATGCCCGTGTCTTTTTCCTGTTCCTCCCACCCCCCGGTCATGCCCCGTGTTTGTCTCCTGTTCTCCCCACCCCCTGCTGATGCCCCGTGTCTTTTTCCTGTTCCTCCCACCCCCCGCTCATGCCCCGTGTCTGTCTCCTGTTGCCCCCACCGCCCCGCTCATGCCCCGTGTCTGTTCTCCCCACCCCCCGCTCATGCCTGTGTCTGTTGTTCCCCCCACCCCCCGCTCATGCCCCGTGTCTGTCTCCTGTTCTCTCCACACCCCGCTCATGCCCCATGTCTGTGTCCTGTTCCCCCCACCCCCCGCTCATGCACCGTGTCTATCTCCTGTTGCCCCCCACCCCTCCCGCTCATGCCCTGTGTCTGTCTCCTGTTCCCCACCCGCTCATGACCTGTGTCTGTCTCCTGTTCCCCCCACACGCTCATGCCCCGTGTCTCTCTCTTGTTGCCCCCCACCCCCTGCTCATGTCCCGTGTCTTTTTCCTGTTCCTCCCACCCCCCGGTCATGCCCCGTGTTTGTCTCCTGTTCTCCCCACCCCCTGCTCATGCCCCGTGTCTTTTTCCTGTTCCTCCCACCCCCCGCTCATGCCCCGTGTCTGTCTCCTGTTGCCCCCCACCGCCCCGCTCATGCCCCGTGTCTGTTCTCCCCACCCCCCGCTCATGCCCGTGCCTGTTGTCCCCCCACCCCCCGTTCATGCCCCGTGTCTGTCTCCTGTTCCCCCCACCCCTCACTCATGCCCCGTGTCTGTCTGCTGTTCCCCCCACCCTCGCTCATGTCCCGTGTCTCTCCTGTTGCCACCCACAACCGCTCATGCCCTGTGTCTGTGTCCTGTTCCCCCCCACCCCCCGCTCATGCCCCGTATCTATCTCCTGTTGCCCCCCACCCCTCCCGCTCATGCCCCGTGTCTGTCTCCTGTTCCCCACACCTGCTCATGCCCCATGTCTGTCTCCTGTTCCCCCCACACGCTCATGCCCCGTGTCTCTCTCTTGTTGCCCCCCAAACCCCTGCTCATGCCCCGTGTTTGTCTCCTGTTCTCCCCACCCCTGCTCATGCCCCGTGTCTTTTTCCTGTTCCTCCCACCCCCCACTCATGCCCCGTGTCTGTCTCCTGTTGCCCCCCACTGCCCCGCTCATGCCCCATGTCTGTTCTCCCCATCCCCCGCTCATGCCCATGTCTGTCTCCTGTTGCCCCCCACCGCCCCGCTCATGCCCCGTGTCTGTTCTCCCCACCCCCCGCTCATGCCCGTGTCTGTTGTCCCCCCACCCCCCGCTCATGCCCCGTGTCTGTCTCCTGTTCCCCCCACCCCTCACTCATGCCCTGTGTCTGTCTGCTGTTCCCCCCACCCTCGCTCATGTCCCGTGTCTCTCCTGTTGCCACCCACAACCGCTCATGCCCTGTGTCTGTGTCCTGTTCCCCCACCCCCCGCTCATGCCCCGTATCTATCTCCTGTTGCCCCCCACCCCTCCCGCTCATGCCCCGTGTCTGTCTCCTGTTCCCCACACCCGCTCATGCCCCATGTCTGTCTCCTGTTCCCCCCACACGCTCATGCCCCGTGTCTCTCTCTTGTTGCCCCCCAAACCCCTGCTCATGCCCCGTGTTTGTCTCCTGTTCTCCCCACCCCCTGCTCATGCCCCGTGTCTTTTTCCTGTTCCTCCCACCCCCCACTCATGCCCCGTGTCTGTCTCCTGTTGCCCCCCACTGCCCCGCTCATGCCCCATGTCTGGTTCTCCCCATCCCCCGCTCATGCCCATGTCTGTTGTTCCCCCCACCCCCCGCTCATGCCCCGTGTCTGTCTCCTGTTCCCCCCACCCCTCGCTCATGCCCCGTGTCTGTCTCCTGTTCCCCCCACCCCCGCTCATGTCCCGTGTCTGTCTCCTGTTGCCCCCCACCCCCCGCTCATGCCCCGTGTCTGTCTCCTGTTGCCCCTCACCCCCCGCTCATGCCCCGTGTCTGTCTCCTGTTGCCCCCCACCCCCCGCTCATGCCCCGTGTCTGTCTCCTGTTGCCCTCCACCCCCCACTCATGCCCCGTGTCTGTCTCTGCTGTTCCCCCCACCCCCTGCTCATGCCCCGTGTCTGTCTCCTGTTCCCCCCACCCCCGCTCATGCCCCGTGTCTCTCTCCTGTTGCCCCCCACCCCCCTCTCATGCCCCGTGTCTGTCTCCTGTTCTCCCCACCCCCTGCTCATGGTCCATGTCTGTCTCCTGTTCCCCCCACCCGCTCATATCCCGTGTCTCTCTCCTGTTGCCCCCCGCTCATGCCCCGTGTCTGTCTCCTGTTGCCCCCCACCCCCCTCTCATGCCCCGTGTCTGTCTCCTGTTCTCCCCACCCCCTGCTCATGCTCCCTGTCTGTCTCCTGTTCCCCCACCCCCTGCTCATGCCCCGTGTCTGTCTCCTGTTGCCCTTACCCCCCGCTCATGCCCCGTGTCTGTCTCCTGTTGCCCCCCACTGCCCGCTCCTGCCCTGTGTCTGTCTCTTTTGTTCCCCCCACCCCCGCTCATGCCCTGTGTCTGTCTCCTGTTCACCCCACCCCCCGCTCATGCCCCGTGTCTCTCTCCTGTTGCCCCCCACCCCCTGCTCATGCCCCGTGTCTGTCTCCTGTACCCCCCCACCCCCCGCTCATGCTCGTGTCTGTCTCCTGTACCCCCCCACCCCCCCATTCATGCCCCATGTCTGTCTCCTGTTGCCCCACCCGCTCATGTCCTGTGTCTCACTCATGTTGCCCCCCACCCCCCGCTCATGCCCTGTGTCTGTCTCCTGTACCCCCCCACCCCCTGCTCATGCCCTGTGTCCTCTCTCCTGTTGCCCCCACCCCCTGCTCATGCCCCGTGTCTGTCTCCTGTACCCCCCACCCCCGCTCATGCCCCATGTCTCTCTCCTGTTGCCCCCCACTACCCCGCTCATGCCCCGTGTCTGTCTTCTGTACCCCCCACCCCCCGCTCATGCCCGTGCCTGTCTCCTGTTCCCCCACCCCCCACTCATGCCCCATGTCTGTCTCCTCTTGCTCCCACCCATGCCCCGTGTCTGTCTCCTGTACCCCCCACTCCGCGCTCATGCCCGTGTCTCTCTCCTGTTGCCCCCCACACCCCTGCTCATGCCACGTGTCTGTCTCCTGTTGCCCCCCACCCCCTCGCTCATGCCCTGTGTCTGTCTCCTGTTCTCCCCACCCCCGCTCATGCCCCTTGTCTGTCTCCTGTTCCTCCCACCCCTGCTCATGCTCTGTGTCTGTCTCCTGTTGCCCCCCACCCCCCGCTCATGCCCCGTGTCTGTCTCCTGTTCTCCCCACCCCCCGCTCATGCTCCGTATCTGTCTCCTGTTCCCCCCACCCCCCGCTCATGCCCTGTGTCTGTCTCCTGTTGCCCCCCACCCCCCGCTCATGCCCCGTGTCTGTCTCCTGTTCTCCCCACCCCCCGCTCATGCTCCGTATCTGTCTCCTGTTCCCCCACCCCCCGCTCATGCCCTGTGTCTGTCTCCTGTTGCCCCCCACCCCCCGCTCATGCCCCGTGTCTGTCTCCTGTTGCCCCCACCCCCCGCTCATGCCCTGTGTCTGTCTCCTGTTGCCCCCACCCCCCGATCATGCCCCGTGTCTGTCTCCTGTTCCCCCACCCCCCGCTCATGCCCCGTGTCTGTCTCCTGTTGCCCCCACCCATGCCCCGTGTCTGTCTCCTGCATTCCCCCACTCCACGCTCATGCCCCGTGTCTCTCTCCTGTTGCCCCCCACGCCCCCGCTCATGCCCCCGTGTCTGTCTCCTGTTGCCCCCCACCCCCCGCTCATTCCCCGTGTCTGTCTCCTGTTCTCCCCACCCCCGCTCATGCCCTGTATCTGTCTCCTGTTCCCCCCATCCCCGCTCATGCCCCGTGTCTGTCTCCTGTTCTCCCACCCCCCCGCCCATGCCCCGTGTCTGTCTCCCGTTCTCCCCACCCCTGCTCATGCCCCGTGTCTCTCTCCTGTTGACCCCACCCCCTGCTCATGCCCTGTGTCTGTCTCCTGTTGCCCCCCACCCCCCGCTCATGCCCCGTGTCTCCCTCGTGTTCCCCCACCCCCCGCTCATGCCCCATGTTTCCCTCGTGTTACCCCCCGCCCCTGCTCATGCTCCGTGTCTCTCTCCTGTTGCCCCCCACACCCCTGCTCATGCCCCGTGTCTGTCTCCTGTTGCCCCCCACCCCCTCGCTCATGCCCTGTGTCTGTCTCCTGTTCTCCCCACCCCCGCTCATGCCCCTTGTCTGTCTCCTGTTCCTCCCACCCCTGCCTCATGCTCTGTGTCTGTCTCCTGTTCTCCCCACCCCCCGCTCATGCTCCGTATCTGTCTCCTGTTCCCCCCACCCCCCGCTCATGCCCCGTGTCTGTCTCCTGTTGCCCCCCACCTCCCGCTCATGCCCTGTGTCTGTCTCCTGTTGCCCCCCACCCCCCGCTCATGCCCCGTGTCTGTCTCCTGTTGCCCCCCACCCCCCGCTCATGCCCTGTGTCTGTCTCCTGTTGCCCCCACCCCCCGATCATGCCCCGTGTCTGTCTCCTGTTCCCCCCACCCCCCGCTCATGCCCCGTGTCTGTCTCCTGTTGCCCCCACCCATGCCCCGTGTCTGTCTCCTGCATTCCCCCACTCCACGCTCATGCCCCGTGTCTCTCTCCTGTTGCCCCCCACGCCCCCGCTCATGCCCCCGTGTCTGTCTCCTGTTGCCCCCCACCCCCCGCTCATTCCCCGTGTCTGTCTCCTGTTCTCCCCACCCCCGCTCATGCCCTGTATCTGTCTCCTGTTCCCCCCATCCCCCGCTCATGCCCCGTGTCTGTCTCCTGTTCTCCCCACCCCCCCGCTCATGCCCCGTGTCTGTCTCCCGTTCTCCCCACCCCCTGCTCATGCCCCGTGTCTCTCTCCTGTTGACCCCACCCCCTGCTCATGCCCCGTGTCTGTCTCCTGTTGCCCCCCACCCCCCGCTCATGCCCCGTGTCTCCCTCGTGTTCCCCCCACCCCCCGCTCATGCCCCATGTTTCCCTCGTGTTACCCCCCGCCCCTGCTCATGCTCCGTTTCTCTCTCGTGTTCCCTCCACCCCCCGCTCATGCCCCTTGTCTCTCTCATGTTCCTCCCCACCCCCTGCTCATACAACGTGTCTCCCTCATGTTCCTCCCCACCCGCTGCTCATGCCCCGTGTCTCTCTCGTGTTCCCCCCACCACCGCTCATGCCCTGTGTTTCCTTCCTTTTCCCCCCCACCCCCTGCTCATGCCCCGTTTGTACCCTGTTCCCTCTCACCCCCCGCTCATGCCCATGTGTCTCCCCTGTGCCCCCCCAACCCCGCTCATGCGCCGTTGTGTTCTTTATACACCCCGCCTTCCCTTTCCATGGTGGCCATCTTGGTAAAAGATTTTCCTTCCTACACCGAGACGCCGCAGGCGTCCCGGCGTAGGAAGGAAAATCTTTTTGTTTTTTTTACCACCCGGCATTCCCACTTTGAGGACATAAGATGTTAGTGGTCTTCATCTATTGAAAAGGATGTTATGGTCACGTCGTACTAATAAAAACCTTTAAAATTTAGTAAAAAAAAAAATGTTACAGGGATGTTATGGTTAAGTTGCACTAATAAAAACCTATGAAATTCAGTGAAAAAACATTGTTAAAGGGACGTTATGGTAAAGTTGCGCTACTAAAAACCTATGAAATTCAGTGAAAAAACTTTGTCAAAGGAACGTTATGGTTCCAAGTAAAACCGAAAAACCCTTGAAATTCGCCAGTTATGGTAAGCTAAGCAACCATAACTCGCGCCACCACCGTTCACTGCTAAGACTAACACCCAGGACATCAAAGATGACATCACAAATGTCATTGATGATAGACATAATGGGAAAAAACTTTGCGCACGCCTACAGCCCAAACCGCTGGATGGATTTACACCAAATTTGCGGCAGGAGTGGGGGCTAGGTCCCGAAAGCGTGCTTTTGCAAATTTGGTGTAAATCCGCCCAGTAGTTTTTTTAAAATGACCAAAATGTAAGGCAAAAAAATTAGTGATATCTCCGTTCGCTTCGCGGACGGACTTCCCTGTTCGCTCCGTGGACAGTGCTCTGATTGGCCGAGAGGCTTGCACAATGTCCACGGGCACCTGATGTGTTCGCTGATTGTACGGCGTGGTGCGTGAAGCGCGTCAGATTTTCTGTTGCGCCCGCCATCTTGCATTCGCGGACGACCACAGACAGCGCAGTGAAACTTGGATTAAAAATTGTATTTAGTGGAGTGTGTTTGTGTGTAAGAGTGTTTGGGGAGGGTGGAGGAGTATGAGATAGGTTCAATGTTCTGTTTTTTTTATATGCTAGACACATTTGTTGTGTTCGATTTGTCTGCGGACAACACGGCTGTTCTGAAATGTTCGTAAATAAGCAGAATGGATTCGGTGTCAAGTTGAAAATGTTCTAAGAAGACTTGTGGGGTCCTGGAATGTTCGCAGGGGGTGTCCTGAAGACGTTGTCTGTATTGTTCGTTGTCAAGCTGAAAGTGTTCTAAGAACACTTGTGGTGTCCTAAAATGTTCTTACATAAAGAAAATGGGGGTGTTCTGAGGATGTTGTCCGTATTGTTCGCTGGCAAGTTGAATGTGTTCTAAGAACACTCGCGGTGTCCTGAAATGTTCAAAAATAAACAAAATGGGGGTGTTCTGAGGACGTTCTCCGTATTGTGTGCCTGCTTAGCTGTATTCAATGAGGGAATGGCACAGAGAATGAAGTGGAAATGGTAGAAGGGCTGTCTAAGAGTTATGCGGTCTGCGGACAGGGCGTGCTACATCTGGGGTTTTCCAGCAAATCCAGCATGGAAAGAAGACTGTAGGGATCAGCCAATCAGATGTTGAGGTTGTGGATTTGTGTTGAAAGAGACTGTGTGTAGTGAAGATGGCAGAAGTGGAGAAAGACAGGGTGTTGGTGCTCGGAGATATATTTGTGCATGGTTTACAACAGTATGCTCAATGCAGGCATGTTGCAAAGAATTTTGATGTTAAAGGAGTGGAGGTCGTGTGGAGCACTGTGCCTGATTGCAATGTACAGGGAATTGTACAAGTTTGTGAAGATATGGGCAGGATCAACAGTCCCCATGTGGTAGTTTTGCACTATGGTGCTTTCCGTTTTGGGCTATGTCAGTGCCCCTACTTTGTTGGCAGATTTGGAACACTTGGCTTAAGCAGTAATGAACATCCTTCCAAATGCCAAAGTAATTTTTTCTGGATTACTACCTAGTGCAATATGGGACAAAAGTTTAGTTTGTTGTCCTCACAAAACAATGCTATGTGTGGGTAATCAACCGAGGCATGTGTGCCTTCATGCTTAGAGCTGGTATGTTCTTCTGTAATAATGAGAATATTGATTCCAGTAATGCTGTTTATTTTAAAGAAGATGGCATTTCCTTATCTATCATGGGAAATGCCATGCTGTTTTGGAATGCAAGGGTTGCTTTGGAGAAGGTTATGTGAAGATTTTAGGAGTAAAGTAAGAAAAAAAAACATACAAAATAACAGGTGTCTGTCAAGCATCTGCAAAAAACCCCCAAAAAAACGGCTCTTTTCAGAGCCAACCTCAAAGGGGAAATGGGGCACACTATTTAAATTTACATTCACCACGCTCAGATTTTCGATATGTCCGCGGACATGGCGGTAGTCCGCGGACATCGAAATCACTAGCTAGGGGTTCAGTATGTTCTATGTTACATGTATTTAAAGTCAGGGATATTATGGTTAAGTTGTGCTACTAAAAACCTATGAAATTCAGTAAAAAAACTTTGTTAAAGGGACGTTATGGTTAAGTTGCGCTACTAAAAACCTATGAAATTCAGTGAAAAAACTTTGTTAAAGGGACGTTATGGTTAAGTTTCGCTACTGAAAACCTAAGAAATTCAGTGAAAAACTTTTTTAAAGGGACGTTATGGTTCAAAGTAAAACCCAAAACCCCCTGAAATTCGACAGTTATGGTAAGATAGGAAACCATAACTCGCGCCACCATGCACTGCTAACACTAACACTCAGGACATCAAAGATGACATCACAAATGTCATTGATGACATCACTGATGACATCACATGTGCATTTACTTTTCATAAAAACTCTGTACGAGGGATTCTTATAATGCTGACCAAAAACTGTCAAGGATCATTGGGATAAATATCATGAGCTAATTAGTGCATTAAGCAATGCATTGATATAAATAGCATTCAATTATGAAGTTCTATCCAGTATACTAAGCAACTCATGCAGAAACTTGGGCAGTGTGTGCAGTATACATGATGAAGGTGCAATATTCATAATCTAACATGTAATAAGTAGCTAATAAAACCCACTTAATACATAATTACACTTAATACAGACAAAATGCAAAGAGACAACAACACATACAAATATGAGTATATACAGGGACAGAGAATTAAGCAAAAAAGCAGAAGTAGTAGCAGAACGAGTTCATAACCTAACTGATTATCTTTATGCAGAGAAATTATTGTTCTGTTTCAAAGGTGCTACTTACTGTATGTATGTGTATCAAATGATGTCAGTGAACCCTAAGGAAAGGAGTGTGAGTACAATGGATACAAATATGAGCATATACAGGGAATGTATAGTGATAAAAATAAAACTATGAGAAAGTGCTGATAACTCTAATGATTATATTGATGCACAGAAAGGATTGCTCTCTTTCAAGCCTGTGTCTTCCGCTATATATGTGTTTCATATGATATGACTTGACCCTAAGTCTACAAATATATTACCTTTTCAATTGTTACTTCCTGACTGTTACTGAAGAAAACTATGTGGCTTAGATATGTCAGTAAAGGAAAAAATGGGAGAGCCAGCCATGTGATGTCATCAGTGATTTCATCAATGACATTTGTGATGTCATCTTTGATGTCCTGGGTGTTAGTGTTAGCATTGCATGGTTGCGCGAGTTATGGTTACTTATCTTATCATTACTGCTGAATTTCAGGGGTTTTTCGGTTTTACTTTGAACTATAACGTCCCTTTAACAAAGTTTTTTCACTGAATTTCATAGGTTTTTAGTAGCGAAACTTAACCATAACGTCCCTTTAACAAAGTTTTTTCACTGAATATATATACATATATATATATATATATATACATATATATATATATATATATATATATATATATATATATATATATATATATACATATATATCCTGAAAAAACGGGAATTGTCCTCAAAACTGCGCTCTGCCTCATTAATGAGCTGGTGCTGTAGGGCTAGAGCAGGCTAGGCTTTACAAATTCAAAAGAATGTCAGGAAAAAATGCAGGATAAACAATGCATGTTGCCTACAACTTTAACCAAAGCTTTGCCCAAGCACTCACGACCATTAGCTGAGTTTAAAAGTTTCTTTAATTATCAAAAGTAGTGCACAAAATCATTTAAAAAAGCATACATAGCAATGTCTGGTCAGACCAGGCATGAAGCAGCACTCACCACAACGGGTGTAAAAACGCCACGCGTTCCGCTCGACTCACAAGCTTCTTCAGGCTTATAGTTGATTCCAACTACTGAACTCTCATTTTTAAATAGCCTCGCAGGACGTGTATTAGGCTCCTCCCACTTTACAATCACATGTTATGTGATCACCAGTTAAGTATATTCTACAATAGAACTCTATGGTTAAAGTCAATGGTATATCCACCATCTTGAAGTATCCAACCATTTTACTGCAATTAGTTAATACATAACGCTTAAAACTGTTTTTTAGGGGCCAACTAAATAGTTAGCCGGGACATGCAATTAGAAAGTCTTGAAGGAGCCCAAACTTCATGCCTAAGCGATAATGCAATGCAACAATAATATTACGACATATTGCGCAAGTGAGCTACTGTATTTTCGTTACCTCACCTTGAAAGAAATACATTTCTCCAAGGTGTGGCAAACAATCCGCAAGATGGATTGAATGCAACAAAGCTGTCGCGGCTACTACTGCCAGGCTTCAGCTGTTTCCTGCTCGCACAGAATGTGAACATAATTTTAAATGTCTCAGTGTATTTATAATGAAAAGGGAATATACTTTTCAGGTTGAAAGCAGTGCATGATGGTACTGCTAGTTCAAAATTTGCCAACCTCATGCATGTGCATGGTTGGTGAAATAATGCGTCAAACATGATAGGAAAGTGCTAGTGCATATCATCCTATGTCAAGTAATACAGTGTTAATGTTGTCACGGTTTCAACGTGTATAAAGTGCTAGTGCATTGATAAAAAAACAACCTACATCGTTCTCATATGGACAGATGTCCTTAATGCTTTACAACACTGTGCAGCGAGCACGCCGAAGCCTGACAGTCTATTCTGACTGATCCAATGAATGGACACTTGATACTAATACGTGCCCAGCATAACATACAACATTTTACAAGTCAATAATTCATTATTAAAAACCGTACAAAATGGTTCTCAATCAAAATGTGTAAAAAAGGTGCAAAAAAGCTAGAAAAAGGGTTAGTGTTTCTAAAAATACTTAGCAATCAGTGTAAATTGATGTTTCAACATGTTGTCGCTAGATGAAAACAGTCCAGAAAACAAATGTAACATCACTTGCTTAATGGTTACAAGGACAGAATTCAAGGGAGAGATGAATAGCGAGTGTGGATAACTAAAAAAGCATAGTTAATCATATAAAAAGACATATAACTCTGAATCCACATTCAAACCATTGGGTTTTAAGGTATCAAATTAACAGATTAGCTTGGCTTCCAATTGGCGTAGCTTCAATTCTCTATTGCCAAGTCTGCTGTGTAGTGGTATGTGTGCTAGTCCCACAAAGCTCATTTCAGATGCATTGCTGTTATGCTTTTCACCAAAATGTACCGCCAGTGGGTATGTCAGATCTCCATTTTTAATCGCTCTGTAGTGTTGCAAAATTCGCAATTTCAGTGGGCCTATGGTGGATCCTATATAGTGTAGTCCACAACTGCATGTGATCATACAGACTACAAAATTAGTTAGGCACGTTATTTTTTGCTTATATTTCCACTGTTTTCCATTCACACTAATAGGAGATTCTTTAGAGACATGTTTACACATTTTGCATTTACCACATTTCTTAAACCGCACACTTTCATGATTACCAAGAAGCCAACTAGATTGTGTTACTTCAGTTACCACAGTACTTGGTGCCAAAATATTCTTTATCGTTGGTGCTCTGCAGAAGGTCACACTGGGTTTAGGCTCTAATACTTCACGTAGGTCTCTATCAGTTGTTAATATATTCCAGTGTCTCTTCATGATTGCTCTAATATTTTTGGCTTGCTGGTTGTAACCTGTTGTGAATCTTATAGTTTCATTCTTGGGTTTCAGATTAGGTTTGAATAAATCTCTCCTCGATTTTTTATCTGCTTTCTCAAAGAATTCTGTCACTGTACTTTTCGAATATCCTCTGTACACGAATCGCTTGCCTATATTTTTGGCTTCTTTCTGGAAATCTGCCTCTTTACTACATACTCTCTTAGCCCTAAGGAATTCTCCATAAGAAATTGATTTTTTAAGAGCTACTGGGTGGTGGCTACGAGCATGAAGCGTGGAATTAGAGTGTGTTTCTTTCCTAAACAAAGTGGTTATTAATTAATTCTGATCAATGCGTAGGGAGACGTCTAGAAAAACCAATGCATCCTTACTAACAGTACTAGTTAATTTCAAATTAAGTGCATTGGTGTTTAAGATAGTGATATATTTCTCTAAATCTTTCTCAGTGCCAACCCATATCAGGAACCGGTCATCAATAAATCGATGCCACATAACTATATGCTTAGTAAATGTATCAAGCTCTTCACTCCACGCAACTGTCGTTTCCCACCATCCCATATAAAGATTAGCGTAAGTGGGCGCCCTGCAGGACCCCATAGCAGTGCCCTGGGTTTGTCTATATATGGCTTCATTGTGCAGAAAAAAATTGTGTTCCAGACGGAATTTCAACATATCTAGCAGCATCTTGTTGTGCTGTCGATAAATCACAGATCTGCTGTTCAAGAAGTGGCGGCATGCATTCAGTCCGTGCTGGTGCTGTATAGAGGTGTACAGGGACACCACATCTAGGGAGACAAGAAAATAATTGGGCTCCCAATTGACCTCGTGCAATCTCAATAAAAAATCTGATGTGTCTCGAATATATGAATTTAGACTTAGCACGAATGGCTGAAGAAAATGGTCCAGGAACTTGGACATATTTTTTAAAAGACTGCCTATTGAAGACACTATGGGACGTCCTGGAGGATCCATCAAAGTCTTGTGAATCTTTGGATTAAAGTAGATCATGGGGGTGATAGGATGAGCATTTTTGAGGAAATGATATTCATCTTCATTTAATAGGTCTGCTTCACACCAATGGAACAATAATTCATAATATTCATTGTTGGTAGTCGCTAGAATTGATTTATCCGCTAGTTCATAGCATGAGGTGTCATCCAGTTGTCTCTTGGCTTCTTTGAAATAGCTGATGCTATCCATGACAACTATACTGCCTCCCTTGTCTGAAGGTCAAATAACTATGTTGCAGTCATTTCTCAATATTTCCAATGCACACCTTTGTGTAGAACTGAGATTTTTATGTTCCATATTGGTTGAATTTGATAGGCTCTTCAGGTCTCTCATCACCAGTTTTTCAAAAATATCAATGGGGCTACATTCAATATTGGGGCAGAAAGTTGATTTAGGCTTAAATTTGCTAAATCAGCTCATGTTAGTATTGATACCATACCGTTCTGCCAATATATTGTCATCCATTGCCTCTATATTCATGTTTTCAGAATTAGGAGTAGAGTCCAATTCTTCTATACATGATAAAGTGGCAATATCTTTTTCTGATAAGATGGACACAATTTCTGTGTCTAGATCTTTCTTTTTCGTTTTATGCCCAATTTGAGTTGAGAAGAACTTGGTGAGCTTCAGTTTTCACGTAAACTTGAAGAGATCTATCCTGGCAGCTGTGTAGTCATAGGCAAAGGTTGGGCTGTATGAGAGTCCTAATGATAGGACTGATGTTTCCATCTGGGTGAGGCTTCTTGTTGAAATGTTAAATATTTTTAACTTTTTACAGTTTTGCACTTGTTTTCCCCCTCTGTTTGTTCCCAGATCTTGTTGCCCTCCAATTCGATCTTCTCGCTTTGCCCGGCTGCCCCGCCTGGTTGTCCTCTTCCCATCTTTCCACTTGATCCTCTTCCTCGACCGGCTGATTGGCATTGTCCTCTTTTTTCCATTCTGCTGTCCATGTGGAGCAGTTTGAATTTGTCTAAAAAGTTCAATTTTTTTGTTGATTGAGCTCCATCAGAATCTGAGAGATCAACTTCAGAACTACTGGGATCCTCCACAGATGCTTTATCTTGTGTAGTTTCGGGATTCTTCTGTTCCATTCTTGCTTTTATGGGCCCATCCAATCTTTTGGCGAAGGTGTATATTCTGCCTTGCTCATAGTCCTCTTTTAAATTTGAGCTGTTTTCTGGTCTGTATTTCTCATTCAAATCTTTCCAGATTCTCTTTTAGTCTGGTCATGCGCTTCTTGCATTCATCACCATCTTCTGAAGCAAATAACAGTTCTTCCATGGATTCTATTTCTTTCATTAATCTGATTCGATCCAATTTTGCATATTTGATCAGGCTTTCAATCATTCTAAAGGAGCATGTGTTCGTATGGGTTGTCCATTCTTCTATTAATAGCGGGTCCATGTCTTCAAACGTGGGTATGGTTAGAATTCTTAATCCCCTTGGTATGCACTGTGCACCCCTTCCCCTGGATTTCAGCACCTTCACACATGAGACAGTTGCCTCAAATCGGTGAAACATCAATGGGGTCGTAGAAGGACCAGTCTTGACATAAGGAACACAACTCAAGGCCCCTATGGGACCTTTGAAACCATGTTTCAAGGCATTAGGATGCATGGTTTCCGAGATATTTGCACTACAATGCACCACAACAAACTACACCACACCAGGTTGACATGACAGGTGGAGAGAGAGCGTAGAAGGTCCCAGTATGCAGCATCACACCAACTCTCGCCTCCCCTCAACATCTGCTCTGGGTCATGTCAGCCAGCCACTCACGCCCATTGCAGTACCGTTTACTTCAGAGTGCAAAGCACATCAAGCAATAAGAGAATCAGAAAAGTGACCTACAGGATCATCAATTTTCAACGGCTGATGAGGGTGTTGTGTTGTCATGTCTGTGCACAGATCCCATTCGCAGAACAGGTACTTTTTGCTAGTAATTAAATAAAATGAATACATACAATACAAAATTATATATTAGGAACATGGCTGGCAAGGGGATATGCGATATAAAGTCTCAATGTTGTCATATGGGTCATCTCATCAAGAGCAAGAGAGAACTCCAGCATAATCCAGCTTGTTTGATGTTGCCCACCAATTTCTGTGTTTGACTAACAGTGTAGTGCTGAGAGACCAAAATAGATAAGGGAGGGTCAGAAGGGAATAAAACATGAAGATAGGGGAGTCAAAACGGGTACATCAGCATACATAATCGCATGCTCTGTCTATACAATTCACACCTCTGAATCATTTCTACCTAACTTTAACTCCTATCTAACCTGCAAATGAAAATCACTTGCTAACTTTATTCTGAAAGAGGTAGCAGAGGATCTTACATATAATTCCTTAGCTGTTTGGCCAGAACCTGACAACCACAGAACATACCTTGTACTAATGGTGAGTTTAAGATGCCAACCTCCTTTGCCCATGCCAGAATGTAGATGCAGAAAAGTGCTCTACTAGGCTCTCTTATTACTAGATTTGATTTTGAGACCATTATCATCACTTCTTGGTTCTATGACACCATTTAAGACCTAGCTCTGAATAATGGCTTTGCCTTCGCTGCATATCAGAAATTGTTTACTCTTTAATCTAAGTCTATCAATTTGTAACACTGGAGGTCATTACAACCCCGCGTTAAGGGTTAACGATGGTGTTAACCCTTAACGCCGGATTCCCACTTTAACGCCTGCTTTTGGCAGGCGTTAAAGTCCATGGCGCTAACCCGCCATGGTGCTAATTACGCCGCCGTAATTTACGGCGGCGTAATTAGCGCCTTCCCCACTCCCATTATGCCCTATGGGGCAAAAATGGGAATGGGGAAGGGAAAATGGGAAATGGGGATTTACCGCCCCACTCACCTTGGAATGGGGCGGTAAATCCGCCATCCACCTTGGTGTAAACTTAGTTTACACCATGGTGGTAAAGTTGGTGCACTTAGCACCAAGGTTGTAATGACCTCCACTGTGTCCCATTTACACCAGCACCCACCTTTCTCATCATTTGCTCCAATAAACCTCTTCGGGCAGAGGCACGACACTGTGCTGTAAAAAGAATCATAGGACACAGTCTAAAGGGGATAAAGAGGTGCCCAAAAAAGGTTTCACACCAATGTCCCAAAATAGCTTCTACTCACCTTGGGCATCTCACTGAAAATGTCCAAGCAAGGGGCCTTCCTATAAAGCTACAATACACTAGTAATTCGTCAACATCATGAGCAGGGACATTGGGCATGGCATCCATGAATTTCCTGAATACCAAGAAGGCCATGATACTGCATCCTGGGTTTGTATTGCTTTTGTCTCATCCTGGGTTTTGTAGTCCGGTCGTGTCCAGAAGGACTCATCTTTTTATTTGTTCAGGTTTTAGTTTTTACACCTCGTGAAACAAAATGTGATTACAACAAACCCAAACAACCACCTAAACTAACAACTATATCCTGAACTGAACATCTCAAAATAAGGAATTTCATTTTTAGTTTCTTTTAAACAAAATATTGAGAAGGGAACAGAGAGTCAAAGGTTATAGTCCGAACTGTGCCTATAGGAAAACCACTAAATGGGATGCCAAAGGCAAGCGACAGGGGTGGGTGGCAGAGAAGAGTAAAGGCAGGGGTAGGAGATCAACTATTCATACTTCAATGACCTGATTCCAGAATAACATGACCATGGGAAAGATATCAAGCATAAAACACAATGAATCTGGTTTAGTGAGAAGCCTTTTCTCGATGGAAAGTGTTGTCGTCTCTTGTATCAAGAACAAGTTCTAGCCAAGATGATACTATTAGGAGTGGTCAGGAATGGTCTACAAGCCGTAATAAGTTTACAGGTGTCAGCTTTACTACAGGTACTCCCTGGGGGACAGGGATTGGGCGTGAGCATTGAGAGGAAGTCCTTGATTCCAGGTACTGGGCACAGTTGTGATATGTTATGTTATTTGTTATTTGTAACTTATAATGCTCAAAACTGAAAACAAATGGACTTTTGGCTCTCTTTCGAGCACCATGTTGGGAGCATGCAGTGGGAGGAATTGCTTAAAGCATGATGTTAGTCACAGTTGTGTAATATTATGACTTTTAATTAGCAATTCATAATTGGAGGTCAACAATAACATGGCATGTTGACACTGATTGTGGTTTACATTATCTTAGAAAAGACCTGGAATCAGATTACATCCCTGTGTAAACGTCCAAGTCTTTATTTGGTTGTGGAAACTATAGTGTTTATGAATGCTATGTAGAGATATTAGAACCACATTGCATGGAACTGAAACATGAACTAATAACAATTGATATACCGTGCATCATGACAGATGAGGCAGCTATATGGGTGGTTCAGCACAAGGTGCCCCTTGGCTCGTAAGGAGCAAAGGTCTTTCTTAGAAAGCGTTGAGCTTTCAATTGAAATTTTCTATGGGCCACACAGCTTACGCTAGACAGGAGAGACCTACTTTACTCCCAGTATCAAGGGTCACA